>NC_054548.1:3009271-3361771 GCF_017654505.1 Polyodon spathula
TGTGAAAGTGTGTTATTTTGTTTTACTGGTAAACAGCCTCGCCATCCAGTTTTAGTTGGGGATGGAGAAAAAGTTTTAGTTTACACTCGAAGTGAAGTTAAGCGCTTGTTTTATTTTGTCTTTTATTTCTGTAATAAATTTTAAAAAACACACAAAAGTGCTTAAAACACCTCAATCTTGTGCCTGGGTCTTGTGCAAAAGGGCTATCGACCCTTAAAACAAGTCAAATCTTTTACAATGTATTGTTTTCTCAGTATATTCTCGTGTGTTTTGGTTGCTGCTGTTATCTAATCAACACATCAATAACCTGATTAAATTCCAGCCCTTATTTGATAGCAGTCAATTCCATAGACATGCTGATGGAAAGGAATATAAAAAGCAATCCCATCAAATATTTGACACTCTCTCAGATTGTTATCTCAGCTGAGAAACAGGCTCCACCCAGCTCAGCACCTGGAGTCATTAAAGAGAAGGGCTGCCCCATAGAGAGACTGGAGCCATCAACGCCACTGGAGCACAGGCACCACAGCAGCCAGGCGAGGGGCCCACAGCAGCAGGTTAGTACCCCTGCCCCACAGCACTGGCTTTCCTTTACTAGACTGCATGGAAGCGTTAGTGCTTGATGCTTTTTAACTGCATTGCTTTATTGACCGTATATCTCTTTCTAGCCCAGTCTGTCTAGCTGTCTGGCGGTCTTGTGACAGTACTGTATTTGATAGCTGTACTATACTGTATGGAGACCCCCACCAGGACACAGCTGCTGCCTGTGTTGAGGGCTGCTCCAGCTGGAATCTGGACTCTGAGGAAGCAGAGAGCCACACACAGCTAAGAGCAGTTAAAGTGTTGCAGACTGTGTTAATTAGGAAGCATTCCCAGATCAGGACTGTAATGCTAAAAAATCTAATTAAAATGTGATTAAGTGCAAATGCATTGTGTATACAGGATAGGCGGGATGCATGCGTTAGCATATACCTGAACAGACTGATTGTCGTTGTGTATTGAGAGATGTGTACTGTTACCACCTGCCACTGAGGACTGTATTCATATTTGAAACCACACTAAACATATTTTGCTTATTCAATATTAGGTAAGAAAAAGAGGCAATATAGAGTTACTAAAATCTTTGTCTCTTTTTTTTTTTTGTATTTGTTTTTTTTTTTCAAAATGCTCAATCCGATGACATTTAAAGCTAGAATTTTATTTCTGTTTTGGTAACTTTATTGGTGCTTTTTCCTTTCTGCAAAATAATTGAGCTGATGACAGTTTGGAAACCCAAAACAAGCAAAGAGAGAGAGCAGATTCATGTGAAAGCACACGGCTCTGACAAGCAGAGAGAGAGCAGATCCATGTGAAAGCATACAACACTGACAAGCAGAGAGAGCAGATCCATGTGAAAGCACACAGCATTGACAAGCAGAGAGAGTGCAGATCCATGTGAAAGCACACAACACTGACAAGCAGAGAGAGCAGATCCATGTGAAAGCACACAGCATTGACAAGCAGAGAGTGCAGATCCATGTGAAAGCACACAACACTGACAAGCAGAGAGAGCAGATCCATGTGAAAGCACACATCACTGACAAGCACAGAGAGAGCAGATCCATGCGAAAGCACACAGCATTGACAAGCAGAGAGAGAGCAGATTCATGTGAAAGCACACAGCTCTGACAAGCAGAGAGAGAGCAGATCCATGTGAAAGCACACAGCATTGACAAGCAGAGAGAGAGCAGATTCATGTGAAAGCACACAGCTCTGACAAGCAGAGAGAGAAGCAGATCCATGTGAAAGCACACAAAACTGACAAGCAGAGAGAGCAGATCCATGTGAAAGCACACATCACTGACAAGCAGAGAGAGAGCAGATCCATGTGAAAGCACACAGCATTGACAAGCAGAGAGAGAGAGAGCAGATCCATGAGAAAGCACACAGCATTGACAAGCAGAGAGAGAGAGAGCAGATCCATGAGAAAGCACACAGCACTGACAAGCAGAGAGAGAAGCAGATAAAGCACACAGCATTGACAAGCAGAGAGAGAGAGAGAGAGCAGATCCATGTGAAAGCACACAGCATTGACAAGCAGAGAGAGTGCAGATCCATGTGAAAGCACACAGCACTGACAAGCAGAGAGAGAGCAGATCCATGTGAAAGCACACATCACTGACAAGCAGAGAGAGCAGATCCATGTGAAAGCACACAGCATTGACAAGCAGAGAGCAGATCCATGTGAAAGCACACAGCACTGACAAGCAGAGAGAGAGCAGATCCATGTGAAAGCACACAGCATTGACAAGCAGAGAGAGAGCAGATTCATGTGAAAGCACACAGCTCTGACAAGCAGAGAGAGAAGCAGATCCATGTGAAAGCACACAAAACTGACAAGCAGAGAGAGCAGATACATGTGAAAGCACACAGCATTGACAAGCAGAGAGAGCAGATCCATGTGAAAGCACACATCACTGACAAGCAGAGAGAGAGCAGATCCATGTGAAAGCACACAGCATTGACAAGCAGAGAGAGAGCAGATCCATGTGAAAGCACACAACACTGACAAGCAGAGAGAGCAGATCCATGTGAAAGCACACAGCATTGACAAGCAGAGAGCAGATCCATGTGAAAGCACACATCACTGACAAGCAGAGAGAGAGCAGATCCATGTGAAAGCACACAGCATTGACAAGCAGAGAGAGAGCAGATTCATATGAAAGCACACAGCTCTGACAAGCAGAGAGAGAAGCAGATCCATGTGAAAGCACACAAAACTGACAAGCAGAGAGAGCAGATCCATGTGAAAGCACACAGCATTGACAAGCAGAGAGAGCAGATCCATGTGAAAGCACACATCACTGACAAGCAGAGAGAGAGCAGATCCATGTGAAAGCACACAGCATTGACAAGCAGAGAGAGAGCAGATGCATGTGAAAGCACACAGCATTGACAAGCAGAGAGAGAGCAGATTCATGTGAAAGCACACATCACTGACAAGCAGAGAGAGAGCAGATCCATTTGAAAGCACACAGCATTGACAAGCAGAGAGAGAGCAGATTCATGTGAAAGCACACAGCTCTGACAAGCAGAGAGAGAGCAGACCCATGTGAAAGCATACAACACTGACAAGCAGAGAGAGCAGATCCATGTGAAAGCACACAACACTGACAAGCAGAGAGAGCAGATCCATGTGAAAGCACACAACACTGACAAGCAGAGAGAGCAGATCCATGTGAAAGCACACAACAGTGGTTTAAAAAGCAGGAAGGACTGCCGTGGAGAAGGGATTGATCCATTTGTTTTTGTGAGCTTAATTAGAGTGGAGTTCAGCTAAACTAGAATTAGGAGCAGAGGGGGTTGCAGCTACAGACACCTGGCAATTGAATCAGTCTTTCCTTCTCTGGTTTTAAAGATCATGTTAGTGAATGTCTTAGAACCTCCTGCCAATGCTTCTCCCTCAGTCCACATTAACAAATAGATCCATGACTTATTTATACTAAAATCTCTGTATGCTGATGTCTCTATTGTGATGTTCTATTGGCATGTTTGCACCTTGCAATTTTTTTTATACTTTACAATTGTCTTTGTTATTGTTCTCGAGGACCCCTTGAAAACAAGACGTCTGTCTCAACAGGTAAATATCCTGGAGAAAAAGAAAGAAAGAAAGAAAGAAAGAAAGAAAGAAAGAAAGAAAGAAAGAAAGAAAGAAAGAAGCAAACAAGAAAGCAAGCATTTCACATTTATGAAACTCAAGGCAACAAAAGTCAGGTACAAATAGTTTAGTGGGAATGGACGATCAGCTGATTAAAACAAGGCCAGGTTCTCCTTACCTTTAGAAAGTAGAATCACTCTTTAATTAGAGGGCTTGTAATGTCATAAAGCAGTTTGTAACAGAAAGAATTCAGAGCACAGCCTTAGTTTTATATTTATGTATTTAATGTCTTTAATTTAAGGACTTTAGGTTTCTTATTCTTTTTAAAATGAATATCTCCAAAGTTTTGTGATGTCACAATATCTAACAGGCTGTGTCTGTTGACAGCAGAATGCGGCCGGTGAACCACAGCAATCTCCAGTGGGACTTTCTGCACATTAACAGCAGCAGCAGCAGCCTGCAGTCATCCAGCACAAACCCCCAGAAGAATGCAGAGTGGTACGTCATCATAGTGATCGGCTTCTTCGGGTTCATGCTCTTCTCAATGATGGTCAGCAACCTCTCCCACAACAGGAGGCTCAACCAGAAAGACTTCAACAGACGCTACGGCCTGAAGGAGGCCAAAGAAAGCAGCTGGAACCTGGAGCTCCTCCGCCGCCTGTGGAAGAGTCTGTGCTCCAAGCCCAAACCCGTCATTGAGAAGCCCAGTGACGGAGAGGGCATAGCGAACGCTGCATTCACACCATAGGGAAATAGCTGCTAACGCAAGCAAGGGAATCCATTCCTGGCTTTGCTAGGAGTTTCATTTCGAAACCTTACGGATAAGAGGCTAAACCCTCTAGAACTGCTTGTGCAAAGCAGCCGGCCTTTGTTGGGAAGCAATTAAGCTGTTGGCTTGCGCTGTGCATAGTGGCTGGTTTGCACATGCAATTGATTATCATTTGTATAATACATTAAAAAAACAGCTTACAAAGACAAGCCCTTTTGTGCTGTGGGGGCATACAATCATCAGACAGCTTCAATGATTTAAGCAAAAATAAACACAACAACCTGCTTTTTTTATTAAATATTATTTATTGTACTACTGTGAGTGACGAGTCAAGGAACTGATGTCATTTTAATTGTCAAAAAGCATATAGAAAGTTTTTAAAACTGTTTTCAAGTGTATCCAGCAGCTGCCTTGAATATGTTAATAATAATAATAATAATAATAATAATAATAATAATAATAAATATTGTGATTAAACCTGTGCTAAGTTTTGTGAATCCTGCCCACTGTGATTTATCTCTGTATTATTGCAATGTGAGTTCAAATCTGAGAGAGAAATTCCAGCCAGCATTGAAATCTCATCAACCCCCACATCACACCAGCTCACAGCTTGGTGTGATGTGGGAGTTGATGAGATTCCAATACTGGTTGAAATTCCAGTATAGACCTGTACCTTTCATGATCTCTCCTGTCTGCAGTATAAACCTGTTCCCTTCATGATCTCTCCTGTCTCATAGACTTGTACCCTTCATGATCTCTCCTGTCTCATAGACCTGTACCCTTCATGATCTCTCCTGTCTACAGTATAGACCTGTACCCTTCATGATATCTCCTGTCTGCAGTGTAGACCTGTACCCTTCATGATCTCTCCCGTCTGCAGTATAGACCTGTACCCTTCATGATCTCTCCTGTCTCATAGACCTGTACCCTTCATGATCTCTCCTGTCTGCAGTATAGACCAGTACCCTTCATGATCTCTCCTGTCTGCAGTATAGCCCTGTACCCTTCATGATCTCTCCTGTCTCTAGTATAGACGTGTACCCTTCATGATCTCTCCTGCCTCTAGTATAGACCTGTACCCTTCATGATCCCTCCTGTCTCATAGACCTGTACCCTTCATGATCTCTCCTGTCTCCAGTATAGACCTTGAATACGTTCTGGCCTATCTTGGCTTGGCATGCAGTCACATCTCTTTACTACTCTTTGCTTTAATTAAAGAGTTAATCAATGGCATGAGTATTCAAAGTATATTAAAACCCTGCAATGGTTACATGTACAAGATGCTGCACGTTCTTTTAGAAGTTCTTTTACATTTCTGCACTGTTCTGATACCGGTTTCAATATCTTGTTACCAGAGTTACGAGACAAGTGCAAACATTTCACAGTCAAGTTATAATATAGGGATTATCAAATATGGACACGCTACAAAAAGTAATCTTAAAAATTGACCCTTTATTATATCTTACGAAGTGTAAATAATAGATAACATATTGGGTGGATCAATCAAGAGATTTTTATTTAAGAGCCTACATTTAATTCTGCTGCTTGTGGGATCAATGAAGAGGAAGAAACGCTGCGCGATATTGGTCAATAATATGTGCTATTCCCAAAAATACTGGTCTGGTTCCTGACAGTGGACTGATCCTGGCACTTTGTCTAATCGACACAATGAGACATTATTTATTCCTGAGAAGAGGGGCTTTCTGGGCAGGGCGCTTCTGTGCCAAGAGGAAATGCAGCACCACAGCCTGCGGTAACGAGGAAGTGCTGCATTAAGAGCTGTTGTGCATCATAATAGGAAAATTGTCTGGTTACCTGTAGACAAAGGGATCGATTTACGAAGCATTAACCCCAGTGTGAAATATGCTGTACTTTCATAGGGAGCAGGTAGTCCTGCTCTTTAAAGTCATGATGATGCTATAAAAACATACTGCAGGGACCTGAAAAGCTGGAACACAACAATTCAGATCCAAGAGTAGATTGTTAAAGTTGTTTATTGAACATAGCAGAGCTCTGGAGAGACAATCACACACGACCTGTGGTGCAGTAAATTGCTCTATAATTATGTCCTTAAGGATACATATTGTTAGTACCAATCAGTAGTAACTACACCGTAAGATATGTTTCACCAATTAGCATGCAGTTTTGTTAGTAAATTCGCAATTTACTAACACACTATTAGCATATTAACAGTTTGCATAAGGAACCTTGAACATTCTCCACAGGGGCTGCATCATTCAGTGCCGGCACTTCATCTATGTATCTTTTATTTAATCAGAACATTTTTGCACACATTCTACACTTTGTAATCTTCCACTGTTCTTGCACAAGTCAAATACAAGTCAATTGCTGGTATTTTTCCATCATCTGCTCTTAGTCTCTTCTTTGCGCATGTGCAGTGAGCTAGAAAAGCAAATTGGCTCATACAAACCAATACCTAATATCTGTGCTTGTCAGGGTACCCTCCTTCCTGCTCCTCGCAGGTCATCACACAATGTGTGTATCCAGAAGCGGCTCCCCCCCCCCCCACACACCAACAAACTCATTCAATATTACACTCACACTTAATCCTCAGTGTTAATGATCCAAGCAGTTTATTAACCAGGGGCATCTCCACCCTGTCCTCAAGCACGAGTCTACAGATAATTAGCAGTCTTTGAGGGCTCTAGGCTGGCTTCAGGGAGTTTATTCTGTTCTCTGCCATCACTTTGGCATCAGGCGTTTCTCTTCGGGTGCCGTTGGTCTGAGGAAAGGGGTGTTCAGTGAAAGTCAGTGTGATGCCTCATACTGGTAACAATCCCGACAACATTTACCTAACAAACAGAACTGCATTTTTGGATCCTGTGCCTTACACAGTATGAATACTTGACACCGCCCTCAGCTAGGAGAATTCCGTCGACCCAAAAAAGACAATCTCTTCAGTCTTGTCTTGCTGGAAACTGCTCAGCTGGAAACAGCAAGCCTGTCTTTTCACCTGCAGACTTTACTGTTGCGGTTCATTGGCTAGAAAATCAACAAGATGATCCAGTGCTCCCGGTACAGTGTGTTCAGAGTAACTTACCCACACCTGAATGTACTGCCTGTGGAGTAAACCTGGGCTCCCACTGTGTGCTTTTTAAAACACCTGGATAGTTTTAGTGGTCTATATTTGTAAAGCAACAGGATGCCTGCGAATATATTGCAGCCTTTAATGAAAACCCAAATGCAGTTATACTGTAGCAGAGCAATCAGCATTTCTCTCAGGGGTTAGAGAAAGTGCAGGTCTGCCACTGCATCATTGTGACCTCCTGGTCCCTCAGTCTGCATAACTGATTGGAAGCAGGGCCTCTGTCCACCTTGTCTCCTAGCCACACCCCACATCACACTTAATACAGTTGTTGTTTGAGATGCTGTTCTGTGAAGTGAGAAGTTCCTTACATGTGCACTCCTGTTTGAACAAGGGCATCTCACTCCAAGCGTGGCACCAGCAGAGCCTTGCTGAGGACTCCACAGCCAGAAACAGGAAAGACCAATCAACGGAATGGCTCTGATCACTGTTCTGAAAAGACTTAAGCTTGGTTTCCAGTCTCACATCTTTTTAGCACACCAAAAAAAAAAAAAATTAAAATGGTGTTTTCATTTGCTTGATCAAAGTGTTTCTCATCATTTTAGTTCAATGCCCTCATTGCTTCTGTGCTGTGAGTTTCCTCTGTGCTTGCACACACACACACCGCGATTTCACTCTGTCACACTAGATAAAATAGATTGAGACTGATCACAATCAAACTTTAGTAGCGAATCGATGTCCCCAGTTTACTGGGTCAGAAAGTCATTATGTTATTCCTGGCATAAAACTGATAGAACAGTAACCTGCATGTCTGCACGATTGTGATGGAAACAGAGACAGCTTTGTGTACTGCAGGATCAGAGGGAAACAAAGCATGGTATCCAGTAGGTACAGTACACTTACAGGGCTGTGCAGAAAACACTGCAGCACACATCCCAAGAAAACTGTACCAGACTCTCACAATCCAGGGGCCAGTAGTACCAGCGGGTAATATTCTCTACCCTCCAACATTAATATCCCACACAAGAAAAACTAAGCAAAATCCAAAAGGTATATGAATTCCAAAGAGTGAAAAAGGTTCAGGGATATTGTATCTGCAGGGAAATGCAATCTAGCTTGTATCATTTGGCCAGCAGGTGGTCAGGATTAGACAAAGAATGTGTTTTCTCATCGGTGCTGGAAGAATCCTCTCTGAACTGCAGCTTCTTCTTTCTGCAGACTCAATACAGAACACAAGTGTCCACTCCATTCAAAACTGCACTGCAGTCTTGTACTTTTTTTTTTTTTTTTTTTTTTTTTTTATAGATAATGAAGCCGTTTTTTACCATAGCCTTTTCCTCTCTTCTGCATCGTCCTCACTGCTACCAGAGCAGACGAGAACACAGGCTGATCCAGTCTACAAAGCATTTGAGAAAGTTCACTTTCAATCTGGGGCAACACTGTCACACACACACACAAAGCTGTAAATGAACCCAGCCTTCTACATACATTGTGTCAGATTTCCCCCCTCTGCCATGTAAAAATAGAGAGCATGCCAAATAGAAACTAAAAAAAAAAAAAAAGCCACCCTTCGAAGGAAACGTACAACTCAAAACACATTTATTAAAAACGTCACTGTTGAAAAAACACCGAGAAACATGGGAGTTTGTTAATGCCATTCGTCTCTGTCAGCCTATGAAATCAGCATGCTGAGCAGTTTAACTGGCAGTGGTATTGCAAGACCATGCCATAACCAGTCTGCAGGGCTCACAATCTTCTCTCCTTCCTTGAAGAGAAGCTCTCTAGTGTGACAGCAACACAAGGCACCCCCACCTCAGCAGGGGCTCAATCCTCTTTCTTGTCAGTGTCTTCCTTCTCTCTGTGCTCTGCCGCTGCTGCCAGTCTCTTCTGCTCCTGTTGCTTCTTCAAAGCTGCCTCTGCTTTCCTGCTCTGATACATCTTTGTAGCTGCGAAGCCCAAGCAGAGGAGCAGTGTCTTGGCCGCTAGAATATACAGCAGTACAGGGAAGTTGTCTAAAGCCTGGGAGAAAAAGAAATTAAGTATTAAGCATTGCAACCCTTCACTTGAGCAGTATTTTGTTTGAAACAGCACCCTCCAGTGCTGACCCTGTGGATTTGCAAAGATTTCAGCTGTCCAATTCCTCAAGTTAATTCATGTGGCTTTATAAAATAGAGCACCTCGTGTAACCACTCTCTCAGGTTCTGGTAATTCAGGACAGTGAAGACTGAACTCTTCATACTCGCTAAACTGACCATCAGAGCTCTGCTGCACACAGAACCCCAGTGGAGGCTCCTTAAAAAGGAGGTAGTGCTCAAATTGGGGGGATATGACAGAAACAAACACACACAAAGAAAAACTTCGAACACTGTTTGCATTATGCAATTATCCAATTTAAAATGCAACGTACAATGGACTTGGACCAGGCAGCTTCATGCATTTAAGTGAATTATGTATTTAACTACATCATACAATCACAGAAAATGATGCACTAAAAAAAAGATCAGATACATATGCATGCGATGAAGGGAATTGTGCAATTATCCAATATGCAAATAAGTAGAGTCGACTGTACACATTAATTAGTTGTGTAGCATTATAATACAATAATGTTCAATTAAACAAAATGTAAGAAAAAAACCATCTGAACCTGAACCCTAGAGTCAGCATTCATATTTGACAGCAATTCTGGCTACTGATAGGAGCCCACAGAGGGTTTGTTTGCCCTTCAGGAGGCAAGCCTCCATTATAAACTCCCATCTGCGATTAACCACAGTACTAGCAATGGCAGATGACGTAGTCTAATGCCTGGTTTTAATTGCAGGACCACTCGCACTCTCCTGCCCCCTGCTGAAGCACTGCTGTACCAAGTATGCGCGATTACAACTGAAGTGTTCAATAATGGAGATTGCATCATTTGGTTTTGCCTCCAATTTTTTATATTGGAAACACAGCTGTTGTATCGTCTTATTACCCCTGGGCTCTTGTCTTGTGCAGCGCTTTTAAAAGGTAGGCTGAAGGATAACATTGACCAGTTGATGAAGACTATTTACCATGCTAATTGACATGGAAAAAAAACTTTGCATAAAATCTGGAGGCCACTGCAAAAAAGGAAGATTCTAACAGGTCACTGGCTGACCAGGGGTGCAGTTAATAAGTCTTGCTGGCCCCGTTAACTTTTCAGTAACTGGTAGTTCGCTCACATGGACAAAGTATGGCTTTGCTGATTCGCTTAAAACAGACAACTTCCAGAAATAATTGCTCACTACGATAAATGATTTGCTGCTCACACTGAGCAAGCCACTGCATTTACTAGGATGAAAACCCAGGCAGAATCACTGGATTTCATCCATGTCCTTCACTGTGCTAGAAGAGATCAAAAAATAAATTAAATGCATGGCAGATTGAAAGAGGTTTCTAATTGTGCCTCATCTGACTGTGCTACAGGTCAGAATTACATTACCCACACTCTTCCAACGTGTGTCTTTTTTGGAAAGTCGTACAGCCCTTTCACATGCGTCTACTACCTGAAATCGCATAGAGTCGGATAATGTTGCAAAACGTCCACATTTGCTTCATGGTCATACGCTGGTAAGCATCATAAAGCAAGACTTGGAGGAACTTAACAGAAGTTTGTAAACATTCTCATTTATATATCCCTCACTTGAAGAGCATGGAGATGCCCAAACAGAAACCGCATTGATGTGTACTATTCAGAAACAATTAAATTAAAAAAAAAAAAAAAAAAAGCACAAAAACCCTTGAGTGGAGCTGGAAGCTCGTGGCCACACTGCTGGGAACTGCCAGTCGCTTTGTGTAGTGTGACTGCAAGTCTTTCTGTCAGTGTCACGGGCATCCCATGTGTATTTCTGGGTTGAAGCAACGGCCCCAATCTGTGCAACAGATCGTCAAACCCGTCATTCTAAAATCTCTCACTGTCACATACCCTCATCTCATAGCCGTCTGCGCCGAAGCATGACATTCATCTGAGAAAAAAGAATGAATCAGCCCTTGGAGGTCACCAGAACACTACAGAATTATTTTGTTGGTCATTTATGTTTAGCAAATTTAGGTAGATAGGATGTCCATTTGTCTGTCTTTCTCCTGCCTCAACTTTGTTTAGAAAATACTTAATGCAAAAGTATGGCAGTGAAGTGGTCTTGAAATCTACCAGTTTCTGCCAAGTCAGAAGCAAAGGTTGGGGGTGGGGGGTGAAATTACAGGCATTAATAACATTAGGTAGATAGATTACATTTACCATTAGGCATGTTTAAAATTCAAAAGGTAGAGCACAGCAATCAGTCACCCTAAAGAACCAAGAAGTACAGTAAACATTTATCCGCTGGTGAAATACAATTCAAAGCTGCTTTATATCCACTGTTTTGTCAGTGGAAACATTTACACTTAAACATTACATTTAAAAGCTAGTGTGCAGTGCAAAACCACACTTGCAGGTGAAAACGGGTGAGAGTGCAGAGGGGCCTTGACTCGGCAGAATCCGGTATATTAAGGTTACATACAGTGCATTTTTAAACACACTGGGTGGGTGTGTAACAGTAAGTGAATGCATTTAGCCCGCAGGAGCTCCACTGCGCTCATGTGAACCGCTTCGAGTCCCGAAGTTCAAGCCCAGCTGCCTAGGCAGGGCTGCAGCAGCTGAGGGGGTCTCTGCTGTGGGTGACTGTCAGGGTTTAGTTGCAGAACACTAGGGCAGAGTGTACTCGGAGCTAAGCGTACTCACCGCTCAGTGTACTCAGAGCTCAGCGTACTCACAGCCCGTGTTGTTTGTAGTAACTGTATATGGGTGTTAATAGTAACGATTACACCGCGCGGTACATTGTGCGTGTATCTACAGCAAATCTATAACAGACACATAGTAACTGCAACAATGGTTAAACCCACACACACACACACACACACCCCCCCCCCCACACACACACACACACCCCCCCCCCCACACACACACACACACACACACACACACACACACACACACACACACACACACACACACCCACACACACACCCCCACACACACACACCCACACCCACACACACACACACACACACACACACACACACACACACACACACACACACACACACACACACACACACACACACACACACACACACACACACACACACAATCATAGGCTTCAGCGTGCTCAATTCAAGAAGGAAAGAAACCTCCACACTAAGCAGGCTTTCCCGACTCACCCTCCAGTTAAACGCATGCATCTTCCTTTCACGAGTGACGCGCCTCCACCCTGAAGCAGCGCAGCAGCCGTGTCTTAACCATTCGCGTTTCAGTGAACCAATAAAAACACTGGGTTACAACTCAGCTAATTGAGTGACAACTCGGGTTAACAACTTCGAACTTTCTAGAAACTCGCTCGCCCTATGAGGAGGAAGGAGAGGCGTCTTCATTAACCAATTGCAACTCGTCAAAAACATTTAGTCACCTTTCATGGAAGGTTGTGACTGGCCAATACCACCAACCAATAGAAAACGCGGGGAGGGTCAAATTAAAAGCGTGAGAAACAAGTTTGCCGTGTCCGCTGTTTTTCCGCGGATTTGGGCTGCTTTGAAAGCCAGCCGCGGGTTTCTATTTTTTGGCTACTTTGCATGCTTCTGCAGATGCTGGCGTTTTAAAATATTTTTTATAGGAATGGTCCAGTCAATCAAAAAAAGAAAGAAAGAAAGAAAGACAAAAGTGTATATAACACTGTTCTCATAATTCATATATTGCATAGCAGGTCGCTTTGTATTCATACAGCCTCTGTGAGCCAGCTTTATAACACCTTATTATCATAATTAATATGTAGCGTGAACGGCTGGTAGGTGACTTAATGACACACGAAGACAAGAGCCCGGTGTTACCAAATCCACAACGCAGGATGTCGCTAGAGAAACCACGCAGAGTTTTAGACATTCTAAAGTCGCCAGAAATCGCTCGGCAATTTACCACTCCTCCTGGAATCGCTTAACCCGAGTAAACACCAATATAAACACTATTACACGTATTAATGACGGTCATTTTTAAACGTCCTATCTATATTTGCCTGGATTATGTATACCGATAATCTGTACGGAGTTAGTCTGATGTAATACATTTTATTGTAACATTATACACTTATCACTGATTTAGAACAATATGTTTGTTTAAATAATTGATGTCGTTCTCTTCCGTTAACAAGGACAGCAGTTGTAGTTATTGGCATTACGATTAGCAGGTCACTCGTGCTGCCCTTGGTTCGCAGCCGCAGCCAGCTCCGCAGCTACTTCTCACAGCTGCGCCGGGCTGCGCAGGATCTGCACAGATTTCCGCGGGTGCGTGACGTCACGCAGCAGCCCCGAACAACGCGCATCTCTGCGATTCTGTGCAGAACTGCGGGAATCTGCACTGCGTGCAATCTGGATTTGTCGAGTGCTTGAGACAGCCAGTGCTGACCGTGACACGGTTCAGTCTGTACTAACAAAGTACACAACCGTGCTTTTATTTTCTAATTATATTTATTTCAATTTTACACTTACATATTGAGTTACCATAGCTAATATTAGATTCCATGTCAGATCTCGCAACGCTTGTTTAAAATTACATATTAGTTCCAGTGGGGTTACCACTGAATGAAAGCGATCTTGAAAGCTCTGAACCCGTCGGCTGGTGCTTGTCTCAGAGGGTCCTGGTCAATCCATCTTTCACTGGACTTTACCCAATGCCAAGTCCAAATGGAAGATGTAAGGTGACGTTTAATTGGATAAAATATTACACTTACTATTTCTTTGAATTGATTGGTTCTCATTTCATTTTCCGTGATCTGATTGGTCAGATTATTATGCGTAGTAATTAGAATTACAACACGTACTAAAATCAAATTAGAACGTGTACTAGATATTTGAAACGCGTACAAAATGAGTTGTTTGTTTGTTTGTTTTTTAAATAATAATACCTTCCATATAGTTCATACCATCATAGCTGTAGTTAAATGTGTTCGAATGGCTTCAAAACATCCAAGGATTATTAGCGACTTTTTTACAAGGTAAGGCAAAGTAATAATGTTGTATATATATATATATATATATATATATATATATATATATATATATATATATATATATATATATCAAAGTAATAAGAAGAAATTGTTAGATTCCCTTAGCAGTGTGCAGCTGAGCAAACCTGTTTATTAATACTCCAAACGAATTGCACATTGAACAGTTCTAACAGTACACAGCCCAGGTTATTACTGCCTCATTTTATTTTTAGGCAGACTTTCGGGGGCTTGCCACCGATAGACACTGTAACTTACTACTGTTTACATAAATATGTCTTAGACATAGGGCCTTCTGCGGTGTGGCCACAGCTGGGTCCCGAGACCCAAACACCGGGCTCCGTGATGAATGGGCCAATACACAGTGGAAGTTGGTTGAGTAAACAGTCATTTGGTGTTGAGCCAAGCAGCGTGCAGCTCAACATACTGTAGCGTTGCGTATGAAATAAAAACAGGCTCCACACAGGCAGTGAGTAAAGCAAGAGGTTGATTTAAAACGGACAAGTAAACAAATAAGGACCACTGTCTGCCATAGACCACACCAAAGTAAAACAAAATAATAAAATCTTCCTGTCACTCATTCAGGCAACCTCTGTCTATGCTTTTCTCTCTTTCCTTCTCTCTTTCCCTCCCCCTCTCTATCTTACTTTCTCTCTCTCCTCCCCCCCCCCTCACTCTGTCTGTTCCCCCCTCTCCTGATCTGCGAACTGTCGAGGAGGTGACATTTTTACTCTGTTACTCTGTATCAGAGATCGTTTATAAAGTCTAGTAGTAGTGAATATGAGTCATTTCAGCACTTTTATTTGTAGCAAGATAAATAACAAAGCTGCAGTCCTTGTCACTATCATACACTAGAGGACAAGATGTTCCTCAGACAGTGTTTAAGTTCAGAAGACCAGTCGTCATGACACACTGCAGTATCAGAGCAGAATCACAGCCTCAATAATTACCACCAAGGAGAATACATGGCAGCCCCTAGCGCTCATTAGAAACGCTGCACATTGAAAGGCTACAATTCCAGCTCTTGCATCATGTCTAACAATGGGATAACATCAAACAGAATATTTCAGCTCAATAATACGCATCCCAATTCTAAAACTTGAATTCGATGTTGTTTATATAACTTACATACATTAGTCTAGAACCCATGTACAGTGAATCAATGTCCCATCTGCAAGAGTGGCATCTGTAAACTAGAAAATGGAAAACCTCCATTTGTGAGGGGACAGTAATTACAGCTGCAGCCCCTCATGGTCACCTCACTCCACGAATTCAGCTTTTAGAAGCAGCAGGAATAGTTAGTAAGCTTGATAAATATGATATACACAGGAACAGCAGTAGAGAATGATAGAGAACATGCATGCTAGGATATTGATCTACACAGGAACAGCAGTAGAGAATGATAGAGAACATGCATGCTAGGATATTGATCTACACAGGAACAGCAGTAGAGAATGATAGAGAACATGCATGCTAGGATATTGATCTACACAGGAACAGCAGTAGAGAATGATAGAGAACATGCATGCTAGGATATTGATCTACACAGGAACAGCAGTAGAGAATGATAGAGAACATGCACGCTAGGATATTGATCTACACAGGAACAGCAGTAGAGAATGATAGAGAACATTCATGCTAGGATATTGATCTACACAGGAACAGCAGTAGAGATTGATAGAGAATCTGGGTTTTACTAATAAATATCATGACGCATATTACTACACAAGATATGTGAATAAAAATAGCAAAATGATCAGAATTATGTTGAGCAATATATGAATGTGATATGGACAATGCAGAGGTGAAGTAACATGCTTCTTGTAAACATTGCAGGGTGTCCCACAGCACATAGAGGAGGTGAATAACATGTGGATTGATTGAACAGGATTTGATTTCAGACAGGATTACAGTAATGTACAGAGCCTGCACTGCGATGACATGGTAGAAAATGCTTTTCATTGAGGGGGTTAGTGGCCACACCTGCACGCCAGTATCCAGTCTTGTCTGGTGTGTGTGTCTCACTGGACACTTCCTTTGATATGGGTCTGATAGCGTCGGTCCCAATGAGAACAATAATAATTAGCTCTGCAGTGAATACAGTATCAACTTGACCTCAGGAGAACCCTTCAGTAATAAGCACCTTGAGAATACAGAGGCTTAGACCAATTAAAGCATTGTCTTATTAAAGAACTATATCTTTAATGATGTTTGTCTTATAGCTTTGGGAGTCGTCTATGTACAGTACATTCATATCTCATTTCTTCCATGAAAAACAAACAAACAGAAGTTGGGAGAAGTTTTTTTTTAATGAGTCTACTTGACAAAAGTACCTGTAATTTCACCCACAATCCCTCCGTTTCTTATTCTTATTACTGTTCATTGAGCAATTATTTAAGAAAAATATAGATTATTATTATTATTATTACACACTGTGGCTAAATCAAGCTCACAGTATTTCCATACCTGTGAGTCACAGAGAACCATAGGGCCAAAGTAGATCAAATAGCTGTATAGAAAGAACAAATGGAATCTACTGGAACCTCGCTGAAAAGTCACTGTGTGCACATTCACCATTGCCTTGCAGGTCTCACACTTTCCCATATTTAACATGTATTTCATTTTTTAATTAACAAAAATCAATACAAACCAATTTCACCATGTATATTCTTAGCATGTCCCTTATACAAGTTTACCATAATAAAAGCAAAGGACAGTGTAATAAAGAACAGTGAAAGCATGGGAAAATAGGAAAGCATGGTAATACCCAGAGAGGTATCAAAAAGCATATTAACAAACCTAGCATGGTAAACTATGGTAAATGCGCAGTATAAACAAGAGTTCTTTACATTTTGGAAAAAAAAGCCATCCAATCCTGGAGGACCATTCCACTCCAGGTTTAACAGGTAAAAGGATATAATGAACAACTCCAAGGACTGGATGGAGGTTGAATTGGTTCAATTAAACAATTTAGAACAGGGTTTGAACAAAGACCAGGAGTGGAAGGGTCCTTTGGCCATCCCTGCACTAGAGACACTACAGAGCCACTAGAAGGTGTTTCCCTACGTGTGTTGGACTCTAGTGTGGTGTTCCTCTATTGAAACACAGGCTGCAGATAACAGCTTGTCATGCGAGTGTTCCTCTCTAGTGTGGTGTTCCTCTATTGAATCACAGGCTGCAGATAACAGCTTGTCATGTGCGTGTTCCTCTCTAGTGTGGTGTTCCTCTATTGAAACACAGACTCCAGATAGCAGCTTGTCATGCGAGTGTTCCTCTCCAGTGTGGTGTTCCTCTATTGAAACACAGGCTGCAGATAGCAACTTGTCATGCAAGTGTTCCTCTCCAGTGTGTTGTTCCTCTATTGAAACACAGGCTGCAGATAGCAGCTTGTCATGCGAGTGTTCCTCTCCAGTGTGGTGTTCCTCTATTGAAACACAGACTCCAGATAGCAGCTTGTCATGCGAGTGTTCCTCTCCAGTGTGGTGTTCCTCTATTGAAACACAGACTCCAGATAGCAGCTTGTCATGCGAGTGTTCCTCTCCAGTGTGGTGTTCCTCTATTGAGTCACATGCTCCAGATAGCAGCTTGTCATGCGAGTGTTCCTCTCCAGTGTGGTGTTCCTCTATTGAAACACAGACTCCAGATAGCAGCTTGTCATGCGAGTGTTCCTCTCCAGTGTGGTGTTCCTCTATTGAAACACAGACTCCAGATAGCAGCTTGTCATGCCAGTGTTCCTCTCCAGTGTGGTCTTACTGATTTTAACACAGGAAGTGTACTGGAAGTGATACAAATGTGCTAACCCTTATTCATAGAAGGAAGCATAAGAACATTAAACAGCAAAACAATTATGAGGAAATTATGAGAACGTTGTTATTCTAGTGAGACTAGAATAACATACTAAGGAAATGTTTCAGTGCCTTGGTTATCACTCCTTTGAGCAAGTTTGTTCACCACATTACACCTCACACTTGACACAGACATTGCTCAGCACAAGCTCAGTCACAGACCCCCGACCTCTTATCCTAATGAAGTTCAGCACTTTCCAAAATCAGCAGCTGAATTTGGTGAAAGTATGTTCTGAACACCATGGAAGATACAGTGGAAACCGGCTTGATACCTGATCACATGTCATACTTGAATTAAATAAACACAATAAACACAAAACACCACTGGGTCATCATTAACACTGATTAAAAAGGGCTGACCTCATCTCCTTGAGGGAGCTGCTGTACTCTGCTGGTTTAATTGATACTGGTCTTCTACAGCCCTGGAGTAACATTATCACCTGGGATGAAGTGTTATCAATTCCTTGTCCCACACTAGCCTGTGTGATCAGACACCACCAGTGCAATGATCTCTAGCCTTCTCTCTAATGGGCCTTGTGTGCTGTGGATTCATTGTAGCATCCCTTAGAAACTTTTCCCTCAGTACAAGCATAGCAATGTAGGGTCACCTTTCTGAGGCTGCCTTACTTACTAAGCACAAACAACAAGAATTAATTCTGCAGAGCACACACAAGATGATATTAAAGAGGTGAAGAGAATATTAACAAAGGGTTTACTCTGGCTTTTAATTTTTTTTTTTAAAGGATAACAATCACCTGTATATTATAAATATTACAAACAGAACCAACCCATCTAGTTTTATAACTGAGGATGTCTTAAATCACTCGAGGGGGTTGTTTCTCACTTCTGTTACATTAACATGCATTTTTCTTTCTAGTAGTAGGAGTTAAGACTGGATGAAACGTTTGGAATCTATAGTCTGAAGTGTTGTGCATGTATAAAGCCCCGTATCTCTTTGTACCTATATATCTGTTTATGTGTATCCGGTAGGGTTTCACTTGCACATCACTTTGGTTCAGAAACTAAAAAGATAGCTGGGAGGTGGGCAGGTGCAGACTATTGTTATATTTTATACTTACCCTCATAATCAGGGAACTTAGATTTTATGTGCATGCCCTATATTAATATGTACTTCAATGCACATTTATTTTGTTTTGTCAACATGTTCTCATGCCCCCATGTGACTACCCATTACCTCTTTCCTAAGAGTCTTAATTGTTGTGTAATGATGCTATTAGACTCCCCTGGGACAGCCCAATGAAATAAAGCAGCGCTTTCCTGCGCATCCCTAGTTCTGATCCCCACCAGCAAGCGAGCCATCAGAACGCCGGTGAGTAACGTCTGCTCTCAATAGGAAAGTGCTTGGGGTGTACTTAACATTACTGATGCAATTCACCTTTCAATACTGACAGGAGTGAAAACTGTATACAGCAGGTCCTGCTTTATCACACATAGATAGCGCTGTGCTTATCACACACAGATAGGGCTGTGCTTATCACACATAGATAGGGCTGTGCTTATCACACATAGATAGGGCTGTGCTTATCACACATAGATAATGTTGTGTTTTTCATGGTGATCATGGCTTTAACAATTTCCTTGAAATGTACCCATTGTCATGTTGTATGTAGTTCCCTGTAGAAATTCTAATTTCTGAAATAATAGTATAAAAATAAATCTTTTTTATCACTTAAAAATAAATACAGCAAATTTGGCACTGATTAGGTGAGCCAGCTGAACGCTTGGCTTTGTGTATTTACTAGGTACTTTGCTTTTAACACATTTCAGCCTAACTTAGTTTTAAAAAAATATGGATATTGAAATTCATCCCTATCAGTCACATTTACATTTTTTTAGTAAGTTTGAGAAGTTGTCCTGCCATAACTTTGGAAAAAAACATTATAAAGTATGCATTAACATTATAAATTATGCTTTATAAAATGCAAAATACATAGATAAAAAAAACTCAACATGGTACAATAGTGCAGAGAGTGACTGAAAGGAGCTTAGTAACTGCCTGCAAAAACAGATGGATCTCTAACTTTCAATAACATTTAACAGTCTAATTGAAGCATGAATATATTTACTAAATCAGATAGTAAAAGAAAGAGAAGATATCATCCTAGTAACACGATGCAGAAAAACAGAAAATAATCATTTAAAAAAAGAAGCAAGCACACAAATATGAGATTTCTTTAGAAACACTCCACAGTGGTACATTAAAGAAAATTAAGAATCAGTGTCCAGCATTTGAGGACATTGAGAAAGAGTTCTAGTCGCTAAGTTTGTCATTGATTTTGGAGTTTCTTTTAGTATTTCTGAATGTAAGGTTTTACTTGACAAAGCACAGTGAAGCACAGCCTCCTCTGTGTTAGAGCTCCTGTGCACTGCACCCTGCACTGGCATCCACAGATTCTGGGTTCTCAGTTTCTATAGCCATGTCTGGGATGACAAGCACAGCTACAGCAAACAGTAATAAAGGGATGAAAAACAAGAACTCTCTCTCTACAGCCTTTGCCAATTAAAAACAAGCATTCATATCAGTTCAGACTAGGAAAGAAAAACTGCAGTGATTGTGTCGAAATGTGTTTGTGTTGCTCAACTCGCCATTCTTAGCAAGGATGTGCTGCTAATTTTAATATAAAGTATAGAAACCTACAGTCCAGTCTAGACATATCAAACCCCTGGTTTGGGTACAGACTGGGCCACATTTTAGATCATTAAAATAGACCCTGCTTTTCCTGATCTCTTACCTGTTTAATACCTGTTATGTGTGCTCTGTTACACATGCTCATATCATTATTGCTTTACATACTCTGTATTAAATGTGTATGTTTGTTTGTGCTCTTGTTTCCAGGAGCAAGCATGTCTGGCATAAACCAGACTGGTCTGGGAATCAAAGAGTTCTTTTTCGTTGGTTTTCCACAGTTCCAGGACCAGGGGAGCAGGAACTACCTCTTCGCTGTCTTTCTGACTGTCTACCTCCTCATCCTCCTGGGGAACCTGCTCATAGTACTTGTATTTATTCTAGATGAAAGCTTGCACACCCCCATGTACATGCTCATTTGTAGCCTGGCCATTTTAGACATGGTCATCCCCTCGGTCACCTTGCCCAGAACGTTAGCCCTTTTCCTGTTTGATTCTCGGGTCATCTCCTTTGCAGGTTGTTTCACCCAGATGGTGCTCTATCTCGGCGTGGGCACAGCTGAAAGCTTTCTCCTCACGCTCATGGCTTACGACAGATATATGGCCATCTGCAACCCTCTCCATTACCCAAATATAATGAGCAACAGTTTCGTCCTGAAACTAATATTCTGCTGTTGGCTGGGTGGCTTGCTCGTGCCAATGGTTCCATTGACCCTTACTGTCAGGCTGCTGTACTGTGGACCCAATGAGGTTCTCCACTGCTTCTGTGACTATTCTGCTGTGCTCAGACTGGCCTGTACTAACACTGCACTCACCAGCTATGTGGCTCTCGCTATAGGTTTGGCAGTGCTGTTAATTCCCTTGTTTTTCATCCTGTTGTCTTATGTGAGGATCATCAGGTCTGTGCTGCAGGTTGCCGGACCTGAGGGCCGCCGCAAGGCCTTCTCCACCTGCGCCACTCACCTGCTGGTCATCTCTGTCTTCATTCTGACCGCTGTTAGCGTGTACATCTCCTACCGAGTCCTGGGCGTCTCCACAGATGCGCGGATCTTGGCAGCCATGGTGCAGAATGTGCTGCCGCCTTTGTTGAACCCTGTCATTTACTGCCTGAGGACTAAAGAGATCAGGGACAGCCTGCTGAAAACACTGAGAAAGACAAAAATATTACCAGGCAGACTTTGAGTAGAAGGGGCTTTCAATATTAGATTCAGTTTCCTCTTCTAATTAAACATGTTTAAATGTTTCAACTTTAATGTACAGTACTGGGAATCTTTGTAACAGTAACAGGGATGAGAGTACATGTGTGCAACATTTCTGTTGATATGGAAAAGACTTAAAGCAATAAATATTGAATACAAGTTTTTTAAAAGTTTATAGTGCACTCTTCCTACTATAAAGCACTACAGCAGACCTCTGTATTAAATCCCTATTGTCAATACAGTAATGCTGCCCCCCCACCCCGCCCCCCCCCCCCCCCTCCCCCCGGCACACACACACTTTTTTCTTTCAATATTTATGTTTTATAATGTATGTATTATACTTGTGTTTTGCATTGGTTTGCTTTCAAATTAAATAGAAAAATTGAAAAGTATTCAAAGGATGGGCCACATTTATAAACTACACGCACAAACACGTTGGTTTGACCCAAGGTCTGCAGCGTGCTTAAGTTAGCCAACAGTAAGAAAAAATGTCGTCAAATAAATGTGAACTTGGCAGGCGGTCAGACAGACGACTACACAAAATATTAATACTTAAATATAGGCATATCTTTGTTATTTATTACTCACAAAAATATCAGAAGGAGAGAGTATCAGACCGTTATTAAAAATTAAATAATACTGGTTTTAGAATTAAAAATTTGCGCGGGGCCATGAACAAGTTCAATTCCCACCAAAGTCGTTTATTTTTTTAACTTAGATTAGCAGTAGTAAATATATCATAGCAGTAGTAAATATATCATAGCAGTAGTAAATATATCATAGCAGTAGTAAATATATCAGAAGTGGCTTTTACAATCCCCCAAGCCTGGTTTTATTTTAGTGAAAACGTTGGCTACAATTGTTTTTTCATTAAACATCTGTTGTTCTTTTGTTGATGTTAATGTTCAGCTTTCATATCGAAATGTGTGTACTTACTAATAATTTAAACTCATGCTCGTTTAATAATAAACATTTAGGTATGTTATGTCCCTGAATGACGAACACATGTAGCAATAATGCTGATTGATAAAAATAGCGACTCAATATTGACCAATGTAGCTCATGATCACAAGCGCAGCAGCACTGTGGCCGACGGGCTGTTGCCACATCAGGATGAGTCATGCAATATTTGTATTATTATTTTATTTTATTAATTATTAATTATGTATTTATTTATTACTTTTGCCGGGGGGAGGGACAGCAGTGATCCCATTGGCTGGATATCCCCGTCTCACTCAGCCAGGGAACCCGTACAGGTCCTTAAGAATAGTTTGTACATGGTACATTTTGGAAAAAAACAGAATAGGATGGAGCATGATGCCATGTTTGCAATCACTACTGCCTTGTATACGCGCAGGTGGCAGGCAGTAAGTTAGTTTAAAAATACATTTAATTCCTTTGGAAATCGTATACTTTACCGATTTTTTTTAACAGGGCGTTACCCCATGCAACTCTGAAACTATGTTCTTGTAACCTGTGAGCTGTGAATAGAAGACAAACAGTGTTAATCCACATTGCCAAACTCTAATAAATACAACTGTTAAGCTTTATTTAAACCAGTGATTCTACTTTTCAATCTGGATGTTTTCAGGAATAAAATTAAAAATACACACCTTGGTTAATCCATATGAATCTATATTCGTATAAGATATGAGAATGTATTTTAATATTAGCTATTTAATAAGCCAATATGAGGACATACAGCTATGGCCAACAGTTTTGTATCACCCTATAGAATTAACACCCTAACCCAAGTGTCCAGTATGGAATGATAGTACGCACACGCACACTGCTTCATGGCTGCAGCTCGTCACTCGGACGCGTCCCTTCTTCTTCTGTCAGTCGCTCCTTTGTCCTGACTGGTTGTCTGTGTCCTCTCCCTCTTTTCCTCTGGGTTCCCGGTTCCCGGTTCCCGGTGGGGGTGGTAATGTCGGGGTTCTCTCACTCTGTTGTTGTCGTCTCACTCCCGCCGCTCTTATATGCTGGCCCGTCTCCTCTCGCTTCTCACACCCAGTTTGAGGAGACCTCTTGGCAGCCTTTCTCCTCCGCCCAATCAGTGTCCTCATCACCTGTCCATCACAGAGGTCCTCCGAGATTCCCGGCACCTCTCGAGGTTGTTACACAGCCACTGTCACCCACAACACGCACGTAACCTTTCCAAACTGCCAACCCCACCCATTCCCACATAATCTCCCCACTAATTAACTAAATATGTGCTGCACATACAGTGTTTCAATAAACACATTCAACATAATGCAATTCAAATAGTGCTATAAGATTTTATTTAAATGATCTTTTCATTTCCCCATGTTTTTCTCGTGGTTATACCATACATTCAGCATAGTTTACCCTGCTTTGCCATGTTTTGTTCTAATATTCTTTACCTTACCTCTCTGGACTTGACCCTGCTTTTGCTTTTTTATTACATTGCGCTATGCTTTTACAACACTGTGCCACTAGGCGGCAGTGCTATGTTTAACCGATACTATTAATATACAGTCTCAATGCCGACTTAAACTTTTCTGAAGCTCCTCAGAAGAGAACTGCTGAATTATTTTCGTATACCCTGTTAGAGAAGCATCGGTAGGGACACAGCTCATTACACAATAAGCATGCAAGCTGTTAACGGGCTTGGTGAAACTCAAGGGAATTATTTCTGCTAGACCGTGTGAAGTGTGTTTGGAACTGGTGTTGAGTCTGGTGGGGGTTTTTTTACTGTTTAAATAAATGTCATACAATCAAGATTTTTATAGATGGAGGGCTTGAAGCAATTTATTTTGAGTCGATGAATATAACTGCTATTAAAAACAAAAATTCCACGTGCTTTCATATCCCAGCTTTTATTTTCAAATGCTTTGGAGGATTTGATTTTTTCATAAATGTGATTTTTAAGTTTCAAAAATCCCTTTTAAGGTTTCCAAATATTATAAATAATCCTTACTATACTAGAATTTTTTTTTTTTATTTTTTTTTTTTTTTTTTTTTTTTGCGTAACTTTACACCTCATAATTTAATTATTTGGAATAACTGAGTTATTCAAATTTAAAATAAGTCGTTGGTGTACAGGGATGGTTTCGAAGACTTCATAGATAGATATACGCTATCAATAACGAAATGATTTGTGTATATAGCTATAGATGCTTGCCTGCTTGTGCAGTTATATATAATATGCATTTCTTATCAATACAATTTGTCTTTTTTGTATTCAACCCCAGGTATTAGTACTGTATTGCTATTACTGTTTTTCATTTATATTGTGGTCTTTATTTAAAACGTTTTATTTATTTATTTATGTATTTATTTATTTGACATGTCAACAATTATATTATTATTTAGAGAAAAGAGAAAGGCCGTATACAATACAGGTATGTTGTAATGATTTTTTTTTTTTTAAGAACGCTCGTTAAAAATTGTTGGTTTGTGTTAAGATGTGTTTCATGGTTAAATGTTTAAATAAAAGATAAATAAATAAAATATATTGTCGCACTAATGCGCTTTGCCTGTAACGATGAACGCAGGTACATTGTGACACTGATGCTATAGAAGGGGACTTTGAAAGAAAGCAGCCGAGGGCTGATTTTCATTCGGGACGGAGAGCGTCTCAGCCGCAGATCGCCAACTTTGTAAAGTATTATCCTCTCTCCCCTCCCTTCGGCTGACAGTATTTTCTTTGCTCGCCTGTTATACGGGTATACATTTTAGCGTTTTAGGATAAATATTTATTTAAAAAGCAGATATCCACCAGCGGTAGGGATTGTGATAGGCAGAGATTTACTTGTGTTCTTATTTTCTTTGTGTGATTTAAGAGTGATATTATTTGACACTGTAATTCTTTATTGGTTTTCAGTGTGCTGTAGTATTAGGTTTGATTAATGATTTGTATTCCTCGATGTGTTTTTGAATTCAGATATGATTTGCATGGTATGAAATGTAGTAGATAGTTCAGTTATTTATGTGCGCGGATTGTACTAGATGGGAGCCCTGGGTCTCATGACCCTGCTCAATGTTAAACTGCTGATTGTATCCAATTGTACTTTGTGCTTTGCGCTAGTTGTGATGTATTAAAGATTCTGTTCTTTTTATATGACAACCTGCTTCTGTGTTTCTGCACAAGCCAGCGCTTCCTGGTAAAAAGGTGTTTGCAGGGTTTGCGCTGCCCTGCTTGAGAACAAGCGGTATCATTCTGGAAGCCGTGCGCTCCTCCTGGAGTTAGGAGTGGTTAGGGTCCGTATGTTCTAGTCTGACTGGCTCAAAGCGCACTCGTCTATTAGCATAGCTCTCTCACTCACAAGCTTGCTTATCTCGCACAAAAAAAAAAAAAAAAAAAAAAATATCTTATTTTTATAATTTACATTTTAGGTAAAATTCGTCTAAGATTTTAATGTTGATAAGAAAGAACCCCTACACTGTTCAGATCGATTGATCTATATTCAGTGTATATCGCTATTGTAGGGATTAAAGGCAAATTTGCTTGCTCAATAACATGTTCATAATCTTACTGTAAACTAAATACAAAACTTTAATAAATACTTTCTAAGGTACTTATAATAATAATTAGTAGTAGTATTTCGTTGTTTTTTTTAACCCGTGTGGCTAAATGTTGACAATTGACAAGAATATCTAGTTATTTGTGATGTAACAGGTACAGTAGTATAGTTTATATTATAGCTGTAAGATTAGGATCATGAGAACAGATGAGAGTGGCTCTGGCATGGCATACCTGCTGTTCCTGTTCCTCCTTCACAAATGCCATCATCCCCATTGCTAATAAGTAGTTATTTGCAGGTGCTTGCGTGTCATTGTGACCCTTCTGATAGGTCTGAGTTGAGTGTTTTTGCTGTGGGGTGCGGAGATGCAGGGAGGGCTGGTGTCTGGTGGAGAGGCTTCCTAGGGGTGAAGTGTCACCAAACCATTCTGCAAACACACAAGCCTATCAGCCAATTACTGCAAGACTCCCAGGGACATTTTCACAAAGCACTTACCTCTCTGCAAAGTTTGCACCTTTTTCCTTGCAGAACAAACAACAAACTGCTAATGTAACATAACTAGCTGGAAACAACAAAGCATGTAAAAAAAAAAAAAAAAAACATATCTAGGAGTAACACCTCCTAAATCAGGGCTTCTCAAGCTCAAACGGCTGGTTTTTGTTGCTTAACTAGACCCTTAATTGAACTGATAATTTGCTTGTTTAGAACTTTTTACTTGTTTCCAACTCTTGAACAGTTGCATATTTCACATTAGCTATAACATTTGATAAGTAACTTGAACTGCAACTGTTTAAGAGCTGGAAACAAGTACAAAGGCCGAATTAAACAAATTATCAGTTCAATTAAGGGTCTAGTTAAGTAATTGAGAGCTCCAATGGAGCAAAAACCAGCAGCCACAGGGGGTCCCCAGGATCGAGTTTGAGAAGGCCTGTCCTAAATGAACCCCCTGCGATTGGAGCTATTACAAGGTCTTTAACTTCAACGGGGAAAATACATCACTTACATTTTAAGAAGTTTCTTTAGTCCTTATAAAAATCAGTTTCAAGACCACATACCTGTCTGAATATATAAGGAGTTATTTCTCTCTTTATATACTAGACTGTGTATGACAAGGTTCATTTGGGATCCACTGAGAGATTTGTGTCAGAGGTCTAAAAGTGTTTTGTAGTATTCAGTGAAAAGCGTGGGTGGGTTTGTTTTTTTTGTTGACACAGCAGAATCTGTGCTATTGTTACAGGGAGTGCTGTGTGATGCACTACCGTTATGGATTCTGTCCCATCGGTGAGATTAGGTTAAAAGCTCTAACACCATGAATGCAGACGAGCAAGGTTCTTTTGCATTGTGGTTAAGACGCTCTCTTGTGGTGCGTGGGGTCCCAGCCTCCATTCTGTTCCATTGATGAGTGACTTGGATTTCATAGATTAGCTGCAGCAGCCCTGGATCTAGTTCTGATTCAAGTGAAGAGGCTCAGAGCTCATAGATTAGATTCAGCAGCCCTGGATCTAGTTCTGATTCAAGTGAAGAGGCTCAGAGCTCATAGATTAGATTCAGCAGCACTGGATCTAGTTCTGATTCTAGTGAAGAGACTTGGAGCTCATAGATTAGCTGCAGCAGCCCTGGATCTAGTACTGATTCTAGTGAAGAGATTCAGAGCTCATAGATTAGATTCAGCAGCCCTGGATCTAGTTCTGATTCTAGTGAAGAGACTCTGAGCTCATAGATTAGCTGCAGCAGCCCAGGGTCTAGTTCTGATTCTAGTGAAGAGATTCAGAGCTCATAGATTAGATTCAGCAGCCTTGGATCTAGTTCCGATTTTAGTGAAGAGACCTGGAGCTCATAGATTAGCTACAGTAGCCCTGGATCTAGTTCTGATTCTATGATATGACAGGGGAACTCAGCAAATGGTCTTCTGAACGCAATACTTAGCAAATGCATCCGCCTGACTGGAGACAAGAACAGGGATCAACAACATTGATAGGCTTCCCCCACAATCAAAAATCTTTTTTTTTTTCAGAAGCCATTTAACCTGGAGTAGTAAAGTATGCAAGTAACACTCTCAGTAGAAACAGCCGTGTAGAATCATACGGGATGCACACAATAGGATAGAACAATATTAGATATCAGCCAAATGTAGATGATCCCGTTATGTTCCTTTTGAGGTCCCAGCTTTACGCTGGACAATGTCTGGGGTGTCAGTGAGCATGTGGCCATACCGACCATCCAATCGCATTACGTCTTCTGCTCCAACACTGACTGACTGCACCCCTAAAATCAAAGCCCTGCTCTGTCAGCATGCAACAGGTAGTGCTCAGATATAGTTTGTCAAGTGCATAGTTTACACAGCAAAGCTGTGTTCCACAGTGTGTACGTTTCAGACACACCATAGACTGCTGCTCACTGTATTCATTACTCAGAGCTATTGTTTGTTTTTTAACTACTAAAGAATCATTAGCTGCAAACACTCACCCCTAAGAAACTGATGTCAAACTTATTAGACGGATGAAAAACATGTTTTGGCTAAAGTCTTCAGAGCACCAGTGAACGCACTAGCTGAAATATTTAACGTCTTACTGTCTCATGCATTTACACTTCATATAGGAGTTACAGTACGGATGCCTCTGCTGGTCTGATAAATGATCATTTATTATTCCTCTGTGACTGGAAGCTGATTAGGATTGTTCACAACATTAGCTGCAGCTTTCTAACTCACCAGGGTCCTCATAGATAGCCATTAATTACTCAAAACAAACTTCAGCGCACTTGTATGAAGTCTGGTAATAAGTCTCTTGTGATACTGCACCAGTTAATGGCTTGTTTGTCTTGTTAATGAACAGCATCCTTAATGAACACCATGCTAAGCAGAGCGTGAGGCTGAGATAATGAACCAGCACTGTGATACAATGTAGCACACTACTAACCCTCTCAGTGCCGGCCCTAAGCAAAGTGTCCTCACTCACAGAAGAGAGTGCATGCTGCAGTGACCCCACTCACAGAAGAGTGCATGCTGCAGTGTCCCCACTCACAGAAGAGAATGCATTCTGCAGTGTCCCCACTCACAGAAGAGAGTGCATTCTGCAGTGTCCCCACTCACAGAAGAGAGTGCATTCTTCAGTGTCCCCACTCACAGAAGAGTGCATGCTGCAGTGTCCCCACTCACAGAGAGTGCATGCTGCAGTGTTCTCACAGAAGAGTGCATGCTGCAGTGTCCCCACTCACAGAGAGTGCATGCTGCAGTGTTCTCACAGAAGAGTGCATGCTGTAGTGTCCCCACTCACAGAAGAGAGTGCATGTTGCAGTGTCCCCACTCACAGAAGAGTGCATGCTGCAGTGTCCCCACTCACAGAAGAGAGTGCATGCTGCAGTGTCCCCACTCACAGAAGAGTGCATGCTGCAGTGTCCCCACTCACAGAGAGTGCATGCTGCAGTGTTCTCACAGAAGAGTGCATGCTGCAGTGTCCCCACTCACAGAAGAGAGTGCATGCTGCAGTGTCCCCACTCACAGAAGAGAGTGCATGCTGCAGTGTCCCCACTCACAGAAGAGAGTGCATGCTGCAGTGTCCCCACTCACAGAAGAGAGTGCATGCTGCAGTGTCCCCACTCACAGAAGAGAGTGCATGCTGCAGTGTCCCCACTCACAGAAGAGAGTGCATGCTGCAGTGTCCCCACTCACAGAAGAGAGTGCATGCTGCAGTGTCCCCACTCACAGAAGAGAGTGCATGCTGCAGTGTCCCCACTCACAGAAGAGAGTGCATGCTGCAGTGTCCCCACTCACAGAAGAGAGTGCATGTTGCAGTGTCCCCACTCACAGAAGAGAGTGCATGTTGCAGTGTCCCCACTCACAGAAGAGAGTGCATTCTGCAGTGTCCCCACTCACAGAAGAGAGTGCATGTTGCAGTGTCCCCACTCATAGAAGATTTTGGTATTTTATTTAACATCATGTAATAAAATAAACTACAAAATTATATTGCAATAGTCTACCGGAAGCCATAATAGCAGGTCAGTATTTCATGTTAGATTTAGAAAATGTTGTCAGTTTTTCATTAAGTATATGGAAAGCTACAAAGTGGTATATAATTCAATATGGTAGCGTAACATTATTCAGCAGTGTTTATTCGATTTTATGAAGCAAATTTAGTTCATTCTACAGGGTGATGCAAAACTTTTGGCCAGAGCTGCACATTGGAAACAAATATCTAGGATTTATAAGAACCAGTAATGTTCCTAATATGAAGTCTTAAATGATCAAATAAAATCTGTATGAATCAAGGGCCATGTCAGCTCAGTATGACAACAACTAGTATTGATGATTAAAAAACATTTTAGAGGCAAGATTTCAAATGATACTGATTTTATTTGGCTAGGTCACATCCCCACATTTTGGCCCTGTCACGCACGCTCTCTCTGTGTGGGGGCCTCGCTGTGGAAGGGAAGGGAAGGGTGTGGTAGAAGTGGTGTAATCATTTCAGCACAGCAGGGGTCACTGTGTTTACACAAAGCTGAGAAACGCATGTGAATGGTTTATTACAGCATGAGAGATGTGGAGGAATGATTCATCAAATGTATTTATTGAAGTCTTATAATGGAATACAGACTTGCCACCTGGAGCTAGATTTGGTCCGTACTGTCGAGTGCGTTCCCTCAAAGAGAAACAGCGCAACACAGGATTTATTGGACAGGCCAACACTGCTGTACCCTCTCTCCCCCTTCAGTAGTTTGCCTAAGTTTTATTGTTTTGTTGTGGATTGTCTTTGTGTTTTTCTGCAAATATTCCAGTGAATGAGCCCGTATATTAAACAAGCAGACTCCTGTCACAGTGTAGTTTCAGTATCCCTTTCACTCTCATTGCATCACCTCATACATCAATAGGGAGATTATACACAGACGTGTTCATATATTCCAGTGAATGAGCCCGTATATTAAACAAGCAGACTCCTGTCACAGTGTAGTTTCAGTATCCCTTTCACTCTCATTGCATCACCTCATACATCAATAGGGAGATTATACACAGACGTGTTCATATATTCCAGTGAATGAGCCTGTATATTAAACAAGCAGACTCCTGTCACCGTGTAGTTTCAGTATCCCTTTCACTCTCATTGCATCACCTCATACATCAATAGGATTGCAGTGCTGCAGCCACTTGTCCTTGAAAATCAAAACAAACAAAAAACAACATTAAACAGTCTGGCAGCATTTAAAGATGTAAAACACTTTGATATTAAGGTTTTACTGTAATATGAACTACAAGTTATTTTGGAATACTCTTGTTAAAGTAATTATAAAAAGAAACCCAGTTCCATAAATCTTACACTGTGCACTTCCGTTAGCTTCATACTGCAGCTCTCAAATGAGCAATTTTGAAAGAAACATATTTTACCGCAAACCTGTATTAACATTTCAAACATGATATCTGGTAAAAGAACTTTGTTTGCAAGCTGTGTCTTCAAGGAAGTCTGTTTCTACTTTACTTCCTTTCTCATTTCACCCCAGCAGTGTCTTCTGGGTCAAAGCGTGTTATTCACTGAAGTATTTCAGTCAATAGGGGAAGCAGCTGATTGGTTATTAGCCAGTTAAAGGGTGGGGACTTGGGGAGATTTCTGTACCTGATGTAGTACCAGATATCACGTTTAAAATGAAAATACACATTTGCTATAACATGTGTTCCTTTCAAAACTGCACACTTGACAGCTACCTCTATATTAAAAAGGGAGGTTCATTGCAAAGAAAATGTATGAAAGTATTTCATTGGCTTCTAAATGACCCCTGCCTCATTTGTGTATTATTATAATAATGGCATTATTGAGTTAATGGTGTTCCACATTATAATGAATATAAAAGTGCTGCTCCAATGGCATTACAGGGTTAATGGGGGACAGGACCTTATAACCGATTCCACAGTATAAAGAGACGCCTTATAAAGGTGGAGCCCTCTATTTAAAAAGAACAGTTTCTCAGGAAAATCTAATTTCAGCAAACCAAAATAAAAGGGAGCTGGTAGAAACTGTTCTGATTGGGTTTGGTTTTTTATGTAGTTTTGCTGCAATGAGAAGACCCTACAGTAAGTGCATTTGTTGCAGAGGAGCAATGCTGGTAATCAAAGGGCTGAGCTGGCTGTGAAGGATCAAGCCTCACCTCACTGGCCTGTGGCACCAGTATTGGCTCCGGCTATGGTCCCTGCTGTAGCTCCGGCGCCTGCCTGTCACTGAGTGAGCGTCATGTCGTCTCAAATCATTCATCCTCAGCTTCTTTTGAATATAATTCCAGTGTGTCTAAAAAGAAGCATTAAAGGGTCAACATTGGTCATTAAATGTACCAGTACAACTAATCATCATCTTTTACACAGATGTAATAATGCAATAACAAACCCAACCACAGGGTGAGACAACTGATAGGTAAAACTTTAAATATATATTTTATATCATTAATCTAACGTCACGCAATACAGAGGCATCCTTTAGATTTCACTAGTGTGTTTAGGGGTCTGTGTCCACCTATATTTGGAAGTTTGATTGAAAACCTCAAAAATAAAGTGGTGCTGTGCTTTTTGTATTGATCAGGTTTATTGAAGGCAATGCTAAGTTGCACATGCGCATACACATGTTGCATCTCCTGCAGCCACACATCCTGTTTACCAGGGAACATGTCTAACCCATGGTTTAGTCCAATGGTGGCATTTTGTCAAGAGCAAACATTTTTTTAGAATTTTCAGATATTTTTAATTACGCTGGCATGACATTAAACGACAGCAGCCTGCCCGCCTGCCTGCCTTGCCTGCCCGCCTGCCTGCCTGCCTGCCTGCCTGTCTGCCTGCCTGCCTGCCTGCCTGTCTGCCTGCCTGCCTGCTGCCTGCCTGCCTGCCTGCCTGCCTGCCTGCCTGCCTGCCTGCCTGCCTGCCTGCCTGTTGCCTTACGCTGCCTGCCTGCCTGCCTGCCTGCCTGTCCTGCTGTCTGTCTGACATGCCTGCCTGCCTGCCTGTCTGCCTGCCTGCCTGCCTGCCTGCCTGCCTGTCTGCCTGCTGCCTGCCTGCCTGCCCTGCCTCCTGCCTGTCTGCCTGCCTGCCTGCCTGCCTGCCTGCCTGCCTGTCTGCCTGCCTGCCTGCCTGTCTGCCTGCCTGCCTGCCTGCCTGCCTGCCTGCCTGCCTGCCTGCCTGCCTGCCTGCCTGTCTGTCTGTTTGGCTGTCTCTCATTGGAAAGCTACCTGCTGTAGTAACGTTATGGGACAGCTCTGATCCTATTCAAGTAGCCTAACCCTCACCTCGGTGCATCTTGTACATGTATCTTGGGAACTTTTTGAAATTGGATAGCCGCTTTAGAATTATTAATTTTTTGAGCAGCTGATAAAATCAGGCTTGCCTAACTCCCCATGCATTCAGTTTGGGTTACTGTGGTGCATATTTATTGTACACTTGAGTCATTTATAACCTACAGTACATAGCAAATGGAGGTGCATAGACTACTATGTATGGAATAATTCTCGATACAACTCTTTCATGAAGCCTGTACTCTTCCCTGGCAGGGCTCCTGTTGTTGATAAAACCCATTGGTGTGGAATCCTCAATGGAATATCTGCACACTCTCAGAAGTAGTGAACACAAGCACGCGTTTGCTCTGGCCAAGTGGAAATATTCCTGCGTGATCCCAGGAAATGCGGCTCCATCATTTCATTGATGAAACGCTTCAGATAATAAAGTTTACGGTTCTTCCTATATGTGTGCTTTTCAAAACGACACATCCTGTAGCTCAGCAGCGGCTGGTTCAGCGCAGTACTGCAATGCTAATGAACCCTAGTGAGCTGTGATTGAATGCGTCTCATCCAGTTGTGATGCAGGTTGCATCCATACACGCATTCATTAAGGACCTGGAAAGTTGCTCTCCGAGCAGTGAAATGCACACCAGGGGGCTCAGTACCCAGTTCCATTAGGACAGCATTCCCAGCAGAAGCAGCTGAAGAGGTGTTTACCTTGCGGACGGATGTGTCATCACAGATGTACCACTGCCTGTCCTCGTGGTGTTTGATGAAAGCATAATAGTGCCCACTGTCCAGATTCCCAGCATGCACAGAGATAGAGAAGAGTTCATAGTGCATACAGTCCTGCTCAGAGAGAGAGTGTAAACCACAATGCAATTCCACACGGTCCTGCTCAAAGACATTGTAAACCACAATGCAATTCCACACAGCACTGCTCAGAGAGAGTAAACCACAATGCACTTCCACACAGCCCTGCTCAGAGAGACAGTGTAAAACACAATGCACTTCCACACAGCCCTGCTCAGAGTGTAAACTGCAATGCCCTTCCACACAGGCCTGCTCAGAGAGACAGTGTAAACCACAATGCACTTCCACACAGCCCTGCTCAGAGAGAGTGTAAACCACAATGCACTTCCACACAGCCCTGCTCAGAGAGAGTGTAAACCACAATGCACTTCCACACAGCCCTGCTCAGAGAGAGAGTGTAAACCACAATGCACTTCCACACAGTCCTGCTCAGAGAGAGTGTAAACCACAATGCACTTCCACACAGCCCTGCTCAGAGAGAGAGTGTAAACCACAATGCACTTCCACACAGCCCTGCTCAGAGAGAGTGTAAACCACAATGCACTTCCACACAGCCTTGCTCAGAGAGAGAGTGTAAACCACAATGCACTTCCACTGTGTATCCAATGAGAAGCCTCAGAACTAGCCATGCTGTAAGGATCCCATGCCTCATCAAATTCCTTATGAACAGAGAGAGTCAGCTTCATCTGATGAACTACTCAAAACAATGGAATGGAGACTAACCTGATCAGAACCTGCCTTTAATTTAAAGAGTCGGCTTCATCTGATGAACTACTCAAAACAATGGAATGGAGTCTAACCTGATCAGAACCTGCCTTTAATTTGGCATAGTATATGAAACAAAGTACCTCTGAACTGCTGCACACTGGAACATAAACGTCTGATTCCTGGAAACAAAACAGAAGCAGAAAGCATGCTTGGAATGTATGCCAGCAGAAATCACGTGTGCATTTCTCCAGATACTGAGAACTGCAGCACAAAACACAGAGCCTGGAATATTGCTGTTAGGTTGCTAATAATAAATAAGTATTACTGTGAGGAATCAGGTGGGCAATAACTGAATCGATGTAGCAAATAGAAGAGCACAACAAGATTAATGGCATTCTTTTGCATGCTGTGCAATCCCAGTCTCAGAGCGTACCTTTACCATGACGTGTGAGAAGCATGCTGTGCAATCCCAGTCTCAGAGCGTACCTTTACCATGACGTGTGAGAAGCATGCTGTGCAATCCCAGTCTCAGAGCGTACCTTTACCATGATGTGTGAGAAGCATGCTGTGCAATCCCAGTCTCTGAGAGTACCTTTACCATGACGTGTGAGAAGCATGCTGTGCAATCCCAGTCTCAGAGCGTACCTTTACCATGACGTGTGAGAAGCATGCTGTGCAATCCCAGTCTCTGAGCGTACCTTTACCATGACGTGTGAGAAGCATGCTGTGCAATCCCAGTCTCAGAGCGTACCTTTACCATGACGTGTGAGAAGCATGCTGTGCAATCCCAGTCTCAGAGCGTACCTTTACCATGACGTGTGAGAAGCATGCTGTGCAATCCCAGTCTCAGAGCGTACCTTTACCATGACGTGTGAGAAGCATGCTGTGCAATCCCAGTCTCAGAGCGTACCTTTACCATGACGTGTGAGAAGCATGCTGTGCAATCCCAGTCTCAGAGCGTACCTTTACCATGACATGTGAGAAGCATGCTGCGCAATCCCAGTCTCAGAGCGTACCTTTTTAAATGTCAGCGTCTCTGGAATGAGGAGGGGTTGTTCCAGCTTCACGTTCTCATTTTTCCAGGAGTCGTGGGTGAACCTGTTCAGGTGAATCACCAGAACTGGAGGTAGTGTTGAGAAGGAGGTTTTCTGCAGAGACACAGCAAGTTCAGCAGTAAACAGCAGGTCAAAGGTTACAGCATGTCAGTTTCTGCATCGTATTGAATGCCTTTTCAATTCCTCTTCAGGACAGTCTTCATTGTGTGCCTCTTATTCCACTGACTGAAGTGAACTGTGCCAAGTCAACCATGCGTGAATCAAGCAACATACAGGGTAGTGACATTCACTAGCACTGTGCTGTGTCACACTGAAGCCTCGGAGAGCAGGCTAGGGCTGTATTGTTTTCACAGTTAACAGAGATTTCCTGATTTCTGTGAAATGTACCCATTGCTGTCTAATATATAGTTCCCCCCCTGAAAATTCCTGTTTCTGAAAGAAAAGCGTAAATATACATATTTTTTAACACTTAAAAATTAATACAGCAAATTAATTATGTTTGTTTAATTATTGAATTTTGACCTTGGCAGCCGTCGGCCCAGTTTGTTTCTGGTAAATGATTGAACAACTTGTGTAACTCGTCGTGTGTCACAGCCATTTTAAGATGAGAAAATATTACTATCTCTGGTCGAGATCACTCTCTCCAGTAACAAGACTTCAGTGAGAGAGGATTATGTCTTCCCCTGTACTGTACTCACTGACAATATTGAAAATGAAAATTTTTAGTTGATAAGATGTCAATGTCGTAAATGAACAAAAAGGACCTCTCGCAAAGAATATTTAGGAACATTTGTTGTATATTAACCCTAGAGAAAATGATCAATTTGTAACGTAACAATGGCGTGGAATAAGCCTTGTTCTTTTTTAAATCTAGCACTAGGGATCAGGCCTCGTTGAAGCGTCACCACTTCTGCCTGCAGACAGAGTCAAGCACGGTGGAAATTTACTGCAGCACAACAGGCACCTACCCTGATCATGACTTGTTTGGTCTCGCAGCTCCCACAGAAGGGCTTGTCACCCCCTTGCATAGTCTCGTTTTTCACAAAGTGCCTCAGAGCCTCCTCCTAGTGCATAAAACAGATCATTGTATGAATGTGAGTGTGCAGTGCTTCAGTAAAGCATGGGGCATATTTGTAATTTAGAGCAGACTTAAACGATGTGTTTTCATATGGCTGTGTCGATAAGATTGAATCTGCCTATGTAAATCATTAATACCAACATATTAGCAGGTGCCTAGCTACTGGAACCCAACACCGGAATGTAAACACAAAGGGAATGAACTCGCTCAGGACAGGGTGCTCTACACAAACACGAGAGAATAACCCTGTGCCTATCTGAACCATCTACCCAGCTGAAACACAAAGGGGATGAACCCGCTCAGGACAGGGTGCTCTACACAAACACGAGAGAATAACCCTGTGCCTATCTGAACCATCTACCCAGCTGAAACACAAAGGGGATGAACCCGCTCAGGACAGGGTGCTCTACACAAACACGAGAGAATAACCCTGTGCCTATCTGAACCATCTACCCAGCTGAAACACAAAGGGAATGAACCCGCTCAGGACAGGGTGCTCTACACAAACACAAGAGAATAACCCTGTGTCTATCTGAACCATCTACCCAGCTGAAACACAAAGGGGATGAACCCGCTCAGGACAGGGTGCTCTACACAAACACGAGAGAATAACCCTGTGCCTATCTGAACCATCTACCCAGCTGAAACACAAAGGGAATGAACCCGCTCAGGACAGGGTGCTCTACACAAACACAAGAGAATAACCCTGTGCCTATCTGAACCATCTACCCAGCTGAAACACAAAGGGAATGAACCCGCTCAGGACAGGGTGCTCTACAAAACACGAGAGAATAACCCTGTGCCTATCTGAACCATCTACCCAGCTGAAACACAAAGGGGATGAACCCGCTCAGGACAGGGTGCTCGACACAAACACGAGAGAATTACCCTGTGCCTATCTGAACCATCTACCCAGCTGAAACACAAAGGGGATGAACCCGCTCAGGACAGGGTGCTCTACAAAACATGAGAGAATAACCCTGTCCCTATCTGAACCATCTACCTAGCTGAAACACAAAGGGGATGAACCCGCTCAGGACAGGGTGCTCTACAAAACATGAGAGAATAACCCTGTCCCTATCTGAACCATCTACCTAGCTGAAACACAAAGGGGATGAACCCGCTCAGGACAGGGTGCTCTACACAAACACGAGAGAATACCCAAGGTATACCCAAGATGAAGGAGGGCAAACAGCACTACCCTGCACCTTTTTCTTACATGTTTTACCCTTTAAAACGCTTCCCATAGCAAAAGCATAGCAAAAGCATGGTAAAGCATAGGGAAGCATAGGAGAGCATTATAAAGCACAGATAGGTCTGGTAATGCATAGAAAAGCATTGTAAAGCACAGATAGGTCTGGTAAAGCATAGGGAAGCATTGTAAAGCACAGATAGGTCTGGTAACGCAAAGGGAAGCATTGTAAAGCACAAAGAGGTCTGGTAAAGCATAAGGCAGCATTGTAAAGCACATTGGGGTATGGTAAAGCATAGGGAAGCATTGTAAAGCACAGAGAGGTGGTAAAGCATAAGGCAGCATTGTAAAGCACATAGGGGTATGGTAAAGCATAGGGAAGCATTGTAAAGCACAGAGAGGGATGGTAAAGCATATGGAAGCATTGTAAAGCACATATGGGTATGGTAAAGCATAGGGAAGCATTGTAAAGCACAGAAAGGGATAGTAAAGCATATAAATAAAAACACAGAATATGTCGGGCTAGCTCATTTCGTGTTCATACTTTATCCCAAATTGTGTTCGTGGATTCGGCTCCTAAAATTTCGTGGATCAAAAGTCACAGAATATGTCCGTGGGTATCAACTTCGTAATTATTTCGTTCCATACTGGTTCTACTCCTACCGTTTGTCGTGATGGACGTAACCTTTTGGTGTCGAATGGGTATCAGCATCGTATATTTTTCGTACCATTTCACTGATCCCTTCGTATCCTGTATATCGTGTCTATCCAGACCATTAAAGTATCTTAAAATGGTAAAGCCATGCACAGTATAGACATGGGAAAATATCTCTATAAAATGACTGTATAAAAGCACCATATAAAAGGACTGTATAAAATGACTATATAAAACACTGTATAAAACGCTGTATAAAAGCACTGTATAAAGTACTGTATAAAAGGACTGTATAAACGACTGGATAAAAGCACTGTATAAAAGCATTGTATAAAATGGCTATATAAAACACTGTATAAAACACTGTATAAAAGCACTGTATAAAAGGACTATATAAAAGGACTGTATAAAAGCACTGGATAAAAGGACTGGATAAAAGCACTGTATAAAGGACTGGATAAAAGGACTACAAAAGCACTATATAAAAGCACTGTATAAAATGACTATATAAAACACTGTATAAAAGCACTGTATAAAATACTGTATAAAAGGACTATATAAAAGGACTGTATAAAAGCATTGTATAAAAGCACTGTATAAAATGACTATATAAAACACTGTATAAAACACTGTATAAAAGGACTATATAAAAGGACTGTATAAAAGCACTGTATAAAAGGACTGGCTAAAAGGACTACAAAAGCATTGTATAAAAGCACTGTATAAAATGACTATATAAAACACTGTATAAAACACTGTATAAAAGGACTATATAAAAGTACTGTATAAAAGGACTGTATAAACGACTGGATAAAAGCACTGGATAAAAGCACTGGATAAAAGCACTGTATTAACAACTGTATAAAAAGACTGTATAAACGACTGTATAAAAGCACTGTATAAAATGACTGGATAAAAGCACTGTATAAAAGGACTGGTAAACATCCCTAAGGGTAGCTCTTTTGAGGGTTGTGCACAGAATCTTACCAGGTGCTTGAAGTACTCATTAGTACTGGCTTTCAGGGTCAGGGAAATGTCCAGATTAGCTGTTTCTTTAATCATCTCCTGTTAGCACCCGGTACATCTGAGAGAGTTGATGATCCCCATTTCATACACCTGCATTTCACCAGAGCAAAAATATGTGTCAAAGTGACAGCCATGAGCCAACATGCTATATCCCTGTGTAAAAACAGGTGAAGCTGTACAGCATGCCCTGGCAATGCTCCTGTTGTGTAATTGCAGTGGAACAGTTGAATATATTTTGTATTATGTAAATATACAGTAAATTGAAAAGGTCAGGTTTATCATGCCAATAAAAGAAATGTGAAGAAATGCATTAAAAAAAAACACCAGACTTCATGATTACACAAGAACTGCTGGTTGCACATGTCTCATCTACAGTATAAATGATCATGCTTTCATTTTTTCATCATTACCAAGAAAAAAACGACAAACATTTCGGCAGATGTGTAACGTCCTCAGACATCAGTTTGACATCAGAATGAAGTAGAATTTAAAAAATAATTAAAAAAGAAAGAATGAAGTAGAATTGATGTGTTACTTCAAAACCTTACCTTTCTGACTTCCTTGTCATCAATAGCATTTATTACCACTTGGAAGAATTCTTCAATGTCCTGCTGTCTGTTTACTGAAAGAAAAGCAAGCCTGTTACCTGACTGACTGCGTTCGATGCAGTCTCAGCATCATCTCACAGGAACATTTTACAAGCTTTATAATTGGGAAAAACAAAATAACACACCTGACTGCACCTGCCTGTCCCTTTTAAACTGCTCTCGAGAACAAGCTGCAAGCCAGGCACTCTGGAGGGGAACACTGCTTCCATATACACTTCACACAGTGTTGTGCTTTGAGCTAGGAGCCATACAGACACGGCAACCACAGGTCAAAATGATGGCACTTGTATAGAAAAGAAGGAGGAGAAGGGGGGACTTGATTGAAGTTTTTCAAATTGTCTGGACAAAGTGAACCCAAGACACGACTTCAAATCTATCACAGTGAGAACAGCAAGAGGGCATACATGGAAGCTGAGTAAAAGGGGGGTTAGAACAAAAGGTAAGAAGCACTTTGTTACACAGAGTTATAAATGCATGAAATAGCCCACCAGGTGATGTAGTAGAATCTAAAACACTGGGAACATTTAAAACAAGACTGGATTCTGCGCTTTTAAATGAGACCCCCCATTAGGCAAAGGGTGTGTTAATAAGGGACCAATGGCCTTTTCTCATTCCCACACTTTTCTCATGTCCTTATACATATTATTAGGCTAGGATGAGGGGAAGCAAGAGAGGGCTGATGAAACCCCAGAACATGCTGCTATAACATGCTGTACTCAGCAGCCCAATGCATCTGATCAGGATGAGGGGAAGCAGGGCTGATGAAACCCCAGAACATGCTGCTATAACATGCTGTACTCACCAGCCCAATGCATCTGATCACGATGAGGGGAAGCAGGGCTGATGAAACCCCAGAACATGCTGCTATAACATGCTGTACTCAGCAGGGCTGATGAAACCCCAGAACATGCTGCTATAACATGCTGTACTCACCAGCCCAATGCATCTGATCAGGATGAGGGGAAGCAGGGCTGATGAAACCCCAGAACGTGCTGCTATAACATGATCACCAGCGCAATGCATCTGATCAGGATGAGGGGAAGCAGGGCTGATGAAACCCCAGAACATGCTGCTATAACATGCTGTACTCACCAGCCCAATGCATCTGATCAGGATGAGGGGAAGCAGGGCTGATGAAACCCCAGAACATGCTGCTATAACATGCTGTACTCACCAGCGCAATGCATCTGATCAGGATGAGGGGAAGCAGGGCTGATGAAACCCCAGAACGTGCTGCTATAACATGCTGTACTCACCAGCCCAATGCATCTGATCAGGATGAGGGGAGGCAGGGCTGATGAAACCCCAGAACATGCTGCTATAACATGCTGTACTCACCAGCGCAATGCATCTGATCAGGATGAGGGGAAGCAGGGCTGATGAAACCCCAGAACATGCTGCTATAACATGCTGTACTCACCAGCGCAATGCATCTGATCACGATGAGGGGAAGCAGGGCTGATGAAACCCCAGAACATGCTGCTATAACATGCTGTACTCACCAGCGCAATGCATCTGATCTGATGAAAATGTCCTGCAGATCAGACGCCATGCTTTCATCCACATTTTGACATTCGCTGCAGAAAAGAAGGGGTTGAGGTGGCATTGTTCATCTAATTTCACCAGACAGAGGAGCTTGTCAATAGCAATGAAACCGGAATTCACTCCTCTCTACACAACACTAACTTTACATTCATTATTATCATGAAACATGGACTTCTTACTTGATTTTGATCCTGAACGCAGGGGTCACAAATAAGGACTGGATCAAAGAGTTCATATAGCAAGTAGAGCCGAGGTTTTTTATTCCAGTAACTTTTACTGCAAAAAAAAAGAAAATATTTGAATGCAGTAATGCAGTGCCCTTGTTACATTGCTATCATTGTGCTTTATCGTTACAGAACTAGTAGTTGAATTTGTGTGTGTTCTCTAGAAATCTCTATTATTCTTTTGATTTGGATCATTATTCACCAGGCTTACTAACTAATCCACTAAAAACAATGGCAAACTTAGCTTAGCATTTCATTGACTAGATGCCCACCCTCTGAACTCACAGGCAGGCACAGAATCTGCTCACTTACCCTGATGAGTCCCGTGTTCCTCTGGGAAAGTGCTGTGATTCGCTACGGTGTTTCCCATCGCAGTGTCTTCGCATGTATGAACTACAGAAAAACAAAAATACGAAGACCTTGTTTCCTGGTCTGAAGCTGTTTACACACACTGAAAATGTGACGCACTGAACTTTCTCACATTAGTTTCTGTTTAGGATATTATAACATACCTGCGACTACGTCCCATAGCCCCAGCACTCTTCTCACATTGTGATGTTGTTCAACCAGGAGAAGAATCCCTGTCAGAAGCAACGGCTCAGAACTGCCAGCAGGGGACCAAACTCCCACACCGCAACACACCCGCACTCCAGATCGAGGCAACGGACCAATCAGCAGCAAACAAGGCATGTTTCAGACAAAGGCAACAACTGCTTCGCTGTGGTAGTGTGTAAGCAGATCTTCCAAATTAGTACAGAGGATGAGTAGGAAGGGGAAGCAGGTGCGGTTTGACTGGGTTGGAATCACTCCAGATCTTCTCACATTGCTGTGTGTTCAACCAGGAGAGACCTGTCAGAAAGCACTGGCTCAGACTGCCAGCAGGGACAACCCCCCGCCCCCCCCCCCAGAAACACAGGCAGAAAACAAGGCTTTCAAAACAACATGCTTGTGGGTGTGGCATTCCATTCACCTGCAAGAAACAGCTACAATCTGTCACAAGACGACAAACCTGTTACTAGAAGCTTGTGGGATGTTGTGTTGCATCATGTAACATATAATACTAGACTGGTTCAACGGAAGTTATCACTGTCTGTTGTCTATTATAACAAAACATACAGTTTAACCACAAACTATCTGCTGACATGGAGCCTGTGGGGTCCAGTGGTTCGCATGCTCAGCCACTGTCTCATTGTGTGACCCTGAGCAAGTCACTTGTGCTCCGTCTTTCGGGCGAGACGTTGTTATAAGTGACTCTGCAGCCAATGCATAGCTCACACGCCCTAGTCTCGTAAAGCACTTTGTGATGGTGGGCCACTATGAAAGGCACTATATAAAGATTATTATTATTATGTTTTCCAGCTAAATCAGTTCTCATGCTGGGGTTTTTAATTCATTTTCAGATTACCAAATCACTAAGATCCTTTTGCCTTTGATTTTTATCCGATTCTCCTGAGCAAGGGTTGCATATTACTGGCAGTGGGAGCACTGGCCTTTATGAATAAAAAAAACTGATCAAAAGAACTCATCTGCAGTATTGTCTAATCCAGGGGAGGCCAAAGCTGGCCCTTCCACTCCTGGTCTTTGTTCCAACCCTGTTCTAAATTGTTTAATTGAGCCAATTAAACCTCCATCCAGATCCTGAAGTAGTTCATCCTATCATTCTAGTTGTTAAACCTGGGGTGGAATGGCCCTCCAGGACTGTGATTGGACACCCCTGGTGTAATCACAGTAAATGGTCCAGGTACTCTCCTCATCTCTTCCATTAGAAGTGAGAAGCCTCTGCATATCACCAAGCACAAATTCCCCATCCTCAGAACTTCAAATCCTGTTTTCATCACTGTTTTGCTTTTGTCTTGAAGAGTGTGTTACTGTATAACATTTTCTGTTTTTTTTTTTTTTTTTCTCAATTGAAAATGTTTTTATTTAAAATAGGCTTTAAAAAGCAGTCCCTAGCAAACCAATCCATAAAGTCTCACAAAGCAGCTTAGAGCCATCATGAACAGTTTCTTTACACTTCATTGTATACGTGTTTCCGTACTGCTGCCTCTGTGAAGATCATAATCCTTTTCAACCACTGGGCCTACTTCTAAAAGCTCACTGCTGCCATGAAGAACAAAGGTGAGCAGATAAGCACAGAACAATGTGTCATACCTCCATCAGCCAATGAATATGTTTTATATGTTTTATACCACAGACATCAGAAAAAAATGTGTACACAAGAATGAAATACCTAATCATGTTTATTACATTTAAATAGCATTACAGTGCTTCAGAATGGGCCCTTACTGTGAAGCAAGTGCCAAGGCAAATTGTCAGATTGGAATAAAATCATTTTAAAAGGTACTTCACTGCTCCAAACAACTTTTTAACCACACCTTAGTTGTTTGCTGCTAGCTCTGCATCATAGCAATTAATTCCTCTTTAGATAATGTTGAACACATTATCCCATATTAAACACATCTTAACCAAAGTGCTTATTTGAACAGGTTTTGAACCCATGTAAAAAGGCCCCCTTTGGGATCCCCATCCTCCCCAGTCCCCGCCTTCTCCTCTGAGTTTCTCTGCTCCTCCCTCAGCTCCTGGTAGGCGTGCAGTGCCCTCTTCAGCTCCCTCTCCGCACTGAAATGCACCATCTGCTGGCTCAGCAGGGGCACGATCAAGTTGAAGCCGTCCACCCTCTTGTTGAGCCTGGCCAGGTCTGCCCTGAAGGCTTCACAGTTGAGGAGCCACTGCTTCTGCTTTGAGGGGGTGAGGGGCTCCCCGAGCTTCCTACCGGACACCAGCAGGTCTGCCCTCAGCTGGGCGATGGTCTCGCGGATCTCCTTGTGCGCCACGATCCACTGGGGCTGGTAGCCGTTCTCGATGAGGATGCGGTTCAGGTTGTGGGTCATGGGGTCCACGTATGGGTTGCTGTGGCTGAACTTGCTGAGGGGCTTCCCCTTGCCACTCAGGTTGCTGAAGTCCCCCTTGACCATGGACTCCTGGATGAGGTCCTCCACCAGCCTCTCGATGGCCTGGGTGATCTTGATATTCTTAGTCCTCCGTACCTCGCTGGCCGTCAAGGCGTCCTCCGAAGACTGCCGCTCTAGGCTGCGCCTCCGGTAGTCCAGCACTTGGTCCATAGCTCTGTCCACCCGGAACTGTCTGTACTGCTGCTCCCTCTGGCTGGGCGTCCCCATTCTCACCCCCTCGAAGCTCAGGTACTGCCTGTGCTGGGGCGCCTGCCGCTTCTGCTTCTCATCCTCCTCCTCTTGCTCCTCACCTGCGGCAGCCCTCCTCCTCCTCCTGCTAGGTGTACCAGCACAGTCCTGCAGGCCTCCTGTACCTGGGAGAACTTCCCTGCGTCTGCCCTGGCAGAGCCGCTGTCAGGGTGGAGCTCCTTAGCCAGCCTCAGATTGGCTTCCTTCACCTCCTCCGGGCTGCTGCTCTCGTCCTCTGGCAGGCAGAGCAGTTTGTAGCAGTGCAGCAGGCCCCTGCTCACCTTACAGCTGGACAGCCACCGGGCAGCGAAGCAGCAGGGAGGCAGGAGAGCCCTGTGGATCTCAGAGAACGGAGCCGTCAGCAACTAGCAGCAACTCATCTTCACAGCGGCTGAGCCCACTGCTGCCAGGGACCTTAAAAAAAAGAAAGAAAATCTCCTGATTTGAAGTTTGTTTAGTGTTGTTAATAGTAGGATGTGAAGTAGACATACTGCATAGTAGTTTAATGAAGTTCCAAACTTTTCTTTAATCCTAATTATTCAAATGTTTGCGTGATTATAGAACTGTTAAGTATAACTCGACATAACCAATACATTACACATGTATAAAATAAAGCATGAATAAATAGCTTGGATGTGTAAAAATAAGATGCCTGCTAAAGGGGGGCCCTTTTCAACTAAATGACCAGTCTTACTTTTCAAGCAACGTTTTCAAAGAGCTTCATATGGAAAAATAACTTTAAAATGTCTTGCTCCTCCTATTGGATGTCCTGCCTACATCATACACGGGGCTTACAATTGAAACGCTGCTGTATTACACTGCTGGTGTTCCAGCACGGCCCGATTTAAACGGTACACCTTGGGTACTGGATTATCGGATTGTGTAATGGTCCATTCACCACGCTGCATAACTTTAACATTGCTTAAAAAATAACTACAATTATTATTATTATTATTATTATTATTATTATTATTATTACACAACAGTGTAACACCTGTCAACCAAGCACCCGCTATCAGCTCTCAATCACAGTCTCCATTGAAACGAAAACACCTGTCAACCGAGCACCCGCTATCAGCTCTCAAGCACAGTCTCGATTGAAACGGACTTCAAGCAGACAGGTGCAGCTTTTGCATAATACATTTCTGCTTAGCAATTGTTGTGTTTTTTTCAATTATGTGAGGAACTGTCGATTTCCATTAAAAGTGTGTGCTGCGTATTTTATCTTTTTTCAGTCCACTGTGAGATTATTTTATTGTACGAGATCTTGAGCTCATAATCCCAGAAAACTACATATCCCATGATGCATTTTCTCATGATGGTTGAAAACATTTTCAGCTTCTCCTACACAAAAGTTACAAAAACTGCATAAACTTCAAAAATAACCTATAAAACTAAATAATAATAATAATAATAATAATAATAATAATAATAATAAACGCTCATGCCCAGTGGCGCTGCGAGGAGTTCACGGTGTAACTTCATTAACCTCAGGTGGTGTGTGCAAAGCGCTCGGACTGCCTTCACATCAACCCTTAGCCTGGGCACCGCTTTCCTCGTGTGCTTCCACTGAGGAGAAACCTGCAGCTACACACTTCATACAGGTACAGTAAGAAGCGTTAAGAAAACGTTTAATGTTTGTTTGGTTTTTTTTTGTTTTGTTTCTTGTTTTTTTTCTGGAGAAACTTTAATAGAATATGCAGAAAGCAGGGAAGCCGTGTGCGAGTTAGTGCAGAACTCTGTCTCTCTGTCAATTTACGTTTCAGAGTTCTGTAAATTAATAGTGTCCTATGTTAAATGTTTCTTTCTCCAATCAAATAAAACCAAATTGTTGCAAAAAATGTGGTATCTGTTTGTTTTGGTAGTGCGAGTTTTTAGGCTACTGTTAGATTGAATGCAATTTTGTCATGAACTGTAAGAAACATTGTTTTCTGTAGTCGTTAAGTTGTTTTTTTTTGGGGGGGGGGGGGCTTTTTGCCTTTGCTATTCTGCGCTCAGATTACCCTCCGAGGTTACAAATGAAACGCATATAGTTTAATTTAATGCACATGACCCGTGCCGAGATTCCCCTGAAGGAGACGGTTTAAATTTTAATTAGGAACCATGTGCAACTTTTTAAATCGGGGTACCGTCTCCAAGCATGAATGGGCGCTCCACTGAGCTAGTGCAGCGCTGTCAGAGGTGAAGGACTTTGAGTTGCAAAACAGGGCTTGATGCAAACGGGGAAGCCTTGAAACCGACATACTCGCTGTGCAAGTAGGTCACGGGTCAGAACTACTGGATACACATCTGCAAGCAAGATTGATCTTCTTTATGATTTAAGCAAGACCATTTATTAGTAGATGAAAGCTGTGGTCATGCTCCAGGGATGGAAGTAAGACTCCTATTGCATAGCAGTTTGATCCATTCCAGGTTTCACTATGTTTAATTAGACGCCCTTCCGTGTTACCTCTACACTGTGGCTAATCAAGTTTGTGTTAAAGCCTGGCATGGATGAAACTGCAATGCAATTGGAGGCTTGTTTTCCTCCCTGTTGCACAAGGGTATATTTGAGAGGGCCCATGCGCAGGACTGATTCTTTCCACCAGGAACCCAAGCAGCTTGTATTTCACATGGTACTGACAGGTTAAGTAAAAGATATGTTCTTTTATGTGCCATTAAATCCCTGGGGGCTGATGTATTTATTAGAAAGAGACTCTTGTAAAGGTCATGTTTTGGGTGTAATTCAGTGCTGCCGTTTCGATTTGCATTTTATGTTTCAGATGCTCTTTGCCGTTGGTGAGCCAGCATGTAATCCTGGGGTCTGCTCATATTAGCATAAAGACTTGCTGGTTTTGTGCATCATTAATTTCAGCCGATTTGCACAGAGGACAGCCTCACATTTCACTCCTGACATTTCAGGATGCTGCAGTGGTCTGTCTGGAAGAATTGTCTGTCTTTACTTCTGTGCATTTAAAATTGTTTTAAAAAGGAGGAGGGAAGGGGAGGGGTCACATTACTAAATCCTAGTGCCAGGCCTCACTAGGTTTTCTCCTGTTTGAGTATTTCACAATTAAACTGTTACTGGCATGGAAATAAGACTCCCATAGCAGGTTCCCCCATACCAGGTTTTAACACAAGCTTGATTAGTTAGTATTACAGGTAACACGCACTGGTGTGTCAGAGCAAACCAGGAACGGATCAAACTGCTATCCACTGGGAGTCTTCTTTCCATCCCTGTAATATTCAAGCATTCTTTAATTTTGAATAAACTGAAAAACAAAAGTTTAAATTGTTGTTTTAAAGAAAAGCAACTGACCAAATAACCTATCAAGACAGGAGAGAGCAACTCAGCTGTGCACTAGAATGTGAGATCTTTATTTCAGATGCATTGGTTCTTCTGCATGGTATCTTTTTATACAGTTGTTTGTATAATAGACATGGCTATTGCTTGCACTGTATACGTTTCAGGCAGTGTGTCTGAGTATGTGTTTGTCTCGGCTGTGCTGACTGCAGACTCCTCTTTGCAGTGTCATGGCGGAGCGTGTCTTGCTGGTAGTATGTGAGTGTTTGTCTCGGCTGTGCTGACTGCAGACTCCTCTTTGCAGTGTGATGGCGGAGCGTGTCTTGATCATCGGGAGCGGGGGCAGGGAGCACTCCCTGGCCTGGAAGCTGGCCCAGTCTCCTCTCGTACAGCAGGTCCTGGTGGCTCCTGGGAATGCCGGCACTGCTGACAACGGGAAGGTCTCCAACTCGGGTGAGAGCCTCCCCTCCTTCTATGAGTGCGTCTCTGTGCCAGCATCTCCAGATTTAAACTGGACTCGCTAGTTCCCATCTGTGAGACTAGATATTGCCAGAGCAATGATGTTTTTGAACTGAGGCACACGTATTCAGTGAAAAATCTGTAGGTGATGGCTGCATTACCCCAATCACTTTATAAAATATTAGATTCCATTAGTTTCTTTTCTGGTGTGTCCTTAAGTATCTAGTCGTGTAACCTACACCTGGGATGGCTAACATCCAGAACAGGATTTTTTCCAGTCATGTTTTTCTTAATTGTTTGTTTAAGTTTATAATTCCATTAACCCAGGAGAGCGCCTTGCCATTAGAAGTAACTCTCATGTGAGCCTTGCCCATGCTCATTAAGTGAGGTGTTGCTATGAATACAGAGACATTGGACTCCATGGCTTTTATTTCTTACGGAGTTAACCCTTTAATGACTGACATTTAGACTGCTGCATGTGTTTGATACCCTCCCGAGAGCTCCCTGTTGACCTTTGGAGCAGATTGGGTTTCTCGGGAGATATTCGGCCCACTGAAGCTCGCGGATCTTCAAGTTATTGTGCGGTGTTGAACCACAGGGAAGTCTGGTTTGAATCCTGTTTGTGTCGTGTTGCTGAGTCTCTGCTTTGTCCTTTGAGTTGCATAGAAAAATTTCATTTAAAATGAGTCTGAAAAAAAACCTCCATACCACCCCTACCAGTTTGTGCACAAACTTTGATCTTTATACAGAAGTGATGCTACAATTGTCCCAATCTTCACAAAAAAATAAGCAAGACGTCCCACGAATTCATATATTATGTGTTTACTGCCAATGCAGAAGGACTGGGCGAGATGTTAGTTCTTCAACCAAGACTGATTTCTATCAGCCAAGTTCCATTCATTCTGTAGGCATGTAAAGTGATACAGAACCTCTCTCTCTCTCTCTCTCAGCTGTGTCAGTGAGTAACCACTCCATCCTGGCTCAGTACTGCAAGGATCACAATGTGGGGCTGGTGGTGGTGGGGCCGGAAGCACCTCTGGCTGCAGGTACAGATTCTGATTCCCTTCACTAACCTGCAGTAACCAGCAGACAGTCCTCTTTCCAGCAATGTGCATCTCGGGTTCTCTCATGCACCGCTAATACCCAACCGCTAACTATGTGAACAACAAATGTGTTCGCAGTAGCTGCTAATGCAGAAAGAGGCTGATTAATGGGGACTTCACATTTAAACTAACTATCCTGTTTCACATGATTAGTAAAGAATAAGTCCCTTGCTGTGTAACTGCGTTAAACAACCTCCTCGTAACACGCTACCGTTCCACTTTAAGCAGTGCATGGTGCTTGACGGTGTCAGATTGCTGTTGTGCTGATGGTTTGAGCCCCTCTGCAGGGATGGTGGATGACCTCACTGCAGCGGGGGTCTCTTGTTTCGGACCCTCTGCGAAGGCAGCCCAGCTGGAGGCCAGTAAGAGTTTCTCCAAGGAGTTTATGGACCGTCACGGCATCCCCACGGCCCGCTGGAGATCCTTCACTGACCCTCAGGAGGCCTGCAGCTTCATCCAGAGGTACTGGTGCTCCAGAGCCCTCTATTGGGGACCCTGGGGTCAAGGTGCATGCTAATGGTGTCCATTCAAATGAACAGCTAATCCTAGATCTGCAGGGATGGAAATAAGGCTCCTGTTACATATCGGCTTCACCCATTCCAGGTTTTACTACGAGTTTAATTATAGGTAACAAGCTCGTGTGCATTATTAATTCCTAGTAAAAGCAGGAACGGATCGCAGTGCTGTGCAATAGGAGTCTCATTCCCATGCCTCTGAACTGTGCTGTCTGTGTCTCAGCGCTGAGTTCCGGGCTCTGGTGGTGAAGGCGAGCGGTCTGGCCGGAGGGAAAGGAGTGATCGTGGCAGAGAACAAGGACCAGGCATGCAGGGCAGTGCGGGACATCATGCAGGTGGGAGCTCGGCAAACTGGTTGGTCTCCACTGTAGAGCTTTACACAGCAGCACACCGCGTCAGAGATACTGACAGCATTTCAATGTGCTATTAGCCTGAAGAAAATGAGAGGGGTGGGAATGAGAAACCGTGTGTCTAAGACTCCTGTTACTTACTTGCATGATAGGTGTGCATAGAGGACCAACAGCAGCAAATGGGATTTATTTTCTGTTTTATTGCAGTGTGTTCTATAGGGTTAAAAACAATCCAGTGAAAACCTCTGTCCAGTTGTTCCCCTCTATGTACCTTTAGTGGTGCTCACCTATAATCGCAGCATGTATGTTTGTAGACTGTGATCACCGCTGGTCTACACGCTTACAACCGAATTAGATCACTGCTGACATGTAAGAAATCATTTAAGAAACTGCATTAAACTGCTTGGTACATTGTGGTACCTGCTACACAGGTGACCAGCAGACATGTCTGATGAGGCAGTGGAAACCTGGATGGGGGGGGGGGGGGGGGGGGGGGTGCTGTCTGATAGCTGATTGGGGGTGAAAGCAGTGAGGTTCCTAATCCAGCATCTCTCTCTCTTCCTCACTGGGCGCAGGACAAGACGTTCGGAGCTGCAGGGGAGACGGTGGTGGTGGAGGAGCTGCTGGAAGGAGAGGAGGTTTCGGTGAGCTCTTTCTGTATTGCACTTCTCTGTGTTTTAGCTTGTGTTCCCTTCCTGGTTTTAGCTTCATTGCTATTAGTGCTGTGGAGCAGGACAGGTCAAAGAAGGGGCTTCCTCACTCTGGGCCATGTTCGCTAAGCAATTCCTTACAGCTCTGTGCACTGACAGCTCTGACAAGTGTCCCTGGGCCAGCAAGAGGGGGGTCCAATCCCAGTGCTGGAGGGATAGTCTGCTCCATGTTTAACAAGTACAGTGAACTACTGCAGGGTCTGGAGGCAGGTTTCATTGGGTCCGTTAAACAGGGCTGGATCAGGAGTGGAAGGGCAGTGCTGGCCACCCCTGTCTACTGTAAACATGCTTGCATTCCCCCTCCTGCAGTACACCAGTGAGTATGCTGCAGGACCCTGGTGTTAATGACTCTCTCTCTGTCTTCTGTCTGTCTTTGTCTCAGTGCCTATGTTTCAGCGACGGCTGCACTGTGGCCCTGATGCCTCCTGCACAAGACCACAAGCGGCTTCTGGATGGAGACCTGGGCCCCAATACAGGGGGCATGGGGGCATACTGCCCCACTCCACAGGTACAAAGAGCCAGCTTGAGCTGCAGGCCCAGAGCAAACCAGCTGTCCGTGCTGGGAGCGTTTACACTAGTGCTCAACATCATTACTGTAGAGAGCTGAGGATGGGTTAAGAGAGAGAGAGAGAGAGAGAGAGAGAGTGTGTCAGTGTGCTCAAGGCATGATGTCTGAGTGTTCAGAGAGGGAGGTTCAGGGTATGATGAGGGCAGTGGTCTTCCTTTCTCTTAACTTGCAGCACCTTTCTCAGGTTTCGGAGGATCTGCTTCAGAAGATCAGAGAGACAGTATTGCAGAAAACTGTGGACGGGATGAGGCAGGAGGGGAGCCCTTATGTTGGTGAGTATCCTAAAGTGTCCCCAACCCTCTGCAAAATTAGAAACCCTCTCAGAACGACTAACAAAGCTGAGGCCTGAGGGACAGTCTGAGCCCTCGTCTCACTTGGTGAGGTCCCATGGTGTTGAACAGCCTATAAGCAGTGTGTGGTGTTCCTTTCTGCAGGGGTTCTGTACGCAGGGCTGATGCTGACCCGGGACGGGCCCCGGGTGCTGGAGTATAACTGCAGGTTCGGAGACCCGGAGTGCCAGGTAAGTGAAGGCTGGGGGGCGTGTGTGCGTATTCACTGATGTGAGCACGCTGCCTGTTACTCAACTGTGATCAAAAGCGTTTGACGTTCATTAGTAAAAGTCCTTGAGAGTTTGAGTCTATTTGTCATGCCTACAATTTTAATTTTAATTTACTTATGATCCTAAAAGCTCAAATAATTTGTATATCTAAAGCCGTGATAAGGGGTCTTTGTTGCTGTTTATGCAAAAATAATCTTCCAATGTCTGCATACAGGGGCTGGACAAATAATTAGAACCCCCTCCAGAGCAGTGTCTGGGGAACCTCTGATTCAGGAGAGATCAGCGATTGCTGTTCCTCATTCCTTGTGGGGAGGCAAGGCTCTTCTCTGCAACAGCCCGCAGTCCTTCTCTCTTGAGAATTGTGAAATACAGAAGCACCAGTCCTGGCAATACTGTCACCCCACTAATAAAATGTGCTGCACTTGCAGCATCAGCGTTTGCTCTCTATAACAGAGGACATACAAGGAAACATTTATGGAGCACTGTGTGCTGCAGAGAGCAGGAGCTTCAGTGTGTCTGTTCCTGCTGTTTCAGGTACTGCTGCCCCTGCTGAAGAGCGACCTGTACCAAGTGATCCAGGACACGCTGCAGGGGAGACTAGCATTGAGCGCCCCCACCTGGCAGGAGAACAGCGCTGCTGTTACTGTGGTGATGGCGAGTGGAGGGTATCCAGGAGACTATAAGAAGGGCATTGAGATCACTGGTATGCATTGTCTTTAATGTTACAAACTTGTTATACAAAACATTTGGCAGCTAAATTCCAGCAAAAATTGACTGACAAGTAGTTTTGTTTTTTGTTTCAGTGAGATGAGGGAAGCATATTAGTGTCGTGCTTACACACTCAATAAATATTAGGAAAGTGCAGATAAACTGGGTGGCACTGTAGCTCTCCTTTCTCTTTGGCAGGTCTGTCTCGGGTGAAGGAGCTGGGGCTGCAGGTGTTCCATGCTGGCACCTTGCTGAAAGAGGGCAGGGTGCTGACCAGTGGAGGCAGAGTGCTGACCATCACCGCTGTCGACCGCGACCTGCCTACTGCACTTCAGAACGCCAACAAAGGTGTGGCCAGCGTGCAGTTCCAGGGGGCCGTCTACCGCAGAGACATCGGGCACCGGGCCATCGCCTTCCTCCAGCAGCCACGGTGCGTCTGACGGGTCTGGGGTACCTCAGCTGACTCCACAGCAAGCCTGCCCTTGATAGTTGCTGCTGGAGTTAAAAACTACAGTATGTAAACCATGCCGGCTTCAGCCTGATGGTTTCCTTTCAGTGCTGGTTTATTTATTTACTAGTTTGTCAATCCCCCCCCAGTGCACTGACCTACAAAGACAGTGGAGTGGACATCGCTGCGGGGAACGCTCTTGTTGACCTGATCAAACCCCTGGCCGCAGCCACTGCCCGGAAAGGTAACCACATGCAAACATAACAGCAGTGTCTTTTTTTAAATTATGTAAATCGTGGCAAATTGAAATACTGTTCCCCAAAAACACAAGCAGGATAGTCGAGTTTCAGTTATGTCCCCCCTCATCCTGCAGGGTGCAGTGCTGAGCTTGGCGGTTTTGCAGGCCTGTTTGACTTGAAAGCAGCAGGATACATAGACCCTATCCTTGTGGCTGGGACTGATGGAGTGGGCACCAAGCTGAAGGTAAGCAAAGCAATGGTTATAAGCTATGTAATAACAAATGCAGATGAGCCCGGCTCTGCTTCTCTCTCTCGGGGTGCTGATCTTTCACAATGTCTGCTTTTTTCTCTCGAGGTGCCGATCTTTATTGAAGTAATTTACAAAAATAGATGGTGAGTAAGTAGATTCAAGAAAATGCACACAGAGTCCTTTTCTTCAATCAGTTGTTAGGTTTATTGAAATATGCAGGGAGTCTGGTCCCAGGTACAGGACAAACAATACTCAACATTACAATGTTTGCGTGACATTAAATACCCTTCTGTATAGATGGTCCACCTCCCCTTTCTCTGACACTTAACCAATGGTCAAGGTAATTTAATTTATTGTGTGAGTGTTAATGTGTGTGTAGTCTAGTGTGACAACCTCTTCACACTCCTGGAGACAAAAGGTCCATACATCTGCCTTTTGTTATCTCCTTGCGACCCCCTTTGATGCCAGTGGGATTATCTCTTTTGATCTCTCTGAAGTCTAGAGCCTGTTCCCTTCTAGTCCACAGCATTGTTATCTCATTAGCTTGCAGTCATTGTTGGGCAGTTTGTAGACGCGTCGTCTCTATCAGTGGTTAGCAGTACATGCAATTTGAACCAAACAGTCTGCTATCTGCAATATTAGTCTCTTTTCAGAAAAGAACACCAGTATAGCTCTGCCAGTCCACATGCGTAGCAAACTGCTAATCAATTCTCAATCCATGTTTTCCAACATTTATCATGATGTCTCTGCTTCTCTCTCTCTCTCTCTTGGGGTGCAGATCTTTATCATGATGTCTCTGCTTCTCTCTCTCTCTCTCTCTCTCGGGGTGCAGATCTTTATCATGATGTCTCTGCTTCTCTCTCACATTACAGATCGCACAGGAGTGTAACAAGCACGACACTCTGGGACAGGACCTGGTGGCTATGTGTGTGAATGACATCCTGGCGCAGGGGGCGGAGCCTCTCTTCTTCCTCGATTACTTTTCGTGCGGGAGGCTGGATGTGGGCGTGGCTTCCTCAGTCATCGCTGGCATTGCTGAGGCCTGCAAAACAGCCGGCTGTGCGTTGCTGGGTGAGTGGCAGAGACAGCAGGACCAGGTATTGCACATCCTGCTGCAGTTCTGTGTTTACCAAGAGTAAATCACAATGTGATTACATATTCACACAAATGAGTGACTATTTACTTGGAAGTGAACAAAATCCCCTACACTAACTAAATGTTTTAAAATAGACTGAGTATTGAATGTTTGCTAATAATGTTCCAAGTGAATCCAATAGGAAATATGATCATTCACACATACCAGTAATTCTGTTTGAAACTGACTGACACCTGAAGTGTAGCCAAGATTTGTAAATGCTGTATCTCTTAGCTGCTTTCTTGAATTTTTGGGATCACTTAATGCCCAGACACCTCTTCTGAAAGCTGAGTAATATTTTCTGACTGCACTACCCTGCTTGTCCCCCAGGGGGCGAGACGTCAGAGATGCCGGGGGTGTACCCCCCAGGGGAGTACGACCTGGCTGGCTTCGCGGTGGGCGCAGTGGAAAGAGACAGGATGCTCCCGCGCCTCGACTCCATCGCTGCCGGAGACCTGCTCCTGGGGATCGCCTCCTCCGGGGTCCACAGCAACGGATTCAGCCTGGTCCGCAAGGTGCTGCAGCGGGTCTGCCTGCAGTACTCCTCCCCAGCGCCGTTCGGGGCTGCCGGCCAGACTGTGGGTAAGACTCGCTGGGATAAAGCTTGGACTTGCATCTCTGTACCCTGTAGAGTGAGCAGCAGTTTGATCCAGTCCTGGTTTTGCTATGAGTTTAGTAAGACACACTGTGGCTAATGAAGCGCATAGTAAAACCTGGAATGGGAGAAACTGCTATGCAATAGGAGACGTATTTCCATCCCTGATCTGCAGACAAATTATCAGGGTTGCGGTAACCCTTGGCTGTTGCCCCTTCTACGGAGAGGGGGTTGCATTGCACTGCTCTGTTGAACCAGTTTGTTTATTGTTCACAGGGGAGGTGCTTCTCACTCCAACCAAGATCTACAGCAAGCTGCTTCAGCCAATCCTGCACAGCGGAGCAGTGAAGGCATACGCCAACATTACAGGGGGCGGGCTCTTGGAGAACATCCCTAGGGTTCTCCCCAAAACCCTGGCAGTGGACTTGGGTAAGAACTGCTGCAGAGGCAGGTGTAGACATGGCTAGCTATAACCTACACACAGGCAGTGGGATCCCTCTATTCAAAACAGTCTTTGTAGAGCACTGGTCCCATTAGAGGGAGATCTCCAGATTTGAATGGAAGGGATCCGAATGGTGAGAGGAGTTCTCTATAGAGCTGGTTAGCAGTCGCAGGTAATGTCTCAAATCACAGCTTTGGTGGTATTTAACAGGTCTGGTTTTGTATAATTAATCATGGTCTGAGTGTAATGAACACTGTTTCATTGTCTTGCACAAACCAGCACTATTCATAAAAGCTTCAATCCTGAGAGTTTGGTGATTCCCACCCCCTGTCTGTTTTATGATTTCTCTGATCAGAGCAGTTCTCTTCCTACAGGTACATGCCCTCTATAGCCTTCATAGCATTTAAAAGATGAATGAGTGTTTTTTACAAAGAAAAAAGTTGAGCGATGACAGTCAAGATGAGGGAGTGTGAGGTGTGCTAGTGCCCGGCCTCACGCTGCAGCAAGGTGTAAGTGTGTTGCTCTGTGTCCCGTTGCAGACGCCTGTCTCTGGAAGATCCCAGAGGTGTTCTCCTGGCTGCAGCGAGAGGGCCAGCTCTCTGAGGAAGAGATGGGGCGCACCTTTAACTGCGGGCTGGGCAGCGTGCTGGTGGTGGGGCGCGAGGCCGCGGACGAGGTCCTGAGAGAATTGAAGAACCATGAGGAGGCGTGGGTCATAGGAACAGTGACGCTGCAGCAGCCAGGTCAGTGCTGTCCACACAGAGCCACGAGGAGGCCTCTGGAAATGCATCCAATTGCATCTCGCCCTGGGTTTAGTTAGGAAATCACTTGTCAAGATTTCAGCTCTATAGGTGTCTGGGAACAGGGCTCCAGCTGACATTTACGCAGTTTCAAATGAAACATTAACATCTAGCATTGGCTATTCTAGCTTTATTATTGGGTTGTTTTAAATCCATTGTGCGTGCACAACAGAGCAGCATTTGTATCGCTAAAGAGAGTGTTCTTGTTTCAGAGCTTGGATGTGAACACTTCAATCCAATCAAAGGGTTCCAAGTGATTTGTAGTGCTTTTGAAAGGAATGCCACGTGAATGGAGCATGTTTCTCAAACTGCTTCTGTGTAGCTGCAAGCAGCAGCAGCAGTGCTGTGTGTATGCTGCGTGCATGATGGGAATGGCAGAGCTACAGGGTCTCACTGTAACTCTGAATCCTGCTCTGCACCGGACCCCTTTCCACTGTTTCACTGCAGTATGGAGAAAGGCTGCTGTTCCAATCGTTCAGATCCAGGATTGATCCCTTTGTGTTTTAACAGACAGGGAGAGGGTGTTGATCCGGAATCTCCTCCGCTCTCTGCAGTCTGGCTCCAGGGGGACCCCAGTGAGCACTGGCCTTCGAAGCGGAGCCCCACAGAACTGTGCCCCCGAGCGCAGAGCAAGGGTGGCTGTCCTCATCTCAGGAACAGGTGTGTAGGGATGGGCCCTTAAAGTCTGCTTTAGTCGTTTTGCTTTTACTATATGCTTATACAATGCCCTGGTCTATTTTTTTTTTTTTTTTTTTTTGTTATGCTTTACCATACTGCTCAGGGCTGAAATGTTTATTTTTTTTCGATTGCAGTATATTACCATACTATAGAACCTGAATGAATGGCAGTTCAGATTGACGAGGTTTCTGATTCGCAGCAGGAGGGTCTTTTCTTTTTCATTTACTGTCTACACTTCCCGTTGCAGCTGGCATTTTACCAACAGTTTAAAATAGCGTTTTAATTGACTAAATTAAACCATGTCCTGAAAGCAACAGATTGTTAAGCAATAACCCAAGCAGTTCATGTACTGAGAGCTATTTTAAGTGATCCGGGGAGATGGGGAACAGCAGAGCAAGACCCTTACATCTTGCAGGTATTGTAATGGAGGTGATACAGGCTTTAGGAAATTGCTCATTGCGTAGAGCCACAATTTCAGCAGAGACAGTATTTGGCTTGTATCTGTTTAAAACCCTGTGGGAGACACTTTGGCAGGGGACAGTTCTTCACAGAGAAGCAACTCCAACCCTAACCTCTCCAGTGTACCTCGAAACCATTTTCCTGGAGTGGAGTGCAGTTCTAACTGGTGATGTCCGCTGACTTGCAGGCACAAACCTGCAGGCCCTGATGGAGCAGGTGAAGAAGCCGTGGAGCTCCGCTGAGATCGTCCTGGTCATCTCCAACCGGCCTGGGGTGGAAGGGCTGAAGAAGGCAGCACGGGCAGGGATCCAGACCAGGGTCAGTGTCTTGCTGGCCTGCCTGCAGCGTGAGAAGCTGTTGCACACTGCCGCTTTCTGTTAACAAATACGATTCACTGTACATTTTCAAGATTGGAATTTGTTGTATGAGAGGTGTGGATTTTTTAATGATTCATTGTTTTTAAGTGTATTAAAAATGACAGCAACCGGAGATATTTACTGTTGGGAGACGCACGAACCTCATGTTGTTTCAAGCTGCCATCTTTGTGGTGAATATAAGAGCATGCTCAAGCATCTGTAGTGCAATCCACTTAGGCAAGACATTTCCCATCAACGGAGATGCTACCAGAATGGATCTCAAGGGCAATGACCTTTGGAGTACTGCAGTAATACTGAAGCATTGAAGGGAGTGCATGTCAAGCTTGCAGATCTGGCTAATTCATACACACACGTGTGGACTGTCTATTGGCAGTAGCTTCAGAGTTTCTTCAGCCGGTAATTTAAAATTATTACAACTCTAATTGGAGAAAGAGCCCCTGATCAATATACTGAGCAGCAAAGTGTCTGTACCTCCAGGGAGCGACCAGGTAGCAGGTCTCTCATTAGCACAGGCTGGGGGATTCTCTTCGTCCAAGGGCTGACCAAGAGATTCTGCCATCTATGTTAGGATCCATGTAGGTCACGTTTCAAGGTGTGTCTATGAATATTGCAGTACTCATTTCTTGTGTCCTGGCAGGTCGTGGATCACAAGCAATACGGGAGCCGTGCTGAGTTTGACAGCACCATCGAGCAGGTCTTGGAGGAGTTCAGTGTGGAGGTGGTGTGTCTCGCCGGCTTCATGAGGATCCTTGGCGGCCCCTTTGTCAGGAAGTGGAGCGGTACGGTTTCCAGTCCTCTGGCACTTACTCTGGGCAGTTCCTTGATGGGCAGTTCTCTCCTGTGGCACTGACTCTGGGTGGTTCTGTCCTCTGGCATGGACTCTGGGCAGCTCTGTGGGCACCATGTAGCACAGCATGATGTATTCTACACTTTGGTTAAGTGTACAGTGGGTGGGTGGCTGGGAGTGTAGGAATTTGATTGCTGTGTCTCGTTTCAGGAAAACTGCTGAATGTTCACCCCTCCCTGCTACCCTCCTTCAAGGGGGTGAATGCTCACAGACAGGTCCTGCAGGCTGGGGTTCGGGTCTCGGGCTGCACTGTGCATTTTGTTGCTGTAAGTGGAGTTTATTTTGTGTGTGAAAATATCTGTTTTGTCATGTCCATGTCATGAATGTAAATGTGTTATTTACTATTCTGTATGGTGCCAGTCCTGGGTTTTGTTTGTTCCATCCAGGTAGACATGCACTAGAGAACAAAGAAACAAGTTCAGGCCAGAATGAACCACTGAAATGCAGCTTAAGAATGATTTCCAAGATGCTGATTTAACAGAATGGGATTTTGAGAACTTCGGCCCTATTGTGAAGCGAGTGAGAGGAGTAAAAGGTTATTGTGGTATAAAACTAGCAAGAAGCAGTTTGAGTACAGAAATGAGCAGTTACATTATTGGTGCAAATAGATTTTTGTTAGATTTTGTTCCATTACTTTTGTTTTACTCCTCTTTTGAAAATGTCCATTTGCTTTTGCATGCAAACTCTCATGTAGTCAGTCTCAGAACAGCCCAGGTTGAGAAAGTGTAGAGTTGCAGTGTGCAGACTTGGTTATGATCAAAGCACTGCAGATTCAGACCTGCCTTGTAGCTAATCAGGAGACTGGGGGCCTCTCCCTGCAGGAGGAAGTTGATGCAGGAGCCATCATTGTCCAGGAGGCGGTGCCAGTGATGGTGGGTGACACAGAGGACAGCCTATTGGAGCGGGTGAAGGAGGCGGAGCATCGAGCTTTCCCTGCTGCTCTGGAGCTGGTGGCTAGTGGCACTGTGCGGCTTGGAGAGGACAACAAGATCCACTGGAACACCCAGGAGCAGCACTAGACCAGCCTCCAAATACCCACAAGATCCACTGGAACACCCAGGAGCAGCACTAGACCAGCCTCCAAATACCAGCAAGATCCACTGGAACACCCAGGAGCAGCACTAGACCAGCCTCCAAATACCCACAAGATCCACTGGAACAGCCTCGCAGTACCAACAAGGAACTGTTTACATCTCACCCTGGGATTAGAGCTGGAGCAGGATTGTGGCTTCATTAAGTGCCACTCTGTTTGCTGTGGGACCCATACAGAATAATTCCAAGAAAACACTCACTCACACCAATGACTTTTTAGTTTCCGGTTGATGAAGACCTAACCTTTTTGAAGTGTTGTGTTCATACTCTGCTAAGCTGTATTCAGGTATTCTCTCCTTGTGTTTTGATCGTGGGTTTTGTTGAAGATATATTATCCTTTTCATTCCAGTTATTTTTAAAGCTGCAGTTGCTACTGTGTGACTTTGTATCGACTGGGTTATATAAACTACATGCTAAATGTTACTCCTACTGACCTGGCTTCCTTGTTGAGGTTTCAGCTTCATTCAGACGGTACACTTCAGATTATTGTCTTTTGATTGTATTACTTCAGTTGTGTTACTGGTGTTGTGTAGTAAAGATGAACCCTTTCACTGCATGGAGTGCTTTATGATTCATACACATACTTTTTCATTGTGTGTTTTATAGTTTCAGCTCTAGTGTATTCTATTGTTTCTCTAAAGTCCCATTCCAGGTGGTGTACAGTATTACATTCAATGCCACACTTTCAACCTCAGGCCATGCTGGTCTCGTTCTCATATCCTGGGGGTGCTGCGTTGTTGTTTAACTTCCATGTGTAGTTATCGGAATTACATTTGCTCACTGTGATACTGGATGAAGTCATGTAGGCAATTGATATTTCATGAAACATGGCTAACTTCTTATAGATGGACTGTAAGTGTGAACATGTTTTACACACTTCTGCTAAACACAGACTGCACAGAAATCCCGAGTCAGCCAATGTCTCTCCTCTTGACCTGACAGGAGATCATCTCTGTTTTCTTGCTCAGTCTGTGTTTGATATACATTCCACTCTGCATGTTCTATTCTACAATAAACTGCTGCAGTTGCATTACCTTTGCTGCTGTTAGTTTATTTCAAACACATTGATCAACCTATATCCTGTATGTATACATATAAGCATATTTAAGGCCATTCTTCCATACAATGTATTCTGCTATACTGTGTTAGATAGAAGTATGTAATATGCAGGGTGTACTTTTATGATGACAATAAGCGATTGTAATAACTGAAGTCTGCAGTAGGGTTGTAAACAATAGGAGTAAATGGATGCCTTGGGTTTGCTCCACTCTCACTTGTACTAGTGGAATAGAAATGACTCATTCCAGAGATTTTTATGTAGATATCTGATTTGAATTGTTTTGGGTTTCAGTTTATCATTCCCATGGATATAGATAGATCCAAAATATGTATTGGGAGAATTTAGCAACATACTAATTATTGCAAACCTCATAAGACTTACGGAAATGATTAAAATCAAATCTGCATAGCGTTGGCTATTGTGCACCCCACACTAATCACTGTGTGTATTGGAGTCCCTCCTGCAGTTTCTTCTCTGGTCAATAGCTGATGGAACAGATAAAAGCTTGTTTTGTGTTCTGTGGATAATCATTCCACTTCACATGGTCTAGAAGAAAAGATCAGATACATCAACGGTTATTAACCCTAAGAGGAATCATCGGAAAACTGACTTTCCATCACAATTGAACGATTATGCTCAAAAAACAAAGAAACGCACCCTAGAAAAGGTTTGTGATGCCCGGAAAACGCACATACAATAAGATGTTTGCAAAACTGAAACACACAGCAGCGCTGCCGTGCCTTCACTGAGACAGCTTTCAGCAGTCGCAGCTAACGGACACAAGAGAGTTGCTTCATTGTCAGCACTGATTTTCACTCAGTGGAAATGTTTTCTTAAGTAATAAACACAGATAAAGGTGTATGGTACATACAAGACCAAAGCAAAGCTAGAATTGAGTGTCTAATGCATCACCAGACACATGACCTTCCTCATTCTGAAAGAGATACATTTACACTGCCACTCACTAAAGTGATCCGCCAAAAACAAGAATACATTTACACTGCCACTAAAGTGATCTGCAAAAAACAATAATACCTTTTTTTTTCTTTTTCCATGGATTCCATCAATATTTTTTTATTGTTATTCTTATCTGGCTGAGGGCTAACGTCTTTTCAACAGCCTTGGCTTCACAGCTCAGCTATACAAGGCGCTATATTTAAATTAAAATTATTATTATTATCATCCTATATAATGGAAGGACTCCCAGATAACATTCACAAATATAGCTTAGTAGTTGTAAAAGTACATTAGCTTTTTATTCATTTAAGTTCAATACAAAATGAAACAATTACAGTAGTTTTTTTTTTTTTACAACCCTATAGTTTAGTTGCAGTGTACTCCAGATTACACAATGTAAAGCACGCCAGGTGTCAATACAAAACTAAAACCAGCTGCGTTTAACCAGCAAATGAGTATGGAGGAGTTCCTTTAACACCCAGTCCTGACACCTGTAACAGAACACAATGACATTTACAAATCATTACAAACACTGCATATGTAAAAAATAAATACAAAATGTGGAACTTAGATGAATGATACGATATGGGGTACTAATGCTAAAGAGAGGCTGCTTGCTCATTAAAATCATTTCCATGTAATATAACAGAACAGATTTCATTTTTGGATAGGCTAGCCCAGCATGGATATATATATCGATCCATCCATTATTATTAACCGTTTAACCCTTTACAGGGTCGCGGTGGTGGATATATATGTAAGGTATAAATCACGACAGGCTGTGCAGTTCCCATGATATACCACGCCTGGGGGGGTGATAAGGTCCAAGGTTTATAACACAGCTACCTGTCATTTGGGGGGATGAAAAATAATAATTAAAACACATTTTAAATTATAATTAAGACAAAACCAGAAACTTTTATTGTGTATACATCAGTAGTGTAATATAGTGCCAATTTTAATTTAATTGATTGTTTACTTATTAAAAATAAATTGCACATTAGTTTACTGTGAATTCCTGCTTCGAAAGTGCCATCTCACTAGAAACTGGAGGACTGGATACAAGCTGTGATGATGGGCGGAGTTTCAAATGACACTAAGGAAGTAAGGAGAGCAGCTGCGCTGGAGACTGAAGCCCGATCTTGAAGTAAGTTTGTGAACTTGCTATGTGCGAAGCACACATATTCTAGTACGTTTTCATCCTTTTGGATCTCTGAAGATGTTTTTGTTAGTAGTCGGACACCCTCGCGTACCTCAGTTTAAATACACACATACATATTTTTATATACACATACACACACACACATATACAATACTGTGCAAAAGTTTTAGGCAGGTGTGAAAATGCTGTAAAGTAAGAATGCTTTCAAAAATAGACATGTTAATAGTTTATATTTATCAGTTAACAAAATGCAAAGTGAGTGAACAGAAGAAAAATCTAAATCAAATCCATATTTGGTGTGAGCACCCTTTGCCTTCAAAACAGCATCAGTTCTTCTAGGTACACTTACACACAGTTTTTGAAGGAACTCAGCAGGTAGGTTGGCCCAAACATCTTGGAGAACTAACCACAGTTCTTCTGTGGATTTAGGCAGCCTCAGTTGCTTCTCTCTCTTCATGTAATCCCAGACAGACTTGATGATGTTGAGATCAGGGCTCTGTGGGGGCCATACCATCACTTCCAGGACTCTTCTTTACGCTGAAGACAGTTCTTAATGAATTTCGCTGTATGTTTGGGGACGTTGTCATGCTGCAGAATAAATTTGGGGCCAATCAGATGCCTCCCTGATGGTACTGCATGATGGATAAGTATCTGCCTGTACTTCTCAGCATTGAGGAGACCATTAATTCTGACCAAATCCCCAACTCCATTTGCAGAAATGCAGCCCCAAACTTGCAAGGAACCTCCACCATGCTTCACTGTTGCCTGCAGACACTCATTCGTGTACAGCTCTCCAGCCCTTCGGTGAACAAACTGCCTTCTGCTACAGCCAAATATTTCAAATTTTGACTCATCAGTACAGAGCACCTGCTGCAATTTTTCTGCACCCCAGTTCCTGTGTTTTTGTGCATAGTTGAGTCGCTTGGCCTTGTTTCCACATCGGAGGTATGGCTTTTTGGCCGCAAGTCTTCCATGAAGGCCACTTCTGACCAGACTTTTCCAGAAAGTAGATGGGTGTACCAGGGTCCCACTGTTTTCTGCCAATTCTGAGCTGATGGCACTGCTGGACATCTTCCGATTGTGAAGCGAAGTAAGCATGATGTGTCTTTCATCTGCTGCAGTAAGTTTCCTTGGCCGACCACTGCGTCTATGGTCCTCAACGTTGCCCGTTTCTTTGTGCTTCTTCAAAAGAGCTTGGACAGCACATCTGGAAACCCCTGTCTGCCTTGAAATTTCTGCCTGGGAGAGACCTTGCTGATGCAGTATAACTACCTTGTGTCTTGTTGCTGTGCTCAGTCTTGCCATGGTGTATGACTTTTGACAGTAAACTGTCTTCAGCAGCCTCACCTTGTTAGCTGAGTTTGGCTGTTCCTCACCCAGTTTTATTCCTCCTACACAGCTTCTGTTTCAGTTAATGATTGTGTTTCAACCTACATACTGAATTGATGATCATTAGCACCTGTTTGGTATAATTGTTTAATCATACACCTGACTATATGCCTACAAAATCCTTGACTTTGTGCAAGTGTACCTAGAAGAATTGATGCTGTTTTGAAGGCAAAGGGTGGTCACACCAAACATTGATTTGATTTAGATTTTTCTTCTGTTCACTCACTTTGCATTTAGTTAATTGATAAATGTAATCTATTAACATGTCTATTTTTGAAAGTATTCTTACTTTACAGCATTTTTTCACACCTGCCTAAAACTTTTGCACAGTACTGTGTGTGTGTGTGTGGTGTGTGTGTGTGTGTGTGTATATATATATATATATATATATATATATATATATATATATATATATATATATATATATATATATATATAGAGAGAGAGAGAGAGAGAGAGAGAGAGAGAGAGAGAGAGAGACAGAGAGAGACAGAGAGACTAGATTCTGTGCTAAATTAGTCCCCCACTCCCCCTCCAGTAGGGGAGAATGATGTGCTAACAAGGGACAATCCTTGATGGGCCAAATGGCCTTTTCTCATCCCCAATCTTTACTTCTGTTCTTATGAACGAGACTCCAGAGCTGCTGCATCCCTACCTTGAAAATGCCTCCTGCTTCAGGCTGCCTGGCCATCCACGCATCATCCATACCCTCGCAGGCTGAGGTGACGTACAGCTCCGAGTAATCCTTCCCTCCGAAGCACAGCGAGGTGGTCTTATCAACAGGCAACTTCACCGTTTCAATTCGCTTGCCTACAGACACAAAAAAAAAAAAAAAACACCACATTTACAGTTTACTAAACGCTCATTAGTTGTGAACATGTACTTGCCCTTAACGTAAATACTGGTCGGGTTCAGCTTTTTAGTCTAACTGGACAGAAGAGTCAAAAACGGCTGGTTTCACATACGCAAGTTAACCCTAATCTCGGACCACCTCACCTGAGGCAACGTTAGGTAGACCAGGAATAGCGCTAACCAGGCTCTATGAAACCAGCCAGAAATCTTTTACAAACAAAAATACTGCTATCAAATTAAAAAAAAAAAAATCACTTGAGAAAGAAATAAATAAATCACCTATCAAACATAAGAAATAAAGTAAAAGAACCAAAAGTTCAACACTACAAAAAAATGTAGTTTAATTAAAATTAGATAATGTTCAATACAGAAAAATAAAGGAATACATGAATAAACAGATTCTATACCAGGATGCCTGAAGGTTTAAATATAAAAGGAATAGTAGATCGTTATGACATCATTAGTTACCATGGCATCAAAAGCCTAGAAGCACCTCCACTGCTCGTTTCCCTACACAATTCTGTAAGCAAAGACTGGATTGTGGGTGTGCTCCCTAACCCATGTTAGTCATGGGATTCAGAAGCAGTCCCGTGGAGCGAGAAGCAGAGCTGTACAGGCACATGCACCTACCCGTGGCTGGGTCTATACGAAGGACTCTTCCTCCGTTGTAGCAGGCAACCCAGAGTCTCCCCTCACTATCAATGCACATCCCATCAGGGATCCCTTCATCCTTCTCCAGTTTGTACAGGACTCTGCGGTTAGCTGTGCACACCATTGACAAATGCAGGATGAGGCAGGATTACGCACACAACACATTAAAACGTTTAATCCTAAAATACTACCAACTAATCTTACAGTTAGTCCATGGATAAACAAAGTTTTGACAGAGTGTATTTTTAGACATTGAAAAAGTGTTTGTCCACTGGGCCATGAAGAATTATTTACAACGCGCTACTGACCAAAGGTCGTTTATGGTCACTAATGATCCCCTGCATATTAGTAATATTCACGGAGAGTCTTATAGAGCAAGTAGGGAGGTTCCAGAAAATACAACCTTAAACAACCCCACGGGTTGCTACAACTGTTGTCCTCAAAATGTCCGCTCTAGTACCCTGGGGTTTGAGATATTTCCTCTAAATCACTGCAGGAAGAGCGATTTAAAAAAGACAAAAAAAACGTAACAACTTATTGTGCAAAGACAAAACCAGCTGGAGCCCTGCCCTGTCCTTTATTCTTTCCAAGAGAAAACCAGCTGGAGCCCTGCCCTGTCCTTTATTCTTTCCAAGAGAAAACCAGCTGGAGCCCTGCCCTGTCCTTTATTCTTTCCAAGAGAAAACCAGCTGGAGCCCTGCCCTGTCCTTTATTCTTTCCAAGAGAAAACCAGCTGGAGCCCTGCCCTGTCCTTTATTCTTTCCAAAAGAAAACCAGCTGGAGCCCTGCCCTGTCCTTTATTCTTTCCAAGAGAAAACCAGCTGGAGCCCTGCCCTGTCCTTTATTCTTTCCAAGAGAAAACCAGCTGGAGCCCTGCCCTGTCCTTTATTCTTTCCAAGAGAAAACCAGCTGGAGCCCTGCCCTGTCCTTTATTCTTTCCAAGAGAAAACCAGCTGGAGCCCTGCCCTGTCCTTTATTCTTTCCAAAAGAAAACCAGCTGGAGCCCTGCCCTGTCCTTTATTCTTTCCAAGAGAAAACCAGCTGGAGCCCTGCCCTGTCCTTTATTCTTTCCAAAAGAAAACCAGCTGGAGCCCTGCCCTGTCCTTTATTCTTTCCAAAAGAAAACCAGCTGGAGCCCTGCCCTGTCCTTTATTCTTTCCAAGAGAAAACCAGCTGGAGCCCTGCCCTGTCCTTTATTCTTTCCAAAAGAAAACCAGCTGGAGCCCTGCCCTTTATTCTTTCCAAAAGAAAACCAGCTGGAGCCCTGCCCTGTCCTTTATTCTTTCCAAGAGAAAACCAGCTGGAGCCCTGCCCTGTCCTTTATTCTTTCCAAGAGAAAACCAGCTGGAGCCCTGCCCTGTCCTTTATTCTTTCCAAAAGAAAACCAGCTGGAGCCCTGCCCTGTCCTTTATTCTTTCCAAGAGAAAACCAGCTGGAGCCCTGCCCTGTCCTTTATTCTTTCCAAGAGAAAACCAGCTGGAGCCCTGCCCTGTCCTTTATTCTTTCCAAGAGAAAACCAGCTGGAGCCCTGCCCTGTCCTTTATTCTTTCCAAGAGAAAACCAGCTGGAGCCCTGCCCTGTCCTTTATTCTTTCCAAGAGAAAACCAGCTGGAGCCCTGCCCTATCCTTTATTCTTTCCAAGAAAAAACCAGCTGGAGCCCTGCCCTGTTCTTTATTCTCACTCCTGGTGCATTATCTGCTTAATAATAACACATTTCTAAGAGCCACGTAAGAAGAAATTAGCTAAACTGCTTATTGATAACCATATATGGAAATTGTTTGTATTTGAAATGCTGCACACGTCTTGTGCCTTGAGCGGATGAAGCTCACATGAGACCAGAGGTAGCTACTCTGTTTTTTTTACTAAAATAAACTAAACTTTTTTTTTTTTTTTTTTTACTAACCATGCTTACACATTAGTGCTGTGTTTTGTGTTTTCTTACACATCATGGATCATTATTGCTGTGTTACCTGTTTGACAATGTGGGCAATAATGCTTATACTACTAGTGTACTAGAGCAGACATTTTGAAAAGAGCTTTGAAACAAACTTTGAACTTTTAAATAGTTACTAGTGTAAAAGGTTGTTAGGGTGATACCAATGAAAAGAAGAATGACAGGCACACCTTCGAAACAGTTGCAGCAGCACGTGGGGGCGTGGAACGCTGTATTACAGGTACATTATTTAAACAGTTGCAGCAGCACGTGGGGGCGTGGAACGCTGTATTACAGGTACATTATTTAAACAGTTGCAGCAGCACGTGGGGGCGTGGAACGCTGTATTACAGGTACATTATTTAAACAGTTGCAGCAGCACGTGGGGGCGTGGAACACTATATTACAGGTACATTATTTAAACAGTAGCAGCAGCACGTGGGGGCGTGGAACGCTATATTACAGGTACATTATTTAAACAGTTGCAGCAGCACGTGGGGGCGTGGAACGCTATATTACAGGTACATTATTTAAACAGTTGCAGCAGCACGTGGGGGCGTGGAACGCTATATTACAGGTACATTATTTAAACAGTAGCAGCAGCACGTGGGGGCGTGGAACGCTGTATTACAGGTATATTATTTAAACAGTTGCAGCAGCACGTGGGGGCGTGGAACGCTGTATTACAGGTACATTAACAGTGGGGTGTGGAAACGCTGTATGGTACATTATTGAAACAAAGCAGCACGTGGGGGCGTGGAACGCTACATTTTTCGGAACTCTGCTATTTACAGTATCCAGACTAATACTATTTCATAATATTCTATCTGCCACTTATCAAATATGTGGAGGATTTTACCTTTTTTCACTTATGAATGAGGGAAACTTTCTTTAAAAAGCTCAAGTTTGTCTAAGCTCCACACAGGCAAGCTTTCCCCATTTTGTCTGTCAATTAGCACTCATAGCCTGGACAGCCATGCACTTGAAGCAGCTTCATGGATTGTGGACAGAAGACAGCAGAAAGTTTCACCTTTTTTAAGACTTGTGAAAGATGATTTGTTCCAGCAGAAACCAAAGTTTTCCTTAAGTTTTAGTTTCTGCAACATCTATTTGTTTGCAAACTTCCCTCGGTCACAGCAACGCACTAACCATGTTTACAGTTTATTCTGCAATAACTGTGGTGGTCTTGTGCTACTTGCTTATCATTCTGGAGCTACATTTAGCAACATCTGAAGATTTGTGTTTCACTTGAGTAAATACAAGGCATGGCCGAGGAACAGTTTGCATTAACGTGTCCCTTTGTGAAAACACTTACAGAGACTCCCTGTCTGCAAGTCGTAGTCAAAGGCATCCACACTGAAAGACAAGCTGTCTATGTAGTAGAAGGTGTTGTGGTCCAGGGACCAGTCCAGCCCATTGGAGATGTCCACCTGGTCGAAGTGCTTCCTGACAGAGTGGTCTGTGTTCAGGGTATACAGCGAGCCCTGGCCTCTCTCCAGCTCAGCTGGGCGCACCTCCATACCCATGGTCCCTTTGAACAAGAACAAAACCAATAGGGTGGCGATGGGATCTGGTACTACAGCAAGACCTGTCTGCCAGCCATGGTTTTAGTTAATGCTGCTCTTGTGAATCCCCACCTCTATTTCCATCATCTAAGCTATAAATGCAGCAATGGAAAAAAGACTTCCATTGAGTTTAATAAGACACGCCTGAGCTTTTTGTCTATAATCAAGCTTGTATTAAAACCTGGGCATTGATGAAGCTGCTAAGCAATAGGAGTCTTATTTCCTCGCTGCAATGTGTTTCTGTCAAAATTGCAGTTTTGAGACCTGCGTGTATAATGTGTATGGAAGTACATGACAGTAACATTTCACTTTAATGAGTGCATTAATAATCTGAGCCTGCTTGTCACGGTACCTGCAAAAAACCTGCCAGCCGGGTCCACCTTCCCGTCATTGAACCTGTTGTTGGATTTGTCCTTGTCCACGTGGGCGATGGTGGTGATGGTTTGTGTCTCCCAGTCCACGGCAGCAAAGCTGGTCCCAACACCAATGACATACCCCCCGGACCTGCGAGGGACCACCGTGCCAACATAGGCGTCTGCGGGGAGAAAACCCTGGAGATTACACTGTGCACTGGAGAAAGCCCTGGAGATCACACTGTGCACTGGAGAAAACCCTGGGGGATCACACTGTGCACTGGAGAAAACCCTGGGGGATCACACTGTGCACTGGAGAAAACCCTGGGGGATCACACTGTGCACTGGAGAAAACCCTGGGGGATCACACTGTGCACTGGAGAAAACCCTGGGGGATCACACTGTGCACTGGAGAAAACCCTGGGGGATCACACTGTGCACTGGAGAAAACCCTGGGGGATCACACTGTGCACTGGAGAAAACCCTGGGGGATCACACTGTGCACTGGGGAAAACCCTGGGGATCACACTGTGCACTGGAGAAAACCCTGGAGGATCACACTGTGCACTGGAGAAAACCCTGGGGGATCACACTGTGCACTGGAGAAAACCCTGGGGGATCACACTGTGCACTGGAGAAAACCCTGGGGGATCACACTGTGCACTGGAGAAAACCCTGGGGGATCACACTGTGCACTGGAGAAAACCCTGGGGGATCACACTGTGCACTGGAGAAAACCCTGGGGGATCACACTGTGCACTGGAGAAAACCCTGGGGGATCACACTGTGCACTGGAGAAAACCCTGGGGGATCACACTGTGCACTGGAGAAAACCCTGGAGGATCCCACTGTGCACTGGAGAAAACCCTGAAGATCACACTGTGCACTGGAGAAAACCCTGGGGGATCACACTAGAGATTAAATAAATAATTAAGGGCCTCGAGTCTTGAAATGTAGTGGACTGGGGTGCCTGCCCCTGGTTTTCAGAGACGATTCAAAGTGAACTTGATAGAAATGAAAAGTATGTTATTTCTCACCAGTCTGAATGCTCTGTATGTGATTGGTGTCTGGATTCCATCGGCACACCTTCTGCCCCGAGACGTCAACATACAGAAGGGTGCCTTCCTTCTCCTCCCAAACCGGGCTCTCTCCAATCATGTTCTTCTCCTTCACAACACACTGCACCTTGATGGAGGACATGGTCTGAAACACAAACCACGCTGAGCTGAAGAGCTGCCAGGAATATATGGCACCCATGAATACTTTACAAAAAAGCATGACTACATCAGTGCTTGGTTACAGTCGCACTGCATGAGAACCACTGAAACTCTAGCCTTGAGAGTTTTACTGTGATAAACCATGGTAAAACGATAACAGTGTAAAGCACAGTGAAATCATGGTACAAGCACAACAAAGTACAGTAAAGAGTACAACAACTCTGATGTTGGTCAAACCCGTGTTCCAGGTGAAACCCTGACTGGTACAGCAGGAATGCTGCAGCTTGCTACAGCTCTTTGCAAAGTGGCAGAGTAAATTGTACTGCACCAGTACTACCCTGCCCAGCTTCAACAATTTCAACACATGCCAGGGCCAGAATGGGTCTAAAAACCACACCTTTCCAGCTGCATTATCTTCAGGGATATGGAACTTTCACTGGATCCATGCAAACTCCTACATGCTGAAAAGGGCAGGTTTGCATTTGACTTGCTTTGATTTTCAGGTATGGTCTTCATGGGATTGTTTGCTCAAGTCACAAGTCAGCCTCAATTACACTGCACACCCATCCTACTCCAGGAGCAAAACACGAGTCAGCCTCAATTACACTGCACACCCATCCTACTGCAGGAGCAAAACACGAGTCAGCCTCAATTACACTGCACACCCATCCTACTGCAGGAGCAAAACACGAGTCAGCCTCAATTACACTGCACACCCATTCTACTGCAGGAGCAAAACACGAGTCAGCCTCAATTACACTGCACACCCATCCTACTGCAGGAGCAAAACACGAGTCAGCCTCAATTACACTGTATACCCATCCTACTGCAGGAGCAAAACACGAGTCAGCCTCAATTACACTGCACACCCATCCTACTGCAGGAGCAAAACACGAGTCAGCCTCAATTACACTGCACACCCATCCTACTGCAGGAGCAAAACACGAGTCAGCCTCAGTTACACTGCATACCCATCCTACTGCAGGAGCAAAACACGAGTCAGCCTCAATTACACTGCACACCCATCCTACTGCAGGAGCAAAACACGAGTCAGCCTCAATTACACTGTATACCCATCCTACTGCAGGAGCAAAACACGAGTCAGCCTCAATTACACTGCACACCCATCCTACTGCAGGAGCAAAACACGAGTCAGCCTCAATTACACTGCACACCCATCCTACTGCAGGAGCAAAACACGAGTCAGCCTCAGTTACACTGCACACCCATCCTACTGCAGGAGCAAAACACGAGTCAGCCTCAGTTACACTGCATACCCATTCTACTGCAGGAGCAAAACACGAGTCAGCCTCAATTACACTGCACACCCATCCTACTGCAGGAGCAAAACACGAGTCAGCCTCAATTACACTGCACACCCATCCTACTGCAGGAGCAAAACACGAGTCAGCCTCAATTACACTGTATACCCATTCTACCGCACTAGTTTGAAAACAAAGTGTTTTTTTGCACTCTCATACAACCCCATGACACTGTTAAATTGTGCAGCTCTAGACTCCTTATCTATGAGCATTCTAATATTACCACTTAAACCTGCCCAATTTGACATATCTGCATTTGCACAGATTGAGTGAAAATACAGTATCGCTGAAAATAATGCAGCTAGCAAACTGCATTTCTGCATGATGGGCTAATGACAAGGCTGAACCGGACCAGTTCGTCTGTAACGCTTCCATAAAATCACATGACATGCTATCTTGATATCGATATGCAAATGAAAATGCCAAATATTTATTGCACAATAATAGTTATTTAAAATAAATAAAAACTTAAAACACCCATTAGCATGCAAGCCCGATGATTACATGCTCAATAAAAATGCGCAAAAATACCTTTTCTACGAGAACCTTTCTGGATAGTAGATTGATTGTTCAGGGAAAACAAACAAGACACATTCTGTTTCAGCCAATAAAGGTTTATAAACTGTGCCTTGTTAAAATTTAACTATTTTAGTTGATCAATTCGCATGACCAAACAAAATATATTGCTGTTCCCAACACCAAACTATTGAAGAGGAAAAACAACCGGTCAGCACTTTGAGAACAATTCAGCGCTGCCTCAGCTGTCTGGTGCACCTTGTTGATAGATACGTTCGCAGAGTTCTCCTTTCAGAATGAATAAAAACAATTAGAAAGGTATCTGGGCGAAATGGAATCAAATCAGTCCAGCGCTTGGTTTGAGAAACAAACTGAAAACTTATATGATGTATCACACCTCCCTATATACACACTACATTCTGTACACTACATGCTGTATACATTATATTCTATATACACTACATGCTGTATACGTTACATTCTGTATATACTACATACTACACACTACGATATAAACTACATTCTATATACACTACATTCAGGATATCGGAAACAGCAGCTTGAGACAAATGGTTCCTATATTAAGTTTGATCAATTGTAAGAAATATCTGCCCTGCTTCTGAAATGCCCTTGCTACCTAGATTCCAGAGCAGGCACTGGGCTTGCTGTGTGGAAAGGAAACTTTGAGGTTGTTCACATGACAATATGCAAGATGGCATTATACGAGCGTACTATAGTAAGAGAAGCTGGGAACCCAATGGAGTTACTCCTTTAATACAGAAGTCAGCCGGACCATTCCAGCAGCCACCTTGTGCTGGCAGTGCAGTTTTTCTGCATTCATTAATAAAAGGGCAAAGTCTGTAAAAGGGCACGACTGTGTAATCATTTACCACACTTATTGAGGAAAGTTTTTTTTTTTTGCTTATTCATGCAGCAACAATAAGCACAAGGTTTGCATTTCAAAGTGTTGCATGGCCAGCCCTGTAGTAATGTACCCAAAAAGTACATCCGTTCTTCATCAGAGGAAAGATCATGCAATACAAGCTGCATCATTCGGATTCAGTGGCAGGGAAGTATCTCTGCTATTGATCTAGGACTGTGTAAGATGGTGCTGGAGGCTCATTCCAATCCAGGTTTAACAGTTGCAATCACACAAGAGAACTGCTTTAATGTTTGGAAGAGGCTGGATTGGTTCAAGGAAACTAGAAGAGTTGTTAGAAAGACCAGGAGTGGAAGAGCCCACTCTCTTGTAAAAGGTAGGAAGGAAACCACGATCCCTGCAAAATCAAAACCGCTCAGCATGTCCAGTAGTAAGTAGGGTCAGCATATTGCTGCCGTTAATTGATCATTTAACACATTAAAAACACACCTGCACGTCAAGACATTGAGGTAAAGCAGTTATATTTCCAGGAATGACAGAGCAGAATGGACGTCTCTCTCAGAGTTCACATGCAAGACCAGGACTTTCTGTGGTGTCAGCAACTAAACTGAACTCCACCCCCGAGCAGCAGTGGGGTTAATGGGTTTCAAGCATCTGGAACTTGTTATATATTTTTTCTTGTTCCAAGGTGGGTACGCCAACACGTTTTTGCATTGATCAGTACAACATACAGTAAATGTGCTTTATTTGCAGTACAGGGAGCAGCTCTTACTGGGCAGTAGAACACATTTCTCTCCAATACAGGTGTATAGCACCATGAAGCAGCCACTGCCCTCAAACACACAAAGCTCTGTCCCATTGGTAACCCATTCAGGTTGCATTGAACACTTCTGTATTAAAAAAAAAAAAAAAAAAAAAAAAAAGCAACATTTTGAACACGCTGAATTATGAATAATGCTGCAATAAAAATAAATAAATAAATAAATACATAAATAAATAAAAAGAATGCTTTGGTTGCATCACTATACAATTCCCAGAAGTGAAGAAACATCAAATCAGTCACAGTCAGGGTTAGCATTTTCAAAAATTTAATGAAAAAGGGTTCCTGTAAAAAGGAAAGGAGGGGGGGGGGGGTTCATCCGAAAGACTTGGTTCAACTGTGAAAGCTCATGTATAAAACCATTTCAAACCAAGTGTATCAAACAAGTCATTTCATGGAATGCATACATCACACCTGGATCAGACACGCAGGTACTGAACAGTGAAGAGCTCCACACACAAGCTAGTGAACTACATAATGAAACCCTTAACAGGGCAATGAATTAACCTGTCAATAAACAATGCAACACAAATACATACAGAACTGCAACCATATTTGTGATATGGCCAAACTCTATAAAATGTCCAGTGTACCATTCGTTTCAAAACTGAAACAAAAAACCTTGATGAGAGCAAACAGCTGCAACTTCCCCTCTGAAAAGAGCTGTTTAACTGGAGAGGAACAGAAAGGACTGCAGCGCTGGCATCACAAGCAAACATAACAAGTCTCTCGTGTACAGCTCACGGTTCTGAGGTCATGTACGAGGTTCTTTTCAAAGTGGCTTGCTGGGGATATTACAAACATTGTGTTAAGTCTTTAAATTAAAAAATAAATAAATAAATTTAAAGTAGAACACAGAGACACATAAGTAGTCTGTCGAAACCCTGTGTGTCGTGCGAATCCTGCAAACTACATACGGAATTGTTTACAGGATGATCCAGTTTCTGTCCTCTTTTTCAGGGCACAAGCAAAATAAAATGAGGCAACGACCGGCTAAGGAGAACAGAGAGTGTGTAGTGTAATACAATACACACACACACACACACACAAAAAGCATTCCCCAGTGCCAGGTCAACACACACACTATGCGACTGTCAAGGCAAATTGCGTGACTTTGAACTAGTTACTAAAAGGGAGCTTTGATTAGGGAACTTTTACATTGCATAGCATTTTCCATCATTCCAGGTTTACTACAAGATTGATAAGCCCCAGTTTAAGTCTCGTAAAACCAGGAATGGATCACACTGCAATGGGAGGCTTTTCAATCCCTGCTTTTATATTGAAAGGCTAGAATTTACAGGGCTGCTCAAGGTGGCTTGGTTTTGTGATTTAAAATGAATCAAGTCTGGGGGTTGCTTGACTTTATATATCTCACAAACACACACAGAACACTACATGGATTGCACACATGCACGCACACACACGCACACACACACACACACACACATACACAGACACAGAACACTACATGGATTGCACACACACACAACACTACATGGATTGCGCGCACACACACATACATACTCTCTTTCCCTTCAGGTCTTGGCGTTTATATGGAACAGTTATAATAAAACAATGTTTACAATAAGTTGCCAGTTTTGTGGGGTTTTTTGTCCTATCAATACATGCATGTTTTTTCATATGGCCCCAGAAACAATATTAAATTACACAATTTAAAGCTTGAAACAGAGGTGAAAGATTGAAATCCCTCATGTGAACAGCGTATAGAACAGAACCCAACAACTGGAGGAGGGGCTGCCACTCCTTTTAGAAACAGAACCGGACCAGTCCGGACCCGCCGCGCCCCGCCCACAGTATTCTTCCAATACATACAAAGACTTGCACCACAGCCAAAACAAAATTTAAGACAACAGATTAGGAAAAGCAAAGCATAAGTGAGCAAAATACTCTTTGTTTCAGTAGGACCTACATTTTCCAGAGATTGCTTAATTTACACATTTAGCTGAATTCGTGTTGTAATTTTTGTGTATTCCAGCAACTTTTTTTTGGCAAAACTTTGCAGATATACTCTCTACAAATACAGTGAACACCTCAACTTCATACCTCTCCCCTCAAAAAAAAAAAAAAAAATCACACACTTCCTTTAGAAACCCAAGTCGGGTACAGCAAACTGAGGACTCCCTGAAAACACCGCCCAACATTGTACTCACAGTGGTCTTCAAGCGCCCTCTTGTGGAACACTAGAAAATAACACCAATGCACTCAAGAGAATATGAAAACCAGCATAGCTTCCTGTGTGCTACTTCAGATGTTTCAACCACCCCCACCCCCACCCCCACCCCCACCCCCACCCCCAGGCAATTCAGAGATGCCATCATGAAGGAGGTCTTGTTTGATTTGTGGGTTACCAGGCCTCCTCATTACAGGGAATATGAGTAAAGCCTGCAGTCAAACAAGAAACAGGTCACTCCCAAGTTTCAATTTGTGCTTGAACTGAGTGCAAGGATTTAGTCAACCAAAATATTAGCCGTGCATTTTTAACACCATTTACGTGTGTGTGTGTGTGTTTCAGTTGCCCATTACTTAAAAGGCATTTCAAGTTATAAACCTGTACAATAAACCTTCTCACAAGGAGAAACTTCTAAGCAAGTAACAATTAAAGTTGTGTTTCACTTCATTCCAAATCTGGAAACTGGCTCAAGAATTTAGAGAACAAAACAAACAAAAAAAAAGCAGCTGATTGCCAATATTTACAACTGCCCTCCAACCCAGCAGCTATCCTGTGGTGATGGTAGTATCCTCCCTGTAAACTACTGTATAAACAAGGTGGCCATTTGTTCAGTGTTCGTAAGACCGGCGATTTCGACAAGTTTGCGCCCCAGAAACAGAGTACCCATGTACAGTCCTGTATATAAAAACTAAATTTAAAAAAAAGTTGTATATCATTTTTATTAGTTGGCTCTGTGTACAACTCAAAAGAAGCTGGACAGAAAGGACAAAGAACAACACGGCCCTTTATGTAAGGTCTAACCTCCGGGACAGGTCAGAGATGGCTTGTACTCCCTGGCACCTGGCACCCCCGTGAAGAAGAATACCGTTTGTAATATTTATGACAATTTCTTTTTCCTCATTGAATTGAAGGACTCCTCATACAGTCCTACTGCTCTACAGCAAACCTGGTGGGCATGCGAATGGGCTGAATGGCTGCCAGTCCACACCTGCAACCTATGCTGGGGAAGCCTGTTCAGGCCGAGGGCACAGTCTTCATATGATGAAGACTACCAGGCGTGTCAACGACTGACACCCAACTCTCGCTGCCCTTCCTAGGACTCCCTGTTTGTAGCACCACAGCGCCAAGGCCAGACCTTAAGAGAGCCAGGGAGCTGGAAGGCTGCACTGCCACAGTCAGTCGATCAGTCATCACCTCTGCACAGAGTGCTGGCACACCACAGCCACTTTACTGCAGCTGCTGCCTTTGCCGTAGTGCCGCACTGGGCTGTCCCCCTCCGAGCTGCTGCTCTGCAGATGTGAGGGCTCACGCTTTCCATCTGCCTCCGTCTCCGAGTCGCTCAGCTCCAGATCCGGGCAGTAGCCGTCGTTATCCTGGTAGGGCTGCCCGCTGCTGGCCTGCCTCTCGGGGGCTGGTTTGGTCCACAGCCTCTCCTTGGCGGTGTTTTTACGGGAGGGTTTACCAGAGCTTCGCAGGTCCTCCGTCGACCGCACCAGGCTGTCTGTGGCCTCCTTGAAGGAGCGGCTAAAGTGCTCCATAGCTGATTTCCGGAAGTTGCCAGCGCCGCAGCTGCCTCCACCCCCATTACCTGCTCCCTTTTTGGGGAGGCCCTGCTCACAGGGAGTCTGGCAGGAGCCGTCTCTTTTGTCCACGAGTCCGTTTGGTTTGGGGGGCCAGACGCGCTGTCGCTCCAGTCTGCCATTCCCATTAGGAGAAGGCTGCCCATGCAGAGCAGCATGGAGCGCCATGGGTTTCCCCGAGGGTTTGACAGGGGGGGCCGGCAGGCAGTCTGTCTGAGGGAGCCCCGAGCTGGGAAGCAGGCCGTTGTTGCCGTCCTCTCTCCGAACCCGGAGGTGTGACTTGATCTTCTCTCCGGCTCTCAGGGGCCCCTGCGGAGCAGCACCACTGCCCTTGTTGGAGACGTTCCCGCTGTTGTCGGGGCACAGGGGCCCGTTCCCGGACTTGAAGCCAGCCTTGCCGTTTCCTAAAGCTCCTTTGGGCATTTTCAGTTTGAGCGTTATCCGAGGAGGGGCCCTGAACAGCACACTTTCCAGCGGGCCTGACAGGGGAAGCCCTGAGGAGAAAAAACAACACAGACACCTCAGTCAGTCCGCATCTTGTCCAAAAACAACAAACTAAAATGAAACAATTCAGGCAGTAGAATTATATTGGGGGAAAAAGACAAGATTTATTTCCAGCAGAGTATGTGCAGTACAAGGTAACCAGAAACAAACTGAGTCTGGATTATTTTGCAACTTCAGGAACCAAAAATCTTCACTAGTGCGTGACAATTTTTTTTTAGCAGAGTCTTTTGCCAAATGTAATATGTTACTGCAGAAGTGCAAAGTTACCTCAGAGCACAGAGCCCTGCTTTCATGGCAGAAGAGTCAACAACAAGCTTATACTACAGAAACCTGTGTAGAACAGTCTCTGGGTAGCTGCCTCACTGGCTAGGTCCCTTGCCTCAGGAGCAGATCCTGTCTGAATACTGTATGGGACCCATTGACACACGCTCAGGGGTAGGTCCTCTCTGAATACTGTATGGACCCATTGACACACGCTCAGGGGTAGGTCCTCTCTGAATACTGTATGGACCCATTGACACACGCCCAGGGGTAGGTCCTCTCTGAATACTGTATGGACCCATTGACACAAACTGCAAGTCAAACACAACCTCAGGAAAGGGTCTTGAAACACTGCAGGCTTGTTTGAGCCTATACGAAACATTTAGCTTTCTATTATTGAAGCTTTTAAAACCATTCTGCATGTGGAGCGTTACATACTAGAAAAAGTATTTCTTCCGAATTAAATCAGGCAAGAGACACATTCCCCCGCCAAGACATGAGCGAGCACTGCTTTCTCCATGTCTTGCGTCTTTACTGCATGATACATTCTGTATGTACTGCAAGGTACATTCACTGAGTAACTGGAGGGACACCCTCTCTTCAAACTACCGTAAACACTGTATAGCACTACCTGCAGTGAGTTCCTGGTTATTCTCTACAGTACAGACCCAGGTGTAACAGGTAAACCCAGACTACCTGCAGTGAGTTCCTGGTTGACGAGCTGCACCTGGAGGTTGAAGATCTGCTCTTGTGCTTTGCTTTGAGACAGTTTCAGCTTCTCTCGTCTGCTCACCATGTAACACAAGTTTCTTACCTGAGGTGACACAGAAGGAACAAAATAAATCAGTGCTTTGGGGGGGGGGGGGGGGGGGAACAGACTAAAAAGATGGCAATTCTGTCTACGAGTGACATCCAAAAAAATAAAACAAACTACCATATCTGCAGAAGTGAACTTTTCTACTGCTGCATTCTGACTTCCATTTCAAATCCCATCCATTGTTAATATCTTTAATACAGCTTTAAACAGCCTCATCTTTTAATATGCATCACGTCTTATAACGTGAAACATACAGAATCAAGGTATTTAAAAATGGGGACATTAAGAAATAGATGCAAAGTAAGAATGACCAGAAAAGAGCACAAGTGTGCCTAAAATCAACATTAAAAAAATACCAAGAAATAATGACTGCAAGTAAGAGTACTCCAGCTATTCACTGTACATATTTCCTGCAAGGCAAAGCTAGTAACCCGCTAGAGCATGTGTCTGTGTAGTTTGTTAGCAGCCCTGAGACAGTGGAAGGTACCCTCTCCAGGTCCTGGCGCAGGTGCATGAACATCCTCATGCGGGTGTGGATGCTGTCCTCCCTGGGCTGCAGCAACACGTTCTCCTCCCCTTCCTTGGGCGGCAGCAGAGCCTTGTTGAAGTTGCTCTTGCGCTTCAGTTTCCAGTACTGGTAAACGAAGTCCAGAACATGCTCGGGCAGCCCCAGCTGGCAGGCCAGGTCCTCGGAGCGCACCAGGGTGTAGAACTGCTCCTCCAGTGCCAGCAGCTTCTGGGCACGTAGGCTGGTCTTCTCCGTCTCCGTGGCAGGCTTGGGCCAGGGCTCCCCTGCCATGGGCTTGCTGTGCTTCAGGCAGTACGACTTGAACTTGACCTCGTCCCCCTCGTCCAGGATGGTCTTCATCTCCAAGCTGTGCTGGAACGCACAGGTCACATGGAAGGCTGTGATGCAGCTCTTCACTGAGCACTGAGCACTGCAGAGAGAGGAGACAATGAGAATTACTACTCCAGAGCAGCAGTGTGACAGTGTGACAATGAGAATTACTACTCCAGAGCGCAGTGTGAGAATTACTACTCCAGAGCGCAGTGTGACAATGAGAATTACTACTCCAGAGCGCAGTGTGACAATGAGAATTACTACTCCAGAGCGCAGTGTGACAATGAGAATTACTACTCCAGAGCGCAGTGTGACAATGAGAATTACTACTCCAGAGCGCAGTGTGACAATGAGATTTACTACTCCAGAGCACTCTGACAATTGTCTCATATTCAAATTAGTGACAGATTAAAACAGCTGAAACATTAGTCTACTGAAGAAGTTTCTCAATTTTTTCACTGAGTGTTTTTGAAAGCGTAGATGTAGGACTACAGTGGGCTGTACATTTAACTTGAGCTAGTGTCAAAACCAGAGGAGGACAGTCTGAAGCCTCCTGCAGCAGGTAATCAGAAGACACAAAAGAGGAATACCCTATGCAAACTCCTAAATGCACATGACACGTGTAGGACAGCCACGGATTGACTACCTGAATACAAGCACCCGTCTTGAGTTTGCACAGACTGCAGACCAGCGCCCAACGACTGGGTGGGATGTGAGACACCTTGGTGATAGGCTCCATTCTCTCTGGACAAGCAATGCTGACCTAGAAACAGGGGCAAAGGAACATTAGCAATCACAGCACAGGATACCTTCCAAAAAGAACCATGCACAGTGTGGCTTGCTTTGTAAAAACTGGTAACACGTTTCACCGTTTCCCCTTCTATTCCACTAGCAGTTTTCTGTTAACAGCCAATGTGTGAGACTTCCCAACACATATTTAAATAAACAGAGGTGTGCAAAGCCCTTGGACATTACCTCTGGAATCCACAGGGCACAGCTGACATGGGCCCACTTAGTCCCGGCCCGCGTTGCCTTCATGGCACCTCCCCTCTGCGGGCACAGCAGACACTGCGGGTGGATCGCCAGCACGCAGGTCCGGCACAGCCAGCTGCCATGCGGTACCTTCAGGATCCCGTAGCACGCCTGCAGCAGACGAGACAGGCAGGGATATGAACACAACTGCAGAGACTAGGGATCCCCAGTCAAAATCTGGAGGTGCGGCTAACAGACACCAAGGGCCAGTTTCATGAAGCATTTACTTTGTAGTATTAAAACAAAGTAGGCGGTCCCAGACAAGTAGAATTAACATTTCGTTTTTGCTTTACTGCACCGCAGTTAACTGTTTATCCCATCCCCAGTAGTCTCCACCCTTGCACAGTCCTGCGTGTCTTCCCCACTCAGCCCACCTGATGCACGCAGATGTTGCACTGGTCACAGAAGACCATGTCATTGCCCTCCTCGCTGTCGGGGGAACGGCACACATCACAGATGACGTCCTCGTCATACTCGATGCCCAGCCCCTCCTCCGTCTCGATGGCGTGGTTCATGTTCTCATGGCACTGCCTCTCCAGAGCCTCCATGGCCTTCTCCATGGTGAACTCATCTAGCAGACTGCATCCTGCCAGGGAGGAACAAACAGCCTCTAAGTCGCGCCTCTTGTTTAGTTCTTGGGCGTTTTCCACAGGACAGCAAAACCAAGACTTTTGCTCAAGGAATTCAGGGCATTTGATGTTGGTAAGAAGCAGAGTGCTTCTTCTTAACAAACGGAACACTTGCATACTGTCTGTTTAATTCTTTATACCCGTTGAAAATATCTTGGTAGCCATGCAGACAACAAACTTCTAAATTGTTATAACAAAAGTTTATTCTAAAGATGCATGACAAAAGAACTGACAATTTAAATTACACTGCAGTTACACGATCGACCTTACATTGCTATACATTGGAAAAAAATGTGCATTTCCATTATTTCTAAGCCTCGCAAAATAGCAGAAACCTCTCTTGCACCACCACTGGACTATAAACACTGGTAGAGGTATATTTCTAGGTGGCTATACAAGAACAACCTAGCTGCTTTCAGCAAACAGTACAATGAGAGTCAGCATCAGCAGAGAGACTCTGAAGGCTGGCTCTCCCTCTCGCTCACCCTCACCCAGCTCCTCCAGTTCAGCATTGAGCTCCTGCAGCCAGAAGAGGTCCATGTCGTCCAGGTCATAGCGGCACATGGACTCAGCCAGCTCCACGATGTTCACATAGCCGGACTCCACGGGCTCCTGGCTGGAGCACTGGATGTACTTCCGTTGCCGAACAAACAGGCTCTCCTTCGGCTTCTCTGCGATGACCCTGCAAGCAGCCCAGCGACACTCCCTGTTAATGACGTTACAATTCAGCTAGAACCCCACTCCCAGTTAATAACAACGTGACAATTCAGCTAGAACCCCACTCCCGGTTAATAACAACGTGACAATTCAGCTAGAACCCCACTCCCGGTTAATAATAACGTGACAATTCAGCTAGAACCCCACCCCCTGTTAATAATAACGTGACAATTCAGCTAGAACCCCACTCCCGGTTAATAACAACGTGACAATTCAGCTAGAACCCCACTCCCGGTTAATAACAACGTGACAATTCAGCTAGAACCCCACTCCCGGTTAATAACAACGTGACAATTCAGCTAGAACCCCACTCCCGGTTAATAACAACGTGACAATTCAGCTAGAACCCCACTCCCGGTTAATAACAACGTGACAATTCAGCTAGAACCCCACTCCCGGTTAATAACAACGTGACAATTCAGCTAGAACCCCACCCCCGGTTAATAACAACGTGACAATTCAGCTAGAACCCCACTCCCGGTTAATAACAACGTGACAATTCAGCTAGAACCCCACTCCCGGTTAATAACAACGTGACAATTCAGCTAGAACCCCACTCCCGGTTAATAACAACGTGACAATTCAGCTAGAACCCCACTCCCGGTTAATAACAACGTGACAATTCAGCTAGAACCCCACTCCCGGTTAATAACAACGTGACAATTCAGCTAGAACCCCACTCCCGGTTAATAACAACGTGACAATTCAGCTAGAACCCCACTCCCGGTTAATAACAACGTGACAATTCAGCTAGAACCCCACTCCCAGTTAATAACAACGTGACATGGCATGGCACAGCAGGTACTCAAACGTTTCATTAGCCTGGGATTCAGAAAGCATAAAGCACCACTTGACAGCAGGCACTGCCTGTGAGGCGCAGAGTGTGGGTTGGGGACCTGCCTGAGGGAAGGCTGCAGGATGGAGTCAGGGCTGGCTGGGACCTGCACCCCCTTCTCCCACTCCTGCTTCCATGTGTCAGCCAGGAGGTAGTACTCTTCAGGGTTAATGTGGTGCGAGTCTGGCAGCTTCATGGCACTGATCAAGTCTTTTCTGAACACCTGGAGGAACAAAAGCAGGAGTTCACTTTGTTCACCCGCTCTCTTAAAAGGATGCTTGGTACGAGTGGGGGTGGGTGGTATGCAGGATTGAAAGGGGATGGGGACAATACAAAAGCTGTGCGTAACACTTCTGACCAATAACGCAAAGGAAATACATGCGTATCAGATTTTAATTTCAGATTATGACAATAAATAAAAATGATTATACACATCATAAAGCTCAGGCACAATTTAGGCCAGTGGAATCACGTTGAATTTTAGGGTCAAAATTGTACTTTTATTTTTTTTAAGGAAATAAATAAATAAATAAATAAATAAAGCTTTTACTATTTTTGAGTTGAGTTTCCAGTGGATATGAAGCAGATTGTCGTTAGAATATTGTTTATTGTATAATAAGGTAAGACAAAAGAACACGTACATAAACAAAACAGTGGCTCAGTTTTGTCTGTCACTCTGTTTTTGTCTGGTTGCCCCTGTCCGTTTCAGAACTCAAATCCAGCAACACCCTACTGGTGTACTGTAGGGTGTCAAGCTGCCACATGCCCGTTGTTATTCTGATACAGGTTTTGTCTTTCAGTTCTTACAGCACACCCCATGCGGAAAAAGTGTGGTGTGCATTGGAAATGGGCTCTCTGGAAACAGGCTTTGTCTATTCCCTTACCTCAGCAGGCTTCTTCGGCTGGCTGACAGGGGTGCCCACTTTGCCCCCATACTTGTAGGACGAGGAGAACGAGGTGGAGGGACCTACAAAAACAAAAATAAAACAGGAGGCTTAGTTAAACTGCAAGGTAGGCAATTTATAACACCTTTACAATTAACTGGCCACTACACACAAACACACTGCTGGCATGGGTTCCAATAGAAGACGGAGGTGAACGGAAAACTAAACACAACCTCCAATCTCCAACCTCCGAACAAGTCTTGCCATTCTGGATAATTTTTTTCTTTTCTACTGGTCAAAATCCATGGCCTAGAAAGTTGGCAGATGCGTTTAATACATTTAAGAAAACTACAGAAGAAAACCAGGTCCTTCATGTTGAATGCAATAAGAAGCAACAAAAACATGATTTTTTTTTTTTACTCAAATCTTTGTCAATGTAGAATGAGCGTATGGCTGTATGTGGTAAAGGATAAACAACCACCACCCTGAACAAAATCTGACAGCTGACTTATTTCTGGTTGGCAACACTAGAGCCCGTGGAGTCCAATCTTCCCCTCATAATGAAACGTCGAGGATCCCTGTACTGCTTGTCCTTTCTCTAGCGAGGATCCCTGCAGTGCCTGTCCTTTCTCTAGCGAGGATCCCTGCACTGCCTGTCCTTTCTCTAGCGAGGATCCCTGCACTGCCTGTCCTTTCTCTAGCGAGGATCCCTGCACTGCCTGTCCTTTCTCTAGCGAGGATCCCTGCACTGCCTGTCCTTTCTCTAGCGAGGATCCCTGCACTGCCTGTCCTTTCTCTAGCGAGGATCCCTGCACTGCCTGTCCTTTCTCTAGCGAGGATCCCTGCACTGCCTGTCCTTTCTCTAGCGAGGATCCCTGCACTGCTTGTCCTTTCTCCAGCGAGGATCCCTGCACTGCTTGTCCTTTCTCTAGCGAGGATCCCTGCACTGTCTCTCCTTTCTCTAGCGAGGATCCCTGCACTGCCTCTCCTTTCTCCAGCGAGGATCCCTGCACTGCTTGTCCTTTCTCTAGCGAGGATCCCTGCACTGTCTCTCCTTTCTCTAGCGAGGATCCCTGCACTGCCTGTCCTTTCTCTAGCGAGGATCCCTGCACTGCCTGTCCTTTCTCTAGCGAGGATCCCTGCACTGCCTGTCCTTTCTCTAGCGAGGATCCCTGCACTGCCAGTCCTTTCTCTAGCGAGGATCCCTGCACTGCCTGTCCTTTCTCTAGCGAGGATCCCTGCACTGCCTGTCCTTTCTCTAGCGAGGATCCCTGCACTGCCTGTCCTTTCTCTAGCGAGGATCCCTGCACTGCCAGTTCTTTCTCTAGCGAGGATCCCTGCACTGCCAGTTCTTTCTCTAGCGAGGATCCCTGCACTGCCAGTTCTTTCTCTAGCGAGGATCCCTGCACTGCCAGTTCTTTCTCTAGCGAGGATCCCTGCACTGCCAGTTCTTTCTCTAGCGAGGATCCCTGCACTGCCAGTCCTTTCTCTAGCGAGGATCCCTGCACTGCCAGTCCTTTCTCTAGCGAGGATCCCTGCACTGCCTGTCCTTTCTCTAGCGAGGATCCCTGCACTGCCTGTCCTTTCTCTAGCGAGGATCCCTGCACTGCCTGTCCTTTCTCTAGCGAGGATCCCTGCACTGCCTGTCCTTTCTCTAGCGAGGATCCCTGCACTGCCTGTCCTTTCTCTAGCGAGGATCCCTGCACTGCCAGTCCTTTCTCTAGCGAGGATCCCTGCACTGCCTGTCCTTTCTCTAGCGAGGATCCCTGCACTGCCTGTCCTTTCTCTAGCGAGGATCCCTGCACTGCCTGTCCTTTCTCTAGCGAGGATCCCTGCACTGCCTGTCCTTTCTCTAGCGAGGATCCCTGCACTGCCTGTCCTTTCTCTAGCGAGGATCCCTGCAGGATCCCTGCCCTGTCCTTTCTCTAGCGAGGATCCCTGCAGTGCCTGTCCTTTCTCTAGGGAGGATCCCTGCAGTGCCTGTCCTTTCTCTAGCGAGGATCCCTGCACTGCCTGTCCTTTCTCCAGCGAGGATCCCTGCACTGCTTGTCCTTTCTCCAGCGAGGATCCCTGCACTGCTTGTCCTTTCTCTAGCGAGGATCCCTGCACTGCATGTACATAGTCCTTATTAAAGGCCTGGAAACAGATCCATTTTCCTTTGATACACAGCTACTGCCACTTTTACATCAGTGCCACACTTTGTGAAAGGTCCAATCTGGGGGCAGCGATTTGGACAGATTTTTTTTTCCCCTGCATTGTTTCCTCTGTGATACTGTAGTTGAGAAGCTTGGTATTCCAGCTTTGCAGGCAGCCATGTTGAGAAGGTCTTGACTGGTGAACCGTGTTGTGTCTGAAGCACTGCCATCTTGATAAGTTCACAAGCAGGTTTTGTGTACTAGTTTGTGTTTAGGCGTTTGGAGCGAGTTGACGATACACTGTCATGCAAGTTATGATACAATATACATCACAACACTTGCAATGGTTCTGATGGGCTGCTTGTATGATGCAGAATATATCATATGATCATTTATTGATTTATTGACCATTTTGTTAATAAAATCAGATTGGGAGTATGTATTCATACCAACTATAAAACATGTATTCTTTATTCATGGACCACCTGGCGCACTACAGTAAGCTATGCTGTGCTTTTGGTTCTACATGATGATACAAACGATAGATACCTCTACTACAATACGGTACGTCCTGTGAAGAATCCATCGTGATTCGTCGATACACTGTTACACCCCTAATCATGTGTTGTATAAAAACACAACAGTGTTGTTTTCAGAGACATGCAAATAATTTCTTGCGGTACTTTGCAAGTGACTGTACTTGCACTATACAACCCTTTTGCTTGTTTGAAATATTTTAGAATCGTGATGACGCTATTTCAGGGGTGGTCAGCCCTGGTCCCGGAGAGCCGCGGATACTTCTGGTTTTCGTTCCGCTGGAGTTCTCAATTATCGAACTGAACCGATGAACTGGTCAATACTGGAACTTCTTTTCCCATTGCTGATTTAAAGACAGCCAGAAAAGCTGCAGGATTGCATCCCTCCAGGACCAGGGCTGGATGGCCCTGCTGTACTTTCACACACTGGGGAGACAGCAGTGCTAAGCATGGTGCAGTGGACTCACTCTCATTGTCAGAGCTGTCACTGCTACTGGAAGGCCTGTGGCGTTTCATCCTGATGTACCCTAAACAAGAAAGAAAAGAACAAACTAAATCAGATACGATGATTAACAACAAGTTTGAAAACAGCAGTCCTCCCCTCCTCACTGCCTTGCACAGCAAAAAGGGTCACATTTGAAATGTGCTCAGAAGTCTTTGCTTAATAACAGTTTACATTTCTATAGTGCCTTTCATCACAAGGATCCCGAAACACTTCACACACACACAATTAACAACTAAACAGTCGAATACAGAAGTTGATCAAATACAAATTAGGCATGAATTGTAAAAATCAAAAAAATAATAACTAGAACTGACAGGCAGTTTTACAGCTCCCAAGCCCCAGTGTCAGTACCCGTCTAAGCGTGTTTAGTTCTCAATGTGCCAAGTTTCAAATCAGCAACTTAAACTGTTCCACAGAAGAAGATTTTGAAAGTTTTTTTTTTTTTTTCAAAAATGCGTCAGGCAGCCATCTTGTTTAACACGAGTTTCTTAAAAGTCAGTTGTATTGCTAGTGTCAAGGATGATGCTTGTGAAGTTTCGAGTTAGTCAAGTAAACAGTTTGTCAACCGAGGCAGTTTGAAATTTCAGACATAAACGTACACCTGACGGCCAACAAACATTTTGACATATTTGTATTCCATTGTTACTGGGACAAGAACTACCAAGTTTGGAGTTTGTTGGTCAAACAGTGTTCAAATAGCAGCAGTTTGCTGTTAAGGCCGCGTTTCATTAAAGTTTGTGGCAGTCATTTCGACATTCAAATTTATCGCAGAAACTTCTGCTTCGCAAACTTGATGCAGGTTTGGATGCTGATGATATATGCCAAGTTTCAGATCACTCACTTCACCGGTTCCCAAGAAGATTTCGAAAGGTTTTATCGAAAAATGCGTTACGGCGCCAATTGCAAGGACGCAGCAGCAAAAAATTCAGCATCAGACAGCCAATGAATCCAGCCTGTTACCTGACCAGCCACACAGCTGCAAAGCAGCAGCAATTTAAACTTTTGGGAAGAAAAAAAAACAAACAAATAATAAAATAAAAAAAAATAAAAAAAAAAACTTTAACAATAACAATAGGGTTCCCAGCCTTTGGCTTGGAAACCTAAATAATAATATATAATAATAATAATAATAATAATAAAACACTCCAACAAATCCAACTAAGATCTAACCTAGACCTTTATTGAGAATGTGGCAGGGTGTACAGTATCACACACTGGTTAATCAGAACGTGGCAGGGTGTACAGTATCACACACTGGTTAATCAGAACGTGGCAGGGTGTACAGTATCACACACTGGTTAATCAGAACGTGGCAGGGTGTACAGTATCACACACTGGTTAATCAGAACGTGACAGGGTGTACAATATCACACACTGGTTAATCAGGGCGTTTATTTCAATCATTTTAAGAAGGAAGGCAGTCAGTGCCCATCTCCTCCCTCTCTCCTTGAATTGCCACATGTGGCTCAAGGTACTCACCATAAATCCCAAACTCCTGTGCACTCTAGTGTGTTGTCCTGGTGAGCTTGCACTGCTCTCCTCACATCCCTGCAAGAACAGCACACAACGCAGACAGGTCACTAACAACGCAGGAGGGTCACTATCAACACAGACAGGTCACTAACAACACAGACAGGTCACCAACAACGCAGACGGGTCAGTCACAACGCAGACGGGTCACTAACAACGCAGATGGGTCACTAACAACGCAGGAGGGTCACTAACAACACAGACGGGTCACTAACAACGCAGGAGGGTCACTAACAACGCAGACGGGTCACTAACAACGCAGACGGGTCACTAACAACGCAGGAGGGTCACTAACAACGCAGGAGGGTCACTAACAACGCAGGAGGGTCACTAAACGCAGGAGGGTCACCAACAACGCAGACGGGTCAGTCACAACGCAGACGGGTCACTAACAACGCAGACGGGTCACTAACAACGCAGGAGGGTCACTAACAACGCAGACGGGTCACTAACAACGCAGAAGGGTCACTAACAACACAGACGGGTCACTAACAACGCAGACGGGTCACTCACAACGCAGACGGGTCACTAACAACGCAGACGGGTCACTAACAACGCAGGAGGGTCACTAACAACGCAGGAGGGTCACTCACAACGCAGGAGGGTCACTCACAACGCAGGAGGGTCACTCACAACGCAGGAGGGTCACTCACAACGCAGGAGGGTCACTAAAAACGCAGGAGGGTCACTCACAACGCAGGAGGGTCACTCACAACGCAGGCGGGTCACTCACAACGCAGGCGGGTCACTCACAACGCAGGCGGGTCACTCACAACTGTTCACCACAGTGAATACAGGTATTCTTCCTCTAGCAGGAAACACTTGCATTTTAAAATATTACAGCAAGCCATTTTCAAATGCCAGCATTTATAGAAATCAGTACCATCAAACTTGGAAATTTCAGACTTCAATAACAACTCTCCAATTTGTTTAGAATGTCACATTCAAATTCCTAGTTTCAACTGTTACCAGAAAAAAAAAGTAGACCTCATTTTATAAACCTAAAACATTACACTATGTAACACAATTTTTGTTCCTGGGTAGTAAGTGTTATTTCCTAATTGCTTATGCCTCAAAAGTATAGAAAATGGCTATTATTCCCCACAAACTTTGCTTTTGTGACCAGGACCAGGAAAATATCACTATTTCCAGTGGGAAAATGGGCAAATGTGTGTCTTTTCGTTTACATAAAGTCAGAAAAAAACAACATATGAATCCAAATTAACATGTATTTATACTAAAGTAATACAAAAATGACTACAAAAGATTTAGAAGTGAGTAGTTTTTCGAGATTGTGTTTGTACTGTATTTACAGTATAATCGTAAATCTCGAAAAACTACTCACTTGTAAATCTTTTGTAGTCATTTTTTTGTTACACAGTGTTATTGATATAAACCTCAGAGAGAAAACACTTCCTAGCTTTTTTTCTGAGAAAGGGGTCTAACTGTATTATTTTAAACCTGCCTCCACTGACAGCAACACACAGGGGGAAACCAGGAGTAACAGAGGGGAGTCTGGCTATTCATGCCATTGGACTCTCCCTGTGAATTCAGGGATATGCAGGGCAGCCACAGCCTATAGATAACAAACTCAGCTGCATCTTATTAAAACTTGTGGTAAAACAATGAATGGACTAAACTGCTATGCAATGGGGTCTTATTCCCACCCCTGCTCTGTAATAATGTGAGGATACGTGTACAAGTCAATGTGGATGTCAAAAAGGATCAAATGCACGAGCCCCTTCTAAAACAAAGACAGACGTTTAAATAAATCCTCCAAAAACCCAACGGAAACCCTAATGACTTTCCACTGGCATGCTTTCCTAAGGAGTTTAACTTTATTGAGGTAGCAAGTGCATCTGTGGATTAGTTATGGGATCTAATTTTTTTTTTGTATATACTGTATACCTGGATTACTGAACCCAGCTAGACCATTGTGAAGGATGACCAGTGATCTAAAGTAACTTCTCAAACAATCTTACTGTGGGCATCCTGGCCCAACCCAGCTACTGCAGCACCATGCCTGTTTGTCAGTCTGAAGAGAAAAAAAATGCACAATGCACCAGACCTGAAAGTTTAGAGATCAGCTTGTGTTTATTATTCCATAAAGCACACCGGTCCCTCAGCTGCTCTGACACACATTTACTGAGCAGAAACCAAGCCAGAAACGACAGTGACCTTAACACCATTTCAGTCCTATACAAAGAGGGACGCTTTCAAAGCTGGTAACTTGTCTTCAGTACTGCTATTTCCCATTTAATTAACAGTGTGTGTGAGCTCTACGGAGTTAGAGAAGTTGCCCTACCATAACTTCGGGGGGGGAGGGGGGGGCAAAAACACATCCGTTCCAGAACTATAGTACCTGTAGCAGGGCAACAACAACCATTCTCTGAAGTTAGAGTTCAATTATAACCAGCAGCTAGAGTATATAAACAATGAGAATATGGGTTAAAGCAAACCTTGGACCAAAATACACAAACACACATTCATACACCTGAATGGCTGAAGGGCACTGCTTGAGCACAGGCTTGTGCAATCGTTTACTCGAGATGAACGGCAACCACAATAAAAAAAGCACTTGTAATAAACATGATCTGCTCCACCTGCTCTGCTGTGGACAGGCTTTTCACAACAGCAGCATGAAGAGGCCAAGCGATGCAATCAGCTTGTGAGGTGCACCCGAAGCATCAAGGATTCTTTAACTCCCCATTTCCCTGTGTGTGTTCAAACCCTGTGCAACAAAGGGCTTTTACCACAGCAGATCTGCTCATGACACGCACACGGGACCCCTAACACACAGGACATGGAACCGCTCCAAATCAAAATCTTACTAGGAAACATTTTATTCCATGTATCTAAGGCTGTGTTCAAAGGTTCCTTCGCTAGCCAGGAATTCAAAGGTAGTTTTAAACCTTCAAAAGGTTCACCAAGTTGTATTAAAATCCAGTACCAAATTGTTATACGTAGCAACTCAACATGGAGTGCCTGCTGTGTGTGGAGCAGGGTATAGTACGCAAAGCACTGGGGGGGGAGGGGTACCTATAGCGGTTGTAGAGCGTCAGTAAAACGTGTACTGAATACCTCGTGTACAAGACAGTGTAAGAGAAGTGCTATGGTAGAATATGTTTGAAACATACAAAATATATACGCTAACACTAATAATTTCTAATTTCGAAAACTCAGCACCGTCCAGCCCTCCCCCCTCCAGCTCATGTTATCCAGAGGCAAACCCTTAATTTGTTCAATCTTCACCTTGACAGCAAAGCGTTGGACAGCGTAAACTGTATTGAAAGAAATGTCTCAAAACCCCTCTACTGTTTGGGATTTTTTTTGTTAAATGCCCAGATGACCAAAAAAAGAAAAAAAAAAAACAGAATGCAAACTGTGCAAGCGATTCGTATCATGGAGGCACAACCAATCTCACGGGTCACTTGACAAGCGGAAGTTTAAATTATTATTACTATTATTATTAATATTATTACTATTATCAATAATAATAATTTCAGTAGTAGTAAAATGTGACTGAACCTGCTTTGAACAGTGCCTGTTAAATAAAGCTTTGTTTTGCCTCAGTCCACTGCAGTTGGTGCTGCTGCAATGCAAGCTTACTGTACAGATCACAAGCAGCCTCAATTACGGGTAAACAAACAAAGTGCCTTTTTATTTAAATGATAAAAATATGATTACTGTTCAATATAACATGTTTAAACTACATGTGAATGTTTTATTCCATTTATATGGATTACCTGTAAAATAATAGGATTTTCAATCAAATATAAACAAGTAGCTAAGGTGACGTCACCAGTAAATTATGCAAATGACTACCATTATGCAAGGTTTGATCCTTCCTTTGGTAATGTGTTCCGAACCTTCGAAGGTCAAAATGCAGCCTTCGTTGCAGCCCTACCTGTGCCTACACTAACAGATCATCATATTCTATTGGGCATTCTTGGGGGCACCTCACTGCTGCCACTAACAGAACCACGTCAGTTTCCTTTCTTCTTTTCTGGTCTCTAAAATAAGTTACTGACCTGGAATGACTCCACCTGTGGAAGAGTGTGCTGTTAGAGAATAGAATAATCTTCCATGCTTTAAATAACAAACTTGAGAATGTAAACTTCGCTCTTACTTACCCTGACCTTTATGAATAGCCCATGTTACTGGCTTCTTATTTATACTCTATTGGTGGCTGGCCAATAGCAATTGAACTGGATGAATATGTAAATGATTTTTTATGCCTTCTACTCAATATAAAGTACTTCTTGTATTGCCTTTGAAATTAATAAAAACATAAATAATAATACATGCCTGGATTCAATAAAGTGATCAGCTGTCTGAAGCAAAACAATATGATTTTTAAATGTACAGTTTGGAGGTACTGGACCGGCACGTGCCCCCGATTCTGTAGTGCATGAATGGAGTGAAGACAATTGAGCTCCGTGTTAGACCCGCTGAAACCAGGTTTATTGAGTGGTGCAACCAGGAACTTCAACAATTCAACACACTATAAAAACCAGAGCAGTCCTAAGTAACAACTGTGTGTGTTTGGACTGACACACAAAGAGGAAATCAAAGAAAGAAAAGTAAGAGGAAAGAATGCCTGGGACGAGAGTGGGATTTTTCTCAGGTGTACTCCATCCCTAAATTCCTGCAGTTCACATATTGAGGATACCACGGTGATAAATAATGTGCTTTATTTATGCATTCATTTGAATTTAGTTTAGTATGTAACTATTCACAAAACACCATTTCCAACATTCTTAAATGTACAGTTTGGAGGTACTGTAGAGCTACAACTACCTTACTGCTACAAAAATAATAATAAAAAAATCCAAAATTAAAAAAAGAAATAAAAAAAATATGATTTAAATCAAATAAATACATTTTTTTGATATAGATAGATAGATAGACAGACAGACAGATAGATAGATAGATAGCTAGATCAGGGCTTGAATCTTGCTCTATCCCTGCATCCAGTCCTAGGTTTCAGAACTACCTTCAATTAAGTACAGCTATGGAAATGAGACTCCCATTGCAATGCAGTTTGATCCCTTCCTGGTTTTACTACTTGTTTAATAAGATACACCAGTGCTTCTTAGCTAGCTCATCAAAAAACCTTGAAGAGTTACATTGTTTATAAAAGTAAATGGATTATTTTGTACTTTATATAAAAAACAGTAGTTATCCTAATTGTTTCTTTTTTTTTCTTAAAATAAATAAAAAGAAGTAAATGAAACGTGAACGAGACATTGTAGTACTGTACACTGTCACTCAGTCGATGCATCATCCGCGTTGTCTTTGAGTTGCGCTACACCAGCACTGTACAGTACTGTAGTTAACCCCTAGGCGCTGTTCAAACCAAGTTCACGACCTGTGACAAGCTCCACATGTCGTGTCCGGATATGTTTAGAACAAAGCGCAACACAGCTCGACGCGGGCATGCCGTTTCACCCCGTGTTCATCACTGGCGCAGGCACACGCAGACCCCGATTCTGTATTTGTATCCACGTTCTTATTTTCAACCCAAATAAAACTATACAGCTGTATTTAAAACAACATTAAAAGACCGCCTCTGACGTACCAGCTACTTGTGGTGCTAATTAGATTTGAACCTTGAACATTGCTTCCACAGTTGTTGCTCGAGGTAGTCTATTTTTTCAGTTTAAAATAATTTATGACAACAACAAAAAAGTACACACAAGTATATGTTGATTTCCAAACGTGTAAGCAGGCGCACAGGCAAACCTATTTGTTATACAAGTCAGGCCACCTTCATTAAATATACACTGTGGGCTTTAACAAGTTCTGCCTTAGTTGGGTGCCTTAGTACAGTCAGTACTTAGCAACGGGGATACAATAATAATCATCATCATAATCATCATCATCATAATAAACAAAAGGACTGGTCGAATCCGATCACGAGTGTCTTTCTCTAGCAAATCTGAGAGGCGTTGCCGCCAAACTAGCCTTGCTGCATTATGAATACACAACAGCACAAGTGGCTGGCTGAAGAAATCAAACAAGGGCTCCGCCGCCACTACCACTCGTGCTAACAACACTTTCACCTGCCAATATTAACCACGTACCACCTCCGACATATCGCAGCATCCAGCACAACGCACAGCCAGGGAAACGGGGCCGCATGCAGGCATGCCCTTAAGCACTCGTTCAGAATTGTGCATTTCCTATACCCCCAGATCCCCGTTGAAAAGAGAAGGAAAAGGCCATGCAGCCAGGAGCAATGAGGCCCTTGCCTGTATCAACCCATTCGGGGCCAGCCCTGGCATGGCAGACACAGACTGAGAGCGAGCGAGCAGTGTATTAATAATGCAGCGCCCTTACCTTTCTGAGAATTAACGAGATCAGCGTGGGAACCTGTGCTGCTGCTTCTCAGAGACGGCCGCAGGATCGATCGCGTCTTCTTTAACTTTCTTAGTTTTTCCTTTCATTCACTCTCTTCATTTCCCCTCCACTCGGCAGCAGCAGCACAACAGACCTATTGTGTATCCGTAGTGCAGGGCCCTAGACTCCGCCTTCTCTCTCCCTCGGCTCAGCTTCTGCCTGCCACAAACCTTGGAAGCTATTTTTTAAAATAAACTTTATTTAAAGCCACCCCATCAAACGTCTGTTTTCTTCGGGTATTACATTGTCAAGTAATGTGTTTAATTTCTGTCAATATAAACCGATGTGGCACAGCTAAGCAGTACTGTATGTGCACATGGACAGTGAAGTAATTCCCTCAAGTATCCAGCCTCGATTTGCATTGATCGAGCCTCACTGCCCTCTTCTTGTTGCGCTGCACTGTGTGAACTAATCAGACATGCTTATTATGCAGCTGCCGGTAGCAGCAGCGGCTTATACATGGCAAGGTCTCTTTAAGGGAACCAAACAATGTCTAGTACAATCATTGTGATATTTTAATTTGTTATTGTGTTTTAATGTAGCCTGCTACACGTCTGAAATACAAAATGTAAAATTATTATTTTAAAAACCTTATGGGGCAATCTTTAATTCCATATCCAAAACTCCCAAGTGACCTGCAGACCTGCGACAGGCATCGTACAGCCCGTGAAATAAAACTTCTGTGTAAGATCAGCGTTCAGGTGTTGTAAACACCTCCAGTCTGTCATTATCAGCATACGATTAGACTGTACCTGCACTCCATTCATTGATGGGCTCTTCATTCAAGTTGCACATCCTGTCATTTTAAATTAACCAAGGTTGTTGTTTTTTTTTTGTTTGAAATGTCATTTTAATCATTTAGGTCAGATTAATCACTGTCCAATCATTGTCTATCCGCAGCGAATAGTCTGGACCAGCATTCCAGTTGATGAATCTTGGGACCTATGCATATCCTGATCCTGGTTTTCCAGTGATCGTCCTCCCTCCCCCGGAGTGGTTAGTGAAGCACTCTCTGGCTGCAGGGCACAAAAGAGAGCAATATCCCAGGAGCAGTGTGTTCAAGCTGCCCTTACCCACCTACTGTACGAAACCCGAACTGCCGTCCCAGCACAGCTCTGTTCTTGAAAGCAGGTACAGCAGAACCCAGATGTAGATTAGAAACACTGAACAGTGGCTCACACACACACACACACCGGGCCTGATCTGCAAAGCGTTTCCACATCTGAACACGGGAACAGTTAGTATGCATTTGTATGCTATAATTGTATGCATTTTGCTTGAGGTGACAGGCAGGGAAGGGAGTGTAACACTTTAGATGAAACAAAAAGATTTTTCAATAGACATGTAAAACAATTTACATAATCAGTTCAGAAATGTTTACTGTGAATCACAATTTACAACCAATGCTACAAAATAAAATCATATACAAAATATGTAGCACTTAAAATATACAAAATGTCATTCCAAGAAGCACTGGATTAGCTTGCTTACAAAGGTATACAGACAAACTTACTCAAAACAACAAATTAAGCAAAAAGTTGATCACAACTTTGTTCAGCCATTTAAAAAAAAAAAAAAGATATAAAATGATTTATACTCGAGCAAAGCCCTTTAGAAGGAAAATAGAAAGTGTAGCGCATTTAATCCACACCCCCAGACCTAGACTGGCACTTCACAAGTTAGCCATATAAACAGGTCAGCCTGGCTTTTCAAGGGCAATATCAAACTACAGTATTTTTTTTTTTTTATTATTATTTAATTAAATTATTCACTTACTAGTGTAATTTACATTCTGTATCCCACCACATCTATTCCCCACAAAGTCATAAATCAGTACAACCTGCAGAAAGAGCATATTTTGCAAACTAAAGTTGAATCCCTCTATTTGATCTGTTTAATATAAGACTACAAGCCTCGCCTGCCAGAGAACCTGGAAAAGATTTGTTTAAAGCAAGCATGTGTAAGAGCAGCCTTGTGCGAGTATGAAACCTCCCCGTTCTCTTACCCAGTGTGCGTCTGCTGCTGTTTAGAGCCACGCTGTGTATCATTTTAATGTGTAAAACACCTCAGTGGCCTCAAAGGCTGTTAAACATGCCTTCTCTGCTGCTCCAGATCGTAACAAACACTCTGCCCCTAGCTTCTTGTAAAGCTCCTACATTACGGAACGCTCCGTCAGGGAAGCTGGGACTTACAAAACAGCTTTTCCATCTTGGTTTTACTATTTTACAATCAAAACATTTTCTTTTCGTTTGTTACAATTTAATAAAATATTTGTTTTAGACTTTTAATTGTTCTATTTCTACAAACTAGATTTTTTATTTTTTTCAATTAAAAAACACATTGTGTTCTATCAAATTCTGTATTACTGTTTTTAATGGAATGGTTGAACAGTTCATTTGTGTGTGTTTGTGTGACGTGCCTTGGGATCCTTGTGATGAAAGGCACTATAGAAATGTGACTTGCTGCTGTAGTGGATGTTTGAAATACTAATACAAACACAGCAGCACTGTAATAAAGGTGGTACTTTGCAAGTGGGGCAGCGTGCAGGTTAATGGTTTCAATCTGGGATTACAGAAGGCATGTTCAGAGCCCTTTTAGGCAACTGCTTTATTTAAAACTGCTGAGTTTTAAAAAGTCACCAGGATGTAAATGACTGAAAAAGAAAATGACAAACACTGTGAATCTGAGCAAAAAAACCCCAAATAAACAGAACTGACAGATAACCATGATATTCCACAGGGCACGTGTTGCTCTTTAACTACCCTTAGTAATTCACAGGTTCAAACTTTCCACATCAAAACGGATTCAGAGCTAACAATATACATTATTGTTATTTACTTACATTCACTATACAAACTCTGTTGTAGTCAACAAAACAAGCCATTTTATGGAATGAAGACAAATGGAAATGGATCCCAGTAGAAATAAGTCAAAATGTTTCTTACAAGGACACTGCCTTTACATTTCCATTCACTAATGATTGAATATTACATTATAATATAATACTACAAAAGCTACTACAAAATTTGGATTTATTGATTTTTTTTTTAAAATAATAAATTTGTGAAAAATAGACATTTTAATTGTTTTAAAAAAAAAAAAGACGAGGAACAGTTTGTTCATAAGAAAGAAGAAATACATGTTTTTTGTCCCATCTATTAAAAGAAACGTACATTAATAATGCAAGACATATAGGGACATGTCAAAAGAACTGTACAACGGAATGAAATACAAAACACAATCCATGCACAGAAATGACATTCTTTACGCAGAGATAACCCTTGGCAACCCAGCTATCAAATAAATAGTGCAGTTAAACACAGACGACCAACGCCTTGCTACACATTATGCAATGCTTTGGTTATTTTTATTTATCACAATCAAATTTCTTTAGAAAACAACAAAAAAAGTGTTAAGCTCCAAATAATAATACAAGTAAAACACACAATACTGCTAGTGTTAGAAAAGACTTAGAAAACTAAATTTCATAAGTTTAAAAGAAACGAATTTGAGAGATGATGTAACCATTTTATTTTTCATGTGATCTTAAATTCCCATCTGCATATCTGCAAAGTTGAAGAAATTGTCCACATCTCTGCAAGCTGAAGCCTTGTTTTCAGACACATAGACCTGAGGGGGGAAATGGCAGCAATGTAAACTGGGGGTTCACAACTACTTGACTTGTGTAACTCAGTTCTTTTTGTAACATGACCTCTACACAAGCAATCTTATCATGTCCAGTAAAACCGGTCTAATCCAGCCCCTCCACAAACCAGCATGCTGCATTATTTGCTGTAATGCATGGTTGAGATCCCCTCTATAATGCAAAAACGGTCTATTCTGGAATCCGGCATGATCTGCAAGTCTAGTCTTGCCTAAAATCAACGTTAATCTGACTGACGGTCTATTCTGGAATCCAGCATGATCTGTATGTCTAGTCTGCCTAAAATCAACGTCAATCTGACTGACGGTCTATTCTGGAATCCAGCATGATCTGTATGTCTATCTAGTCTGCCTAAAATCAACATCAATCAGGATGACGATCTGTGCTTGAATCCGGCATGATCTGTATGTCTAATCTGCCTAAAATCAAAGTCAACCTGACTGTGCAATCTGGCAACAAGCCATGTGATTTCTCTCTAAGTTTCTAATCACAAATGTTGCAGGTACGGTACATCTATGAAATAGTCAGTGCTATTACAGTATGGGCTGTAATACGTTATTTAAATTTTAGCATTAAAACAGACTGTTATTTGTACCTTTTGTATTATTATTTTTAGGTACAGTATTCAATTTTACAGCTCCTCTGTATCAACATTACCTGCTCCCTGATAAGATGCTAAAATGTTATCAGCAACTGAACTTCCCATATTGCAAATGTTTAAACAAATACAGAAATAGCAATAAAGCCAGTTTATGAGCAGTAATCAAGATTAATAATCGCAGTGCTTTAAACTGAAACAGATGTACTCCAGAATTACAATTGACCTACAAATTGATTAACAGAAAAACAAGGAAGTAGAAAAAGTTTGTTTGTGCGTTACAGATGTAGAAGAGTACTGCACCCCCTCATGAGTCTGTAGGCAACACCCTCACATGTGGAGATCTGACTGCAATAGCCACAGAGACTCATCCACTGGCTAAATGAGTTCCATTTCCAGGATCTCCCAACATAATCAGTCAGTTTTACCTTGGCGCTGCTGAAGACATCGCTTGCCACACTGCGGCATGCCTCCACTGCCCCCTCTCCGTTAAACTCCAAAGCTACAACGGGACCTGCAAAAACAGCATCACAAACACAAAATGTACAAACAAGTAGCAGAATACACTACAGCAGCAGCATGGCTAAATACAGAATTAGAATGAACCAATCAACCAGTCTGCTTCACACGACTACAGAAATGCTCAAATTGCTCATGAAATCCGTCAGCCCGGAAGAGCTGTTCCTTCTATACAGACGTTCTTTAACACTCAAAGATTCTTTCACGTCAACTAATATCAATAATGCAAATACAAAGAAAAAGAACACAGGTTCACTTCCTGTGCAGCAGGAGATTAACCCACCTGCCGTAAAAGTGCAGTAAATTAGGTGTTACTGGAAGCACAGGGGTTGAAACTACATGGCCGGTTTCACAGACCTTGAAACTACACGGCCTGTTTCACAGACCTTGAAACTGCATGGCCGGTTTCACAGACCTTGAACAGCACTAACATTGGACTAATGTTATCTCAGGTAAGACAGTCCAAGACGAGAGCTAACCAGGGTCTGTGAAAACAGACGACACTGTGGTAGCAGGATAACTGGCCTTCACCAGATTCAGTGTTAAATAAAGAATTCCTGAAAAACAGAAGTCTACTGGAAATCAAGGCGGCTTGCAATATATTTGCTATTTAAAAGTGAAGGGACTTCTGACTGTAAGACTTCATTTGGGTAGAATCTGACAGGTATTCCGGTTTTATTAAGGACACCATGTATAGTGCGTATGAGAACGCTTGTCTTTTGATGCCTTGGTTAATACCCCATTCAAGAGGAAGTATCTGACAATTACATTTTCATCATTTATTTACTGTCAGAATCTGGCAACTACAATTCAAAATCATCTCCTGAACACAGGCTGACACCTCAATACAAACATCACAAAAGTGAATAAATCACACTGCTGGAGTGAGATGAAGCTACTTCCTGTGCCCTTTAATTGCAACTCCAGCCTTTACTAGTTTACCCAGTTCTTTTAGGTAATGCAGTAAGAAATGTAAAGCTGAAATCAGACGTAGTTTGTGTTGCTGTACCTTTTTCAATCAAAGAGGTGAAGCCTTCTGCATTCTGCTGAAATACTCTGTTGGCATCTTCTGGTCGCATTGAAACCTCTTTAGTTTGCACAAGAATAAAGCCTTTTCCAACCATCTTTAAGGGAAAAAGAAAAGAAACTGAATACATTTTGTGTACACCATTTTGATGACAGATTTCACACAGATTTGTTATGTGCAAACATTATACATTAAAAATATCTATTTATTTTCAAGTAATCTACTTTCTAACCCTAATCTTGGACTACCCAGCCTAACAAAACTACTGTACCTGGACTATTTATGTAATGCAAAGAAAAGTTAAAGCATCGCTACTCATTATTGTAGGAAACAGCAAACCAGTTCCTAAGAGCTGGCACTAGAACAAAACTCCAAAGTGCATATTCTAGGAGCGCCGGCAAAATGCATTAAACAAAGGCGAGCTTCAGGGAAAGCGGTTTGGTTTTTCTCTGCAACAGAGCAAGTGACAACTGAAGCAGACAGTAGTGGTACAGAAGCCTTCTGAAGCTTATCTGCAGAATGGAATTGCATCATCTGTGAATATTGTTGAACACTGAAAGCTGCTGAAGCCCATTATGTTTCTGATAAAAATCAGATTAAATGAAAGCAGTTTCAGTTCCTAGTGCGTGCCAGACTAGAATTCAATAGAACTTTAATGTTAAACTTTATATGAGGTTCGGAGGTGGGAGCTAGGGCTCTTCTAATGTTCGGCTCCTGTCAATCATCATCTACTCCCTATTTAAAGCTTATTCACATCTATCTCCTTTATCAAGTGTTTTGCTTTTCTATTCTCCTCCTTTTGTACCACGTGCCTCTGCCATCAATCCCCGCTGGGGGGCAAGTGATCTCACTGCCCTACCTCGAGTCAGGCTTCGGATAAAGGGGGTTCTCATGCTCATGACCTATTCCTTCCCTCAGAAACAGAGGCTCAGTTCTTTCTTCCTATTATCTGCTCAGGACTTTGCCTTCTACGTGCTTACTGGTCAATGTCCTAACTAACCTTTCTATCGTCTACCTTTTTTCAGATTCCGTGAGGGAGGCTCTCTGTTCCCACCGTGAGCAGCTCTCCAATAGCCAGGGTAACTACTCTTCTGTCCTTTCATTTTCAGGTTTCCCGCTGCTTATTCCATCCTCGAGGGATGCTGTCTTGGAGGCCACAACTCTCCTCATCAAGCAAGATAACCCTTTTATATGTTTTCTCTAGAGGTCTCTCCTCTGCTAACCCAATCTATGATCTAACAAGCTATTCTTATGACCTGGGCTCCTGCCCCATGAACTATTGTTTGCCTATTTATTTTTGTGGGTAAACGATGTGAACACTGTAATGACACACTATCAAACTTTGTTCTCTTGACAACTCTGCACTACAATACAGACTGGAACCCAGAGTACACTATGGCACACAAGGCTCAGTGATGAACCGTGCTCCCAACACTACCTTTAAAAATACACACAGCACAGTTATATCTTAAAAATAATCATCTCAGTAACTGTGCAAGTTTCTCAATGCTTTCTGCAATCAGATATCAAATCAGGGTGATGAGGAATCCTTAACTACAGGCAATCATTTTAGTGCAGCTGCTAAAATGAGGAATAATTGAGTGCCTCAAAACCACTAGATGTTCTGTAAGAAAAACTACAACAATCTTAAATGTTTTAATAGCACAGTGAAGTAACCCCCTTCCTAACCCAGCAGTAGGGAGTCATCAATGTAAATCTAACCCAGTGTTGTCTTATAGTATGTACACTAAGCATGTACTGTATATGGATGTGCACAGTACATCAAGCCAAACTGGACTGTGTTCTAGCATATGTTTTTGGAAAATATAAATATAATGCCTTGTTCAACATGTCTTGTCCAGTGCTCAACAACACAAACAAAACTAAAAATAATAAAAACAATTCAATAAATTGTTCTTGAATACATTAAACTAAGCATCCCTGGGGCTTATTGGAATGGCCACAAAACCATTTTTATTACACAATACCAATAACAAAAACCACGGTAGCATCAGCGTTTTACTCCCAAAGCTTACGCTAAGACCACCACTGAGTAGAGATGCACAACTAGAAATACACACATCAAGCTTTTCATTGAAATCCTTTAACATGCCTGGTTGTTTATGCAGATTAACACATATTATTATGTATACTTTAGTTTCCAGGTGCAAAGTGTACATTTCTGAGAGACTCTGCACTTACCATGTCGTGCAGAAGAGATAATGGTCTATGGAAACCAACAGGTCCCACAGTATGACCACAAATCGTTTGCAATATTAGGCTGCAGGTCAGAATGAAAGGTGCTGTTCACTGAGCCCAAAGAGTTTCCATTATTAAACAGAAAGTCTGTTTGATTCTCAAGCGGTTTGAGATACAAGGTTAAGAAGCAGTGGTGGGGCCCGAAGTACCTACTGCATTATGGAAATCATTAACAAGACAGGGGGACATAGTGTAGCAGGACACCAAAATCTTCATCGGATAGGTACAGTGTGTGCAGTGTGCACCCAGCTCTTTGATAGGAACAGGCTACTGTACAGCGTGTGCAGTGTGCACCCAGCCCTCTGATAGGAACAGGCTACTGTACAGTGTGTGCATGTGCACCCAGCCCTCTGATAGGAACAGGCTACTGTACAGCGTGTGCAGTGTGCACCCAGCCCACTGATAGGAACAGGCTACTGTACAGCGTGTGCACCCAGCCCTCTGATAGGAACAGGCTACTGTACAGCGTGTGCAGTGTGCACCCAGCCCTCTGATAGGAACAGGCTACTGTACAGCGTGTGCAGTGTGCACCCAGACCTCTGAAACAGGCTACTGTACAGCATGTGCACCCAGCCCTCTGATAGGAACAGGCTACTGTACAGCGTGTGCATGTGCACCCAGCCCTCTGATAGGAACAGGCTACTGTACAGCCAGTGTGCACCCAGACCTCTGAAACAGGCTACTGTACAGCATGTGCACCCAGCCCTCTGATAGGAACAGGCTACTGTACAGCGTGTGCATGTGCACCCAGCCCTCTGATAGGAACAGGCTACTGTACAGCATGTGCACCCAGCCCTCTGATAGGAACAGGCTACTGTACAGCGTGTGCATGTGCACCCAGCCCTCTGTTAGGAACAGGCTACTGTACAGCGTGTGCAGTGTGCACCCAGCCCTCTGACAGGAACAGGCTACTGTACAGCGTGTGCATGTGCACCCAGCCCTCTGTTAGGAACAGGCTACTGTACAGCCTGTGCAGTGTGCACCCAGACCTCTGATAGGAACAGGCTACTGTACAGCGTGTGCATGTGCACCCAGCCCTCTGATAGGAACAGGCTACTGTACAGCGTGTGCACCAAGCCCTCTGATAGGAACAGGCTATTGTACAGAGTGTGCAGTGTGCACCCAGACCTCTGATAGGAACAGGCTACTGTACAGCATGTGCACCCAGCCCTCTGATAGGAACAGGCTACTGTACAGCGTGTGCATGTGCACCCAGCCCTCTGATAGGAACAGGCTACTGTACAGCAGTGTGCACCCAGACCTCTGATAGGAACAGGCTACTGTACAGCATGTGCACCCAGCCCTCTGATAGGAACAGGCTACTGTACAGCATGTGCACACCCAGCCCTCTGATAGGAACAGGCTACTGTACAGCGTGTGCAGTGTGCACCCAGCCCTCTGATAGGAACAGGCTACTGTACAGCGTGTGCAGTGTGCACCCAGCCCTCTGATAGGAACAGGCTACTGTACAGCGTGTGCATGTGCACCCAGCCCTCTGATAGGAACAGGCTACTGTACAGCATGTGCAGTGTGCACCCAGACCTCTGATAGGAACAGGCTACTGTACAGCATGTGCACCCAGCCCTCTGATAGGAACAGGCTACTGTACAGCGTGTGCAGTGTGCACCCAGCCCTCTGATAGGAACAGGCTACTGTACAGCGTGTGCAGTGTGCACCCAGCCCTCTGATAGGAACAGGCTACTGTACAGCGTGTGCAGTGTGCACCCAGCCCTCTGATAGGAACAGGCTACTGTACAGCGTGTGCAGTGTGCACCCAGCCCTCTGATAGGAACAGGCTACTGTACAGCGTGTGCATGTGCACCCAGCCCTCTGATAGGAACAGGCTACTGTACAGCCTGTGCAGTGTGCACCCAGCCCTCTGATAGGAACAGGCTACTGTACAGAGTGTGCATGTGCACCCAGCCCTCTGATAGGAACAGGCTACTGTACAGCGTGTGCATGTGCACCCAGCCCTCTGATAGGAACAGGCTACTGTACAGTGTGTGCATGTGCACCCAGCCCTCTGATAGGAACAGGCTACTGTACAGCCTGTGCAGTGTGCACCCAGCCCTCTGTGTGATGCAGGATCATACCTGCTCTACATAAAAAATAACTGGCGACTACTAAAAAAAAAAAAAAACTATTCCTTGTACATCCCAAACAAATGAAAGTTAAAATACATTACTGTAACATGGATTTAGTACAGAAGTTTGGTTTTTTTGTTTTTTGGGGGGGTTTTTTTGTTTTTTTTGTTTGTTTGTTTTTTTTACAGCATGAGCTCTGCGAAGGTCCTTTCGTGACTGAAGTGATGTTTCGTCTGTCTGTCTGTCTGTCTGTCTGTCTGTCTGTCGTCGCTATGGTACACACCCTCCTGACCAATTTGCACATGACACCGTGGCTCTCGTTGTGGTCAGGAGGCCATGCTTAAGGGGATGTGTTGTTTACATTTACTCAGGAAATAAGCAATAATTGCAGTGCTCAAATTGTATATACAAGCCTAAAGAAATTATTCAAACTAACTAAACAAAACAAAGGTGAGCTCTGTTTTGTTAAACTTCTACGCCTACAAGCACTCACTTTAATGACATTTAAAGTCACTTGCTGTAATAATTGAGATGTTCGTTGTCAGCTAAATGCAACCTAAAAATAAAGACACCACTGTAAAGTCCCTACACTAAAACAATGGCAGTGTGCAAAAGGTGTGGCTTCCTGTCCAACTTGCATGCAGTAAATCTAGTTTTCTGAGTTATAGCAAGTAGTGAGAAACTGCAGAAGAACCTGTCCTCACTTCAGCCTGTTGTAACTCTCATGCAACTGTGTGATAGATACCTGGAGAGTGTGGTGGGGGGGTGGGGCATGGTTTTATTTTCAGTACTCAAGCACAGAACATCTAACTGTACAATGTAGTATTTCACATTGATGTCATTATCATAGGAACACCACGTCTCTTGATAGACTGTAGTAGTAGCCTCCCCTGCTTCCTGTTCCTTATACCAACTACTCAGCTCTTCTGTTTAAACAGTTGAACAAAAGGAACACCGACCAGCTGAAGCTACTTCCCCATATCACACTCAATGGAGTACTTTGCTGTGCTTAGCTTGCAAAGTCAGTGTCAGGTGAGGTCTACGGGGGTAATACAGACTTCTTCTGATTTAATGGTTTCTAAACATGAGCAAAAAATAGCACAGGGAACCAATATGAGAACACTTAATACACTGAGATGACATTTCAAAGCACTGCACAGGCTGACAGACTGTGTGGTAAAATACAGAGAACACCCTTTATCCTTTCATTCTTATGTTACCCACCATATTATACCAATCACAAGTGCTTAATACAGCTGTCAAAAAGCCTGAGCTCAATTGCAGCATTTGTACAGAATGCTGAATTCCCCTTGTCCGGATGTTATTACAAACAGTGCTGTTCTAATGCGGTTCTGCTCTTCCATACGTCACTGCAGTGCACCTGTACTATAGGAAAACAATGTGTATGTGCAGTATGCAAGATCCGTGTTTCCTCACCTCATACAATGTGCATGTGCAGTATGCAAGATCCGTGTTTCCTCACCTCATACAATGTGCATGTGCAGTATGCAAGGTCCGTGTTTCCTCACCTCATACAATGTGCATGTGCAGTATGCAAGGTCCGTGTTTCCTCACCTCATACAATGTGCATGTGCAGTATGCAAGGTCCGTGTTTCCTCACCTCATACAATGTGCATGTGCAGTATGCAAGGTCCGTGTTTCCTCACCTCATACAATGTGCATGTGCAGTATGCAAGGTCCGTGTTTCCTCACCTCATACAATGTGCATGTGCAGTATGCAAGGTCCGTGTTTCCTCACCTCATACAATGTGCATGTGCAGTATGCAAGGTCCGTGTTTCCTCACCTCATACAATGTGCATGTGCAGTATGCAAGGTCCGTGTTTCCTCACCTCATACAATGTGCATGTGCAGTATGCAAGGTCCGTGTTTCCTCACCTCATACAATGTGCATGTGCAGTATGCAAGGTCCGTGTTTCCTCACCTCATACAATGTGTATGTGCAGTATGCAAGATCCGTGTTTCCTCACCTCATCGGTCAGTTTCCTTGCATTAGCTGTGGTATAATCACCAGCAAAGAACACAAAGAGGCAGGACTCATCGCTGTTCTTCCTCCGCTGGCCGCTGGTTATTGGGACGATGCTCCTGCTGGCCTCTGTGGAGACCCTCACCGATTTGAACCCGTCCGTGTCAGGCAGGGGGACGCAGTCCTGCACCGCGGTGTCCTCGGGCAGCAGGCTCCAGTTTGTTTCCCCGGACACGGGTGTAAAGTCATGAATGTTGCTCCAGTTGTTGTTGAAAATGCTCAAGTTGGCATCTTTGAACTGGAAGGCGAGCTCAGGGTAGTAGTACTGGAAGCAGCCGAACCTCATGCCGCTGGAGGACTCGATGATGGGCTGGGTGGCGCAGCTGAGGAACACCTCCATCTTCTTGCAGTCCCTGGTGCGGAACTGCTGGCACGCCACCACGCACTTGCAGTCCTTGCAGTCTCGGAAAAACACACTGCCCTTGACAGGCCCCAGGAATAACCTGCAGCTGGTGCAGTCGTCAATGGTGATGGTGGCCGAGTGATCAAATATGTAAATGTTACAGTTCTCACAGTCTTGAATTGCAAACTGTTGTCCATTGAGCGTGCCAGGCAAACGACCTACAGTTTCATCCTTGAGGCCGGTCAGCATGTAGTCTTTTGGATCAACCTGAAAACAAACAAGCAAAGAACACAATTACTCTCACCTGTATTCTCATGAAATATTTATAGTATAGACTAAACGAGTGCTTGAATACACACTAAAAATAATCTTCTTATTAAAATCATTCGCAAATGAGCATTGCTCTGCAAGGCAGCCCAATGCTTTGAGTCAACGTGCTGCACACCAGTAGCTAGTAGTTTTTTTTTTTTTTTTTTTTTTTTTTTTTTTTTAAGAAGAAAGCAGACTGCTCCGTCCCTGACAACCTTCTGGCATCTCCTCAAGACACACCTTCTCAAACAGCATCTGTACACCTCACAACTCTCCACTATACTGGGATATATGGCACCCAATTGTACCAGTACTTGCATTGACCTGCTCCATACCTTGCGGTATTTTAGCACTGCTCTTAATTATAGCTATTCACTGTATCTTGTACTTGATTTTACTCTTAGATATCCATATCCACGCTTTTGGCAACTGCTCTTATTTTAAATCTTGTTTTGTTGTTGTTTTTTTTGTTTTTGTTTTTACACAGGGCCTTAGTCAATGCAGGAGGCACATGATTAATCCTCTGTACACAATACCAACACTGACCAGGATGAGCCAGAGTTGCATAATGTCTGTTATATCTCTGAGTATAGGCTAGTCCCGCGAGTCCTTGCTCGTTACACCAGTGTTCAGTAACTTCCTGGGCTTCGTTTTCAACGTGTTACCATGCCCGTCTGTTAGTCACTAATGATTCCGGGTGTGGAACATTCACGATCTACAAAGATATTTTTTATTTTGTTTGTTTTTTACTATTAATTATTTATTTTTAATTGGGTCTTTAGTTTCCTGTTCAAGATCATTTAAAATTGCAATATAGCCCACATGAACGAACTGTCCTGAAGCCAAGATCTGACACGGGAACAGGTTTGGGAAACTTCCGAACCAAAAATGAAAATCTACGCATCGAATATTGCATCTTTCTTGCAGCAGTCATAGTACACGATTAGAAGTAGTGTGTGTGCAGATCACTGTAATGTAAACGGGGTTAAACAAAAATAAGTAACACACAACTTGCATACAGAGGATTGAATGTCATATTTTGCACATGTTCGCCAACCGCTCCGACAGCATTTCTGCGGCAGCACGAAAAATGGGTCGAGAGAAAGAGCTGACAAACTTGTTAAATCAGAGTGGCATTCGTTCAAATACCGGGGAGGCTCCAGAAACACTGACAGCAGGCCTGGATCACTCCATTATTCCCATTGTTACATTCGCCTTGTTAACGCGTTGTACAATACACTAAATCCGTGCTAATCGGAGACACGGAACCCCTACGTGTGTGCCTGTACAGTATTCTCATTCACTTTACTCCCAGAAATCGCATCTGATCGAAGAGTGTTGAGTGAATGGCCGGCAGTTATTTATATCGACACTAATCCCAGTACAAGAGGAAGAAAGCTTGAGGGTGATGTAACTGAAAACGGGCAAAGTAAAGGGGCTGGGCTGCTTCCGAGTAGCTAACACAACACAGCCCCAGCAAACAGCGTTCAACCACGACTCCATTTCAACATTACACGCATAGGAACATCGTTCAGTTTACAAAAGACAGATCCACCAAACAACAACTTATTATTGATCACCGCGTTTTAAATACGATACGTGCTGCCATCATATAATACTACTAATAATAATAATAACAATAATGATGATGATGATGATGATAATAATAAATGCATTGCGGATATTTCTCACTGTACGCACCTTCTCTCGTTTGTCCCAGCTGTATTGTTTTGGTACCTCTTCGTTTGCAGTGGCCGCCGCCTCTTGCTCTTTCTCGGGTTTTCTTTTTGATTTCTTTGAGAAAAGGCAACCCATTTTCTTTGTCAGGAGTGACTTCCTATTTGAAATGCGAAATAAAATAGCAGATAATAAGCTAAGCCAGGCTTGCCCACAGTGAGTAAAATCAGAAGCTTCACGTCTGCTAATTTTTTTTTTTAAGGCTGTAATAGAACTGCGCGAGCTCTTCCTGTTTCTCCGCCCAAAGAGACAGCCAATCAATAGCAGGCAATTCGTCACTTGGGAACACCCAACAGATTACAGCAGCGAAATCAACCAATCACACCGAGAGCTTGAGAGATCCATGGACGTAATCCCCCGCCCCCTGATTGTGCCAGTTCCGCACAATGTTTTGCATGGGGGACGGGGGTGGGGGACTGCAAAACATTTTGCAGATGTTATGTATCCCTGTTCATTAGCGTTTTGGCTGTCATTCATTCACATTTTATGGGAGTCGGAGAAAATAACTAACAAATAACCAAAAAGTCAGGTGTAGTTCAGTCGGGTGAGATATGGTCAGAAGATGTATTAACACTTGGCTCCATTGCAATCTGACTCCTTTTTGGTTTATTACTACAATAACATCAACAAAACCCTTTTTTTTAAAACTGTCCCTTTGCACTGGAGAAAACACTTACCATAAAGACCATGCAAATGTTTGCCCTGTTTCTGAGGAAAGCAATCTTTGATTGCATGTTGTGAGATTACAATCCATATTCAACCCTATTTTGCAATAATCTCTTGTTCAGAAAACAACCAGCTCCCAAAAATTCTACAACAATGTACAGCTTTTTCCACAGGTCTCAAGTTTCACCACCCGGAACATGCAGGCAGAGCTCTCTCCTGTTCATGCTTCAGCAGCAGTAGGCATGTTTCCATAGCAACAGACTCACACAGCAGCATCTCTTGAATAAATGAACAGGATGGGTGACAGGCCTGTCCTTAGACTAATCACTTGTTACAAGATTGTTTTCTGAGCACAGTATCTTTTTTGTTTGTAATAGTTTCTCATGAAAAGAGAACTATAATATTTGAAGCCTAGCTTTGCAGACTCTGTTCATTGTCTTAAGCCTGAGATACATTGTGCTTGGATATACTGCTGACCCTTAATACTGATCTGTAAAAGAACAAGCTAATCATTTTAAAAACACGTGTTAGTTCCACAGATGCAAGGGAAATACATTATCTAAGTAAGTATCTCTCTGTGTGAAAAAGCATACACAGCAAGGATTGAAGTGGAATTTAATTTAAGTGGAAGTTTCCGTTATTGGTTCCAATAATCAAAAGCCACATTTTTACAGCATAATCATTATCATTAGATACAATAATGAGGCCACTAGTTATTAACAGAAATGAATATGGGCTGAAATCAATTCTAAAGCATTGGGAAGCTACTGGAATGTACTGCAGATGTGATACAGGTTAGAATACAGAGTGGCTGAGCAGTTTTAATAAATTTCAATGTTAAAACGGCAACCAAAATATAGCTGCATATGAGTGCAGCTGTGCACAGTGTGCTCTTCTCTGCTGCTATTAGGTAAAACATGTTTTATTGCCTGAGAAAGTGTCAATAAAACTTGGTGCAAACAAGAGTTGTCTGGACAAGATGTTGCTGACACTCAGCGCTAAGCCAGAAGCTAGCTTTGCACACAAGGGGTGTAGAGACTGTATAAACAGCAGGCGCTTGGTGGTGCATTTGAGAAGCATCAAGATCCTCCGTGAGCACACACCAGCACTATGGTCGCTGCTTCTCCCACAAACTGATACCTGATCTCATGGGTTCCATGTTTACCAGTGCCACTATCCCACTGATTCGACACTGTCCCCATGAAGAGGACTGGCCTCCAGTCACTGTGGTTCCCCTAACGTGATCCCCAGTCCTTCTCAAACTGGTACCTGATCTCATGGGTTCCATGTTTACCAGTGTCACTGTCCCACTGATTCGACGCTGTCCCCATGAAGAGGACTGGCCTCCAGTCACTACGGTTCCCCTGAAGTGATTCCCAGTCCTTCTCAAATGATCCTGCATGTGTCAGTCAGGGAGGTATGCACAGCGCCTCAAGATGGCGTCTGTGGAGAAATTCAAGCCCATGTTACACGTCTTTTCTCAAATCTATTGTTTTTAATGTTTTTCTCTTAAACCTTCCTTTCCTGAAAATCGGAGCTATTATTAGCTTTTTGCTGTGGCTTTCCATTTCCTAAAATTCAAAACTGGCTTCAGTGAAATAAACAGCATATCGCTCTTCTAGCATTGGCTGTCAACCAGACAGGTGATTATGCATGAAGGATTTCCAAAGATGTCCTATGAGCGTGGTCCTTATATCACAAGCTCATCCGCTAATTATTGGGGGGAGCATTTCCATTTTTGGGTGTATCAGTTTCTGTGTGAAAGGGGAGGGTCCACATTGAGGTGCACTGTACTGTACTGCACTGATTTATCAGCTACTAGCTATAAACTTCCATACACACTCTCAGTCTAGTTTGCTCTTTCAGTGTGTTGCTATTAGCAGCACCATTACCCTTACCACACTGCTTGGTTACTATAGGGCATGTTTGCTCCAGTCTTTAATGAACTCCTATATTTGTATTCAATTAAGATTAAAGGAACACTTTATTGGCAGACCCCACTTAGCACTAATCTTGGGCTACCTAAGGTAAGGAGGTCCAAGATGAAGGGATAGATACTCTCTGTAATGTATCCTAAATAATGTTAATGCTAGGTTTCATGACAAGTGCATAAGGGTTTATGGAGTAATAGGGGGTGTGTCATGTGGACGTCCATTGGCCTTCAACACCTCCCCTTCACAATGAAAATGTATTCCCCAGCTGGAATAATGAGAGATAAGAGAATGGGTTTAAACCTTTGACTGCAGTAAATGCTATGAAAAGATGTCCCTGTGTCTGTGCTGCTCAAGTATATCAGTAGTAAAATGAATCAGTGCACAGCAGTAGTGATAGTAGGGGGTGTATTTCTCTTCTTGATACAGAAGCTAGTTGTTAAGTGACGTTACTGTACAGCGTGCAGTTTTTCCCTACAGCACATGTTAATCTGGTATTAGCAATTCCAAGAGCTGCACTAGCCCCGCCCCCAAGGGCTGTGCAGTTGCAATGTTTAAGAGTTTTAAAAGCAGCTCAGTTTTAGGACCATGGAAATAATAATACATGCAATCTACATGCATTACAGATCAAGGGTTGACACCTAGAGTGTGAACAGGTGTTTAATCTCGTTAAAGGAGACCCTGTGATTCCTGGTTCATCAGGGCAGTTTGGGACACACAGGTTTTTTAAACCCAAGTCCTATTGGCTCAGCTGCTTTTTGCCTAGCAGGTCTACAAGTACCAGAATGCATTGTGATGTGAGTTTAAAAAGCTTGAACTGTCTCTTCAGCAGTGTTTCCTCTTCCAGGCACCCTGCTCTGAACAACACATTTCAATACTAGACCCCTTTCAATACCTTCAGCTTTAAGGAATTATGCTATTGAAATTTTTTCATTGAGACATTAGTCCTGTGAATCACAAATGAGCAAAGAAATAGATTAGGAAAAACAAGCAAACATTGAATTACTGTAATCTAGTTTAAGTCTTCTTGAAACACATAGCCTAGGGGATCAGCGCAGGGTTCAGCTGTTGATCATTTCTACCTTTGAATGTGGTTTGAATGCAAGCACACATGTCCCGCTTTTGAGTTGCTCCTTCGCTAACCTCGCAGGATTCCCACATTGTTTGGATTGTTAGGATTGTTCACATGCTCGGGTGGTCGTCCACTTGCCCGGGCTGTCGTTCACATGCCCGGGCTGTCGTTCACATGACCGGGCTGTCGTTCACATGCCCGGGCTGTCGTTCACATGACCGGGCTGTCTTTCACATGACCGGGCTGTCGGTCACATGACTGGGCTGTCGTTCACATGACCGGGCTGTCGTTCACATGACTGGGCTGTCGTTCACATGCCCAGGCTGTCGTTCACATGACCGGGCTGTCGTTCACATGACTGGGCTGTCATTCACATGCCCGGGCTGTCGTTCACATGACTGGGCTGTCGTTCACTGTTATGTTCAGTGTAAAATCTTTTAAATATATTGTATATTGAAATGATCTAAGTTGGGCGGTGTTGTCTTGCTCTCCTGAATAGTAATGGTTATAAACTGTCCTGTATAGAGTACAGGGTTTAAGATGGTGAGTGCATTTGCTCTTCGACAGCAGGGCAACACAGCACTGCACACAACATGAAGAAGCATTAGCATTTATTTATTTATTTATTTATTTTTGGTGAAAGGAAAAACAAAACTTTTGATGTTAAAATACTAGTGACAAGCAGCCCTGAATGTTAGTGACATGCACACGGATATCATTGAGTACTGGTATTCCACTGCATTTTCTTATGCCTGGGTAAAGCTGTTCTTCAATTTAGACCAATTGGTGTTAATCATTGTTAAAAGCAGGGCGCAGAGCAGCACAGCAAGCCCTGCCTGACAGTCACAGATAGCACAGGTGGTATGACAGATAAGTGACGCAGCCTGGGTGTTTTGTGTAGACTGCAGTGTCAGGCACATGAGGGGTGCATCGTACACACTCGCTGTGCCCTGGTGGAAGCCCATATCTCTTAGCCACTGATAATCTGGCTCTGACCGTGGTGAGTAGAAATACTGCTGACTGCCACCTACAGTGAATAATAGTGCAGGAGTCTTGCAGCACGCTTTCAGAGAACGGTGCAAAACGAGAGCCTTTTGCTTGCTGGGTGGTGCGATTCATTTAATGAGCTCAGGAACAAGAGTGTAAACACTGTGATGCGTTGACATAGCATGTCTAACAGTGCCCTCTGCTGTTTACATCTCCATACTACAGGCTGTACATGCTATGCAAATAATAACATGCTATGATAGCCCACAAAACACGAATATTGCACATGTATTGGCTTTTGTTTTGTTTGAGGAAAATTGCCAGTTAAAGTGTAGTTTCCCATACATTTTTCAAATATTTTACACTCTTATTTAATAAATCAGGTGATAAGGACTACACTGTAATGAATCTGTGATAACCCTATAAAAACCATTGATGATTGTGGGGCTACAATGCACCCCAGTCTGGTTGTAAGAGAGGTGCACATTTGCTCGCTGTGACTGGCTACCATAAAAACAACTCTGAGGACTGTGACACTGTGAAACTTCAGTTCAAACTTACCTTTTAATCCACTTTGTATAAGACTGGGGGTTGGATTTTCAAAGCATCCACTCCAGTTTTCAATTAAATGCTATTTTTTGAAAGACGAACATTCATCATTAAAATACAAGACTGAGAAACAAAGAGCTGGCGAGTGCTTCAGAAACCCTTTGATTGCATTGATTAACAAACCCTTTGATTGCATTGATTAAAAAATCCTTTGATTGCATTGCTTCAGGAACCCTTTGGTTGCATTGATTAAGAAACCCTTTAATTACAATGATTAACAAACCCTTTGATTGCATTGATTAAAAAATCCTTTGATTGCATTGCTTCAGGAACCCTTTGATTGCATTGATTAAGAAACCCTTTGATTACAATGATTAACAAACCCTTTGATTGCATTGATTAAAAACCCCTTTGATTGCATTGTTTCAGGAACCCTTTGATTGCATTGCTTCAGGAACTCTTTGGCTGCATTGATTAAGAAACCCTTTGATTACAATGATTAACAAACCCTTTGATTGCATTGATTAACAAACCATTTGATTGCATTGATTAACAAACCCTTTGATTGCATTGATTAACAAACCCTTTGATTAACAAACCCTTTGATTGCATTGCTTCAGGAACCCTTTGATTGCATTGATTAAGAAACCCTTTGATTGCATTGATTAAGAAACCCTTTGATTACAATGATTAACAAACCCTTTGATTGCATTGATTAAAAAACCCTTTGATTGCATTGCTTCAGGAACCCTTTGATTGCATTGCTTCAGGAACCCTTTGATTGCATTGATTAAGAAACCCTTTGATTGCATTGATTAAGAAACCCTTTGATTACAATGATTAACAAACCATTTGATTGCATTGATTAAAAAACCGTTTGATTGCATTGCTTCAGAAACCCTTTGATTGCATTGCTTAACAAACCCTTTGATTGCATTGATTAACAAATCCTTTGATTGCATTGATTAAGAAACCCTTTGATTGCATTGATTAACAAATCATTTGATTGCATTGATTAACAAACCCTTTGATTGCATTGATTAACAAACCCTTTGATTGCATTGATTAACAAACCCTTTGATTGCATTGATTAACAAATCCTTTGATTGCATTGCTTCAGAAACTCTTTGATTGCATTGATTAACAAACCCTTTGATTGCATTGATTAACAAATCCTTTGATTGCATTGATTAACAAACCCTTTGCTTGCATTGATTAACAAACCCTTTGATTGCATTGATTAACAAATCCTTTGATTGCATTGATTAACAAACCCTTTGATTGCATTGATTAACAAATCCTTTGATTGCATTGCTTCAGGAACCCTTTGATTGCATTGCTTCAGGAACCCTTTGATTGCATTGATTAACAAACCCTTTGCTTGCATTGATTAACAAACCCTTTGATTGCATTGATTAACAAACCCTTTGATTGCATTGCTTCAGGAACCCTTTGATTGCATTGATTAACAAATCCTTTGATTGCATTGATTAACAAACCCTTTGATTGCATTGATTAACAAATCCTTTGATTGCATTAATTAACAAACCCTTTGATTGCATTGATTAACAAACCCTTTGATTGCATTGATTAACAAACCCTTTGATTGCATTGCTTCAGGAACCCTTTGATTGCATTGATTAACAAATCCTTTGATTGCATTGCTTCAGAAACCCTTTGATTGCATTGCTTCAGGAACCCTTTGATTGCATTGATTAACAAACCCTTTGATTGCATTGCTTCAGGAACCCTTTGATTGCATTGATTAACAAACTCTTTGATTGCATTAATTAACAAACCCTTTGATTGCATTGATTAAAAAACCCTTTGATTGCATTGATTAACAAACCCTTTGATTAACAAACCCTTTGATTGCATTGATTAACAAACCGTTTGATTAACAAACCCTTTGATTGCATTGATTAAAAAACCATTTGATTACATTAATTAACAAACCCTTTGATTGCATTGATAAAAAAAACCTTTGATTGCATTGCTTCAGGAACCCTTTGATTGCATTGATTAACAAATCCTTTGATCTCATTGCTTCAGGAACCCTTTGATTGCGTTGATTAACAAATCCTTTGATCTCATTGCTTCAGGAACCCTTTGATTGCGTTGCTTCAGCAGCAGGTGGACAGAGCAGTTTTCAATTAAATGCTATTTTTTGAAAGACGAACATTCATCATTAAAATACAAGACTGAGAAACAAAGAGCTGGCGAGTGCTTCAGAAACCCTTTGATTGCATTGATTAACAAACCCTTTGATTGCATTGATTAAAAAATCCTTTGATTGCATTGCTTCAGGAACCCTTTGGTTGCATTGATTAAGAAACCCTTTAATTACAATGATTAACAAACCCTTTGATTGCATTGATTAAAAAATTGATTAACAGGTGGACAGAGCTGAAGTAGGCAGCTCACAAAGGTGGCTCTTTGCCATGATGTAATTGTAAACAAGTGGTACTTCTGAGTAGAGGCCTGTAAGTTCTGCTGCCTAGACTACTGGAAGGAAGTCTGAAGTGATGACATTGTGTTACAATTCATTTTATTGGATAGCTGTGAAGATTTTCCCCGGTGTTGAAAGAGGCAAAGAATTTCTCATACAAAGTTCACCTTGTTTCCAGTTGGCAATTTTTATTTAACTGAAATTATAAATGGAACTGAAAATACTTTTAAACAGCCAGTATCTACTATGTGTTTTCAAAAGGGTCTCATTTGCAGAATAATTGCAGAATGCAAAGATCTGTGACAGACGGAGAGAGGTGTATGTGCAGCAGTACGTTATGCCTTTTAACTGCATAATAATAATGCCATGGACGCATTGCAGCACTTATGAACATATTCAGATGGATTTAAAAGTAAAGTGTATTTAGGGTTACTTCTAAGTGCCAGTGCATTTACTAACAATGTGAACCAGCTGGCCATGTATTCTATGCATTTTCTAGGCATTCCTGCCTGCAGCCTTTTAAACACAACTACCTTAAATTAGCTCTAACCTTAAATTCTACTACTACTACTAATAATAATAATAATAATAATAATAATAATAACAATAATAATAATAATAATAATAATAATAATAGTAGCAGCACTATAGTGTAGTATTTTTTATCTGTCTCGTATTTGGTCGCTTTCCTAACGGAGCACTCGTTGTCAGTAAGGCAGGCGCTGCACAGCGGCGCGTAAATGGCGCAGTGTGTCTTTAAAAGGTTGAGCAGTACGCTGTGCCTGTGAGCGGAGGTTGAATGGTGTAGCCCTGTGTTTCACTTCCCTACGCAGTACCAAAACCGATAGAGGCAGACCGTTATTATTATTATTATTATTATTATTACTATTATTATTATTATTATCATCTACTGCACCATGGGTCTTGCAGACACGCTAAAGCAGTGGAATGTCTACCTCTGGGATCGGAAAACAATATTTCCCGTTGTCATCTTCTTGATTTCTCTGGCTTGTGAGATGAACGCCGAAGACAGCGGCATGGAGGAGCTTACTACAGAGAAAGAGGCTGAAGAGAGCCACCGGCAGGACAGTGTTAATTTACTAACGTTCATCTTGTTGCTGACATTAACCATTCTTACCATCTGGTTATTTAAACACAGACGAGTCCGCTTTCTGCACGAGACGGGCTTGGCTATGATATATGGTGAGATTTGTTAAGGTTTTTTTTTTTTTTCTTGCTGTATTTGCATAATTGCGTCCGGCTGTATAGTGCCAAACGCATTGAGTTCGGGCGAAAGACGCGGCACTTCAATATACATACATTGCAATATTAAAATAAAATACAAATCTGTGTTGTTATTATGTTGCCATCATATGATTAATTTAAAGAACTTAAGCAAACTGGCATTTTAGACCTTTGAACGATATATATATATATATATATATATATTAATTAAATATTTTTTTGTGTGTGCATGATGCGGTTTGGCTTGCGGCAATGACAGTTATGTGATGCTCAGCAACTATTGGTCCTTCGATATAATGTATCCAGCGCGACGTTCTGGAATACACTCAAGTGCTTTCTAGTACCCTTCATACGAGTCATGATTCATACTGTCAGGTAGACGATTGCAAATCAATTCAGTGTAGCTCCCAAAAATAGCTTGAATAGAATGTGGTTCAATGCATTTAAACACCCTCCGTGTACCGCTATCCCGAACAATGCTTGTGGTCATTGAGGAAAGCGCTGCATATGGAGGAGGGCTTGCTTAGTTTAATAATAGCAATGTGTTTTTTATGTATTGTTCGAGCTGCTGTGAAACCTGTTTTATTGGTTTATCTTGTGGCAATCTTTGTATCTTGTAACATAATTCCAGCCAGCACTCAAAAGATTGCCTGTGTGAGTGCTGGGAGTGCTCTGTGTCAATGCACTTGCCCTGGGATAAAGGACCTGCCCAGGTCCTCTCTTCAGCAGGTGGTTTAGTTCATCTGTTCTAATGGGTTAGTTGCTGGTGTGAATGAGATATGTGCTGCTCTGCAATGTCCCTTGCGTTTTGAGAACACACCGCATGGATTCTATAATGCAGGGTTTGCCAGACATTCTCTGCTGAATGACCCCCTGGCATTAGACACCCTGACTGACGACCACCACCCAATGAATCTATAGACATGGCAGCTTGTTCTCATAAAAACACCCAGTTTGTGTGTGTTATAATGGTACTGATGCAGGGAATATTCTAAATGTACCTTATAGCAGCTGTCAAGAGAGCATAGTGTTGTGTTGTGCAGTGTGTTGGTTATTTCTGTGGGCGAGGCTGCTCTGTCTAAAAGTATGCAGTGCTGGGAATGCTACGAAATAATGACATTCATCTGTTCTGTTTCCTGTTCTGTAGTCTCTTTATGGTCATGCTAACATTATCGTTCAAAGCAGGAGTGGACATTCCCTCTGCATCACAGGCTGCGTGTTTTACATACAGTAAGTCTTCAGAAATGCCAATAGTACTGTGTTTGCTGCGTGTGCGGAATCTTGAATTTCCTGGACACAGGAAGCAGTTATTGTGGTATTCTCCAACAGCAAGTAGGGGCGAGTGCTGCTTTCTGACCCGCCTGACATGAATTTACAATCATGAAATGCAAAAGGATGAGCTGCTAATTAAATCAAACGCTTACATTTCAGTGTTGGATGGGTAATGAAGGAAAGCTGCATCACTGGAAAGAGCTGGACTTCATTGGATGTGTGACCTGTATGCACAAGCAGTCTGAATCAGGCTTCCATCAGATCACATTGCAGGCTTCCATCAGATCACATTGCAGGCTTCCATCAGATCACATTGCAGGCTTCCATCAGATCACATTGCAGGCTTCCATCAGATCACATTGCAGGCTTCCATCAGATCACATTGCAGGCTTCCATCAAATCGAAATGCCCAGAAAGAGTCACTTTCTATATGCAGAACAAACTGGTGACACATTGAAACTCTGGATGTTTGTTGTGAGACGTCAAGAAAATCATTTTGGTGATACAGTACGGGCTGAATTGTGATGTGATATAGTACAGGCTGAACTGTGATACAGTACAGCTGAATGATGATACAGTACAGGCTGAATTGTGATACAGTACAGGCTGAATTGTGATGTGATACAGTAGAGGCTGAATTGTGGTACAGTACAGGCTGAATTGTGATGTGATACAGTAGAGGCTGAATTGTGATACAGTACAGGCTGAATTGTGATGTGATACAGTAGAGGCTGAATTGTGATGTGATATAGTACAGGCTGAATTGTGATACAGTACAGGCTGAATTGTGATGTGATACAGTAGAGTCTGAATTGTGGTACAGTACAGGCTGAATTGTGATGTGATACAGTAGAGGCTGAATTGTGATACAGTACAGGCTGAATTGTGATGTGATACAGTAGAGGCTGAATTGTGATGTGATATAGTACAGGCTGAATTGTGATACAGTACAGGCTGAATTGTGATGTGATACAGTAGAGGCTGAATTGTGGTACAGTACAGGCTGAATTGTGATGTGATACAGTAGAGGCTGAATTGTGATGTGATATAGTACAGGCTGAATTGTGATACAGTACAGCTGAATGATGATACAGTACAGGCTGAATTGTGATGTGATACAGTACAGGCTGAATTGTGATGTGATACAGTACAGGCTGAATTGTGATGTGATACAGTACAGGCTGAATTGTGATGTTCAAATCGGTTTGGTGATACAGTTTAATTCAATTGTGATGTTAAAGTGATACTGATGCCTGCTAATGCATCCTGATACACTGTGAAAACTCATGACTCAGCTGCTATAATCTTTCCCTACCTTTGTTCGAAATACTTCGATTGGCTCAGAGGAGAATCTCAGATTTATAGGAGGACATGGTGGAAATAAAATGCAAATGATTATCTAAAAAAAACAAAGCTATAGCCCATGGGATGTGCAGACTAACATTGTTCCACATGAGCGGGCGCCTGATGCCAGTCATAATGAGAAGAGTTCTGAGAGTCCAGTGGCCACTGAGGGAACACCTGTTGTTCTGTTAGAATCCTCATTCTGTTTGAACCTGCATTGATACCCTCTCCTGGGCTTTCCTCTGACAATCTGAGGTACTTTCCATTGTGTTTTAGCTGGTGTGACCACAACTGTAATTTGAGAGATCTGATAGAATATTCAGCCTTCAATCCTTCCCCTCCAGAAACAGTCGCCCGGTCACACTGATGGAAATTTATAATGATAGGACCTCATTTCTCCCTTCGGACAGCAGCTTTCCCCAGCTTTTCCCTTGTTGTTCTAGAGCCAGGGCCACGTTCTCTTTCCCATGTACTCGATGTTGTTCTAGAGGCAGAGCCACGTTCTCTTTCCCTTGTACTCGTTGTTGTTGTTCTAGAGGCAGAGCCACGTTCTCTTTCCCTTGTTGTTGTTGTTCTAGAGGCAGAGCCACGTTCTCTTTCCCATGTACTCGTTGTTGTTGTTCTAGAGGCAGAGCCACGTTCTCTTTCCCATGTACTCGTTGTTGTTGTTCTAGAGGCAGAGCCACGTTCTCTTTCCCTTGTACTCGTTGTTGTTGTTCTAGAGGCAGAGCCACGTTCTCTTTCCCTTGTACTCGTTGTTGTTGTTCTAGAGGCAGAGCCGCGTTCTCTTTCCCATGTACTCGTTGTTGTTGTTCTAGAGGCAGAGCCGCGTTCTCTTTCCCATGTACTCGTTGTTGTTGTTCGAGAGGCAGGGCCGCGTTCTCTTTCCCATGTACTCGTTGTTGTTGTTCGAGAGGCAGGGCCGCGTTCTCTTTCCCATGTACTCGTTGTTGTTGTTCGAGAGGCAGGGCCGCGTTCTCTTTCCCATGTACTCGTTGTTGTTGTTCGAGAGGCAGGGCCGCGTTCGCTTTCCCATGTACTCGTTGCTGTTGTTGTTCGAGAGGCAGGGCCGCGTTCTCTTTCCCATGTCGAGAGGCAGGGCCGCGTTCTCTTTCCCATGTACTCGTTGTTGTTGTTCGAGAGGCAGGGCCGCGTTCTCTTTCCCATGTACTCGTTGCTGTTGTTGTTCGAGAGGCAGGGCCGCGTTCTCTTTCCCATGTACTCGTTGCTGTTGTTGTTCGAGAGGCAGGGCCGCGTTCTCTTTCCCATGTACTCGTTGCGTGTTGTTGTTCGAGAGGCAGGGCCGCGTTCTCTTTCCCATGTACTCGTTGTGTTGTTGTTCGAGAGGCAGGGCCGCGTTCTCTTTCCCATGTACTCGTTGCTGTTGTTGTTCGAGAGGCAGGGCCGCGTTCTCTTTCCCATGTACTCGTTGCTGTTGTTGTTCGAGAGGCAGGGCCGCATTCTCTTTCTCATGTACTCGTTGCTGTTGTTGTTCGAGAGGCAGGGCCGCGTTCTCTTTCCCATGTACTCGTTGTTGTTGTTCGAGAGGCAGGGCCGCGTTCTCTTTCCCATGTACTCGTTGTTGTTGTTCGAGAGGCAGGGCCGCGTTCTCTTTCCCATGTACTCGTTGTTGTTGTTCGAGAGGCAGGGCCGCGTTCTCTTTCCCATGTACTCGTTGTTTCTTGTTCGAGAGGCAGGGCCGCGTTCTCTTTCCCATGTACTCGTTGCTGTTGTTGTTCGAGAGGCAGGGCTGCATTCTCTTTCCCATGTACTCGTTGCTGTTGTTGTTCGAGAGGCAGGGCCGCGTTCTCTTTCCCATGTTCGTTGTTGTTGTTCGAGAGGCAGGGCCGCGTTCTCTTTCCCATGTACTCGTTGCTGTTGTTGTTCGAGAGGCAGGGCCGCGTTCTCTTTCCCATGTACTCGTTGTTGTTGTTCGAGAGGCAGGGCCGCGTTCTCTTTCCCATGTTCGTTGTTGTTGTTGTTCGAGAGGCAGGGCCGCGTTCTCTTTCCCATGTACTCGTTGCTGTTGTTGTTCGAGAGGCAGGGCCGCGTTCTCTTTCCCATGTACTCGTTGCTTTGTTGTTCGAGAGGCAGGGCCGCGTTCTCTTTCCCATGTACTCGTTGCTGTTGTTGTTCGAGAGGCAGGGCCGCGTTCTCTTTCCCATGTACTCGTTGCTGTTGTTGTTCGAGAGGCAGGGCCGCGTTCTCTTTCCCATGTACTCGTTGCTGTTGTTGTTCGAGAGGCAGGGCCGCGTTCTCTTTCCCATGTACTTGCTGTTGTTGTTCGAGAGGCAGGGCCGCGTTCTCTTTCCCATGTGCTCGTTGCTGTTGTTGTTCGAGAGGCAGGGCCGCGTTCTCTTTCCCATGTACTCGTTGCTGTTGTTGTTCGAGAGGCAGGGCCGCGTTCTCTTTCCCATGTGCTCGTTGCTGTTGTTGTTGTTGTTGTTCGAGAGGCAGGGCCGCGTTCTCTTTCCCATGTGCTCGTTGTTTGTTGTTCGAGAGGCAGGGCCGCGTTCTCTTTCCCATGTGCTTGTTGCTGTTGTTGTTCTAGAGGCAGGGCCGCGTTCTCTTTCCCATGTACTCGTTGTTGTTGTTCTAGAGGCAGGGCTCACACCTCACCCTTATCGTCATGCTTCAAGGGATCCCGCGTTCAGTTTTGTACCTGTTCCGGATGATACAGTTAATGAATTGCAGTTGTACAGTTCCCAGTCCAGGACATGTACGCATACTGGAGGCTTACTGGAGTAAAGATCACAATAATAAAGCACTTTCTCAGGAAAGCATATTCATGCTGTGCTCAGATATGTTGTAATACATTCAGTTTGTCTGAAATGAAGGTAAACTAAATCCTTCAGGATTCTGTGTTCAATCTAAACTGCTGAATTACTTTTTCAAAACCCTTTCAAAACAAGTATAAATCAAGCATAAAATGTGACAGTGGTGGCAAGAGCTTTAGAGACTCTTTCCATCATGTTGCGTTGCCACAGCAACAATAAAGTGCCCACTAACCCTGGAACTCCACCAAGGGCAATGAAAAGAGTCTGCTTACAGAGCACTGCTGACCCGTGGAATCTTAACCATCAAAATCACTTGATTGTTGTAGTTGAATCCCCTGAATGCTTTGCTTGTATTTGAAAGCTCATAGAGAGAACCCTGAGATAGCAGAGATCATTTTTGATGCTACTCGTTCTACAGGGTAGTTAAGAAGTCAGGTGACCGATTCACAGCTGCAGTATACGAGAGGAGGAGGAGGGGGGAGGGTGCGTTGTAGAGCAGTGACCCATGCAGGTGTAGCAGCAGTGAAACAGGAAACGATGGTATTGCTGAAGCCCTGGGTCACAGTTAATTGAACTGCTGTATATGCGCAGGGTTAAAGACAGGCTGAGTTTAGAGCTGGAACTGAGCAGGGCCCTTCTCGTTTTAAGCTCTTTTCTGGCTGCATTGCTTAGCAACCCAGTGCAGTCAGTGGTATAGCTCTTTCACTGTCGATTATGCAGGCAGTGGTGTAGCTCTCACTGTCGATTATGCAGGCGGTGGTGTAGCTCTTTCACTGTCGATTATGCAGGCGGTGGTGTAGCTCTTTCACTGTCGATTATGCAGGCGGTGGTGTAGCTCTTTCACTGTCGATTATGCAGGCGGTGGTGTAGCTCTTTCACTGTCGATTATGCAGGCGGTGGTGTAGCTCTTTCACTGTCGATTATGCAGGCGGTGGTGTAGCTCTTTCACTGTCGATTATGCAGGCGGTGGTGTAGCTCTTTCACTGTCGATTATGCAGGCGGTGGTGTAGCTCTTTCACTGTCGATTATGCAGGCGGTGGTGTAGCTCTTTCACTGTCGATTATGCAGGCGGTGGTGTAGCTCTTTCACTGTCGATTATGCAGGCGGTGGTGTAGCTCTTTCACTGTCGATTATGCAGGCGGTGGTGTAGCTCTTTCACTGTCGATTATGCAGGCGGTGGTGTAGCTCTTTCACTGTCGATTATGCAGGCGGTGGTGTAGCTCTTTCACTGTCGATTATGCAGGCGGTGGTGTAGCTCTTTCACTGTCGATTATGCAGGCGGTGGTGTAGCTCTTTCACTGTCGATTATGCAGGCGGTGGTGTAGCTCTTTCACTGTCGATTATGCAGGCGGTGGTGTAGCTCTTTCACTGTCGATTATGCAGGCGGTGGTGTAGCTCTTTCACTGTCGATTATGCAGGCGGTGGTGTAGCTCTTTCACTGTCGATTATGCAGGCGGTGGTGTAGCTCTTTCACTGTCGATTATGCAGGCGGTGGTGTAGCTCTTTCACTGTCGATTATGCAGGCGGTGGTGTAGCTCTTTCACTGTCGATTATGCAGGCGGTGGTGTAGCTCTTTCACTGTCGATTATGCAGGCGGTGGTGTAGCTCTTTCACTGTCGATTATGCAGGCGGTGGTGTAGCTCTTTCACTGTCGATTATGCAGGCGGTGGTGTAGCTCTTTCACTGTCGATTATGCAGGCGGTGGTGTAGCTCTTTCACTGTCGATTATGCAGGCGGTGGTGTAGCTCTTTCACTGTCGATTATGCAGGCGGTGGTGTAGCTCTTTCACTGTCGATTATGCAGGCGGTGGTGTAGCTCTTTCACTGTCGATTATGCAGGCGGTGGTGTAGCTCTTTCACTGTCGATTATGCAGGCGGTGGTGTAGCTCTTTCACTGTCGATTATGCAGGCGGTGGTGTAGCTCTTTCACTGTCGATTATGCAGGCGGTGGTGTAGCTCTTTCACTGTCGATTATGCAGGCGGTGGTGTAGCTCTTTCACTGTCGATTATGCAGGCGGTGGTGTAGCTCTTTCACTGTCGATTATGCAGGCGGTGGTGTAGCTCTTTCACTGTCGATTATGCAGGCGGTGGTGTAGCTCTTTCACTGTCGATTATGCAGGCGGTGGTGTAGCTCTTTCACTGTCGATTATGCAGGCGGTGGTGTAGCTCTTTCACTGTCGATTATGCAGGCGGTGGTGTAGCTCTTTCACTGTCGATTATGCAGGCGGTGGTGTAGCTCTTTCACTGTCGATTATGCAGGCGGTGGTGTAGCTCTTTCACTGTCGATTATGCAGGCGGTGGTGTAGCTCTTTCACTGTCGATTATGCAGGCGGTGGTGTAGCTCTTTCACTGTCGATTATGCAGGCGGTGGTGTAGCTCTTTCACTGTCGATTATGCAGGCGGTGGTGTAGCTCTTTCACTGTCGATTATGCAGGCGGTGGTGTAGCTCTTTCACTGTCGATTATGCAGGCGGTGGTGTAGCTCTTTCACTGTCGATTATGCAGGCGGTGGTGTAGCTCTTTCACTGTCGATTATGCAGGCGGTGGTGTAGCTCTTTCACTGTCGATTATGCAGGCGGTGGTGTAGCTCTTTCACTGTCGATTATGCAGGCGGTGGTGTAGCTCTTTCACTGTCGATTATGCAGGCGGTGGTGTAGCTCTTTCACTGTCGATTATGCAGGCGGTGGTGTAGCTCTTTCACTGTCGATTATGCAGGCGGTGGTGTAGCTCTTTCACTGTCGATTATGCAGGCGGTGGTGTAGCTCTTTCACTGTCGATTATGCAGGCGGTGGTGTAGCTCTTTCACTGTCGATTATGCAGGCGGTGGTGTAGCTCTTTCACTGTCGATTATGCAGGCGGTGGTGTAGCTCTTTCACTGTCGATTATGCAGGCGGTGGTGTAGCTCTTTCACTGTCGATTATGCAGGCGGTGGTGTAGCTCTTTCACTGTCGATTATGCAGGCGGTGGTGTAGCTCTTTCACTGTCGATTATGCAGGCGGTGGTGTAGCTCTTTCACTGTCGATTTTTCATTCATAGAGCTGTAAGTGATGTAAGTCCAGTAGTGCAGCATGCCTGAGAAGCGCGGCCTGCATGCATTGCAGTGTCTCGCGCTAGTCAGGTCTAGCACTCTGTTTTCTGCAATACCTTTAATTGGCTTCACTGCTTTATGAGTTTGTTGTGGGATCTCTGCCTTGACTCTTGTTCTTCACAGGAGTCCAATCAAAATGCCCCATCAGTGCAGCTGACCTTTGTGTAAACTGGCTGTCCCTCACCTGGCTGAATGATGTGTTATTCAGATGGCATCCCTAGTATTGTAAAACCTCACCTAGGCAGAAATGCATGTTGTTTCCCAGAGAGTCTGCAGTGGATACTGTATATGAGGGTCTGATGAGTTGTACATGTGTTCCTCTGTATGTCACGCTTCACAAGTGTGCATATATCTGCAGAACCGCTTCTCCAGTTGTCATGGAACTTGCCATTCACATTATTTAGTTATTGAGAGTGTTAGATTCTGGAGATCTAGGGAGGTGGCTGTCTGTCATGTCATCTGCCCATCTTTGCTTACCTGTGGAGCATCACTTCTCAGATCCTCTACATATGTGTTCATATAGAATACTGCATGCCCTGGTCATCCTGATACTCCTGGCTCTAGTGTTCGCACTACTGTGACCCTCATTATGAGATCTCTCTGTTGGTGCATTGGAGTACTCCAGAATCCTATCCTCCTGGCAGTGAAAGGGTTAAACTCCTTTCAGACTCTCCACATCAAACCACCGCTGTTCAGGTTGCCTGTAGTGACTCTGCCCTTTTTAAAAGCATAACAAAATGTAATAGAGCACAGTGAAAGCATGGTAAAAATAGCATGGTACGGTAAGCATACTCACAAACCATGTTAAATGCATGGTATCATCATGGGAAAAGCCTGGTAAAACTACAAAACACCACAGTAAACTTTTAGAAGGGTAAATCCTATTGACAGTGCTATGGCAGGTGTGTTTTAATGCCCAGCCCATGTGGTTGAGTGGGCTAAATATTTCTTTGGAAAAAACCTAAAAGAACTGAATAGCACAGCCAGGATTAGCATACAGCTGTTGCCAAGTGGAAGTACAGTAGGACTGTATTTGTATTGAAACACCGCCAGTACACTCTCATTGTCCTAATCTACAGAGGAGAGCAGCCCCGAGAGATTTCAGCTCTTGCCAGATGAAAGGGGTGATCTGTACCCATGTCCAGCGCTGCAGCAAGCGACTGCAGATTAAAAATAGCGCTTGTGATGATCAATCATTGATAGATTTCTCAGGGCACGCTGTCTGTAGTGCAATCTGGTGATTTTCAGACTGTTCAGCCTGCAGACAGGCACTGCAGTGAGAAGTAATCATATCGAGGGTACTGTTTGTAATAAGCTTTGATCAGAGCTAATAACGCACTATATGGCAGTGATGTCACAGTCTCGTATTAACTCTGATTTATTGCTGCTAATAAATGTGTGCTAAAAGCCATTGTAGAAACCAACCTTCAATGTAATAATTCTACAGTACTGTCATTTGTTTTTGTAGGGTACAGATACAACCTTCAATGTAATAATTCTACAGTACTGTCATTTGTTTTTGTAGGGTACAGATACAACCTTCAATGTAATAATTCTACAGTACTGTAGGGTACAGATTCCAATCAGTATTCTTTGCAAATTGCAAAACCTCAACAGGATCCTGGCCTAACTGGTTTAGATTAGTGAGAGACTACTGTAATAAAAGGTGTGTGTGTGTGTGTGTGTATATACACACACACACTCACTCGCACACACACTCGGTGTGTGATAATGATGCCTGACTTTCTCTTCTTGCTTGCAGGGTTGCTGGTCGGGGTGATCCTGCGCTATGGCATTCCCTCCACCAGCTACCACAACAAGACGCCCCCCAGCTGTGCCCTGACGGGCCGGCCCGTGAGCACGCTGCTGCTCAACGTGAGCGGGAAGTTCTTCGAGTACACGCTGAAGGGAGAGATCAACTCCCGGGAGATACACAACGTGGAGCAGAACGACATGCTGCGCAAGGTACTGCTCCCACAGTCCTGGATCACTTCACTCTGATAGCACACTGCTCTGCTCACACAGTCCTGGATCACTTCACTCTGATAGCACACTGCTCTGCTCACACAGTCCTGGATCACTTCACTCTGCTAGCACACTGCTCTGCTCCCACAGTCCTGGATCACTTCACTCTGATAGCACACTGCTCTGCTCACACAGTCCTGGATCACTTCACTCTGCTAGCACACTGCTCTGCTCACACAGTCCTGGATCACTTCACTCTGCTAGCACACTGCTCTGCTCACACAGTCCTGGATCACTTCACTCTGCTAGCACACTGCTCTGTTCCCACAGTCCTGGATCACTTCACTCTGCTAGCACACTGCTCTGCTCCCACAGTCCTGGATCACTTCACTCTGATAGCACACTGCTCTGCTCCCACAGTCCTGGATCACTTCACTCTGATAGCACACTGCTCTGCTCCCACAGTCCTGGATCACTTCACTCTGATAGCACACTGCTCTGCTCCCACAGTCCTGGATCACTTCACTCTGATAGCACACTGCTCTGCTCCCACAGTCCTGGATCACTTCACTCTGCTAGCACACTGCTCTGCTCACACAGTCCTGGATCACTTCACTCTGATAGCACACTGCTCTGCTCACACAGTCCTGGATCACTTCACTCTGCTAGCACACTGCTCTGCTCCCACAGTCCTGGATCACTTCACTCTGCTAGCACACTGCTCTGCTCCCACAGTCCTGGATCACTTCACTCTGCTAGCACACTGCTCTGCTCCCACAGTCCTGGATCACTTCACTCTGCTAGCACACTGCTCTGCTCCCACAGTCCTGGATCACTTCACTCTGATAGCACACTCCTCAGACCTCAAAGACCTTCAGTTAAATACCTGCCTTTATAAACGTTTACCACATTAGAAGCATAGCAAAGTGTAATACAGCACAGTAAGAATATAGGGAAGCATTGTAAAGAACAATGAGGTATGGTAAAGCATACTAATAAACATGGCAAGCCAGGGTACACTATGCCAAACGCAGAGTAACCATGGAGTAAACTGCAAAACTGTGTGGTGAGCGTTTTGGTTGTAGCTGTAGGGGAAACAAGTTTATTACCTGTAGTGCAGGAAGTGAATGAGGAGCATAAAATTAAAATTAAAGCAATGCCGGTCAATAGCTGATGTTCAGGATGTGGAAGATTATCTGCATTGTAATTCCACTGCAGGCTGTGGTGCCTGGTGTATGCTGGTACTGTATGTAGAAGTTCATGCCGTTTACCTGCTCGCACAGCAGTATAAGCACATCATCTAAATAACAGTGATTTGTTAACATCACGTGCTCCAGGTGATTGAAATGAGAATAGCAGTCCAGTCCTGTTGAACTGCACTGGGTTCAGTCCTGTCTATTCAAGTGTGACGATGTGGCAATGCTTACAGATAGTCACACTTGCTGTAAATATAGTGTTTATTAGCGGTAGCACCAAATTGAACAGAACAAGCTAAATATCTTGGGTCACATTTTTAAACCATGTATATTGCCTCAGACAATCAGATTCCGAGTGTAGCATTCATAACTGTTTTAATGAGTATTTTTTTTTTTTTGTTAGTTAGTCCAATAAAAGGTATTGCATTGCCTTCTCTTTGTCTACCATCTCTGGATTAATACGGTTACCATTTCAGCTATCAACGATTATCCCACAGGATAGGATCCCGCACTTAACACATTTTACAACTAGTACAGGGATAGGAACAAGACTCCCATTGCAGAGCAGTTTGATCTGTTCCTGGTTTTACTATGTGTTTAAGACACCCACATTCCTGCTTAAATACCCTCTGTGCAGTAACACATACTGTAAATGTACACTCTCTAAATCTCAACAGAGTTTCTGATTTTTTTTTTTTTTTTTTTTTTGCAGGTCACTTTTGATCCAGAGGTTTTCTTCAACATTTTACTACCGCCAATCATTTTCCATGCTGGATATAGTCTTAAAAAGGTAAATGGTTAATTTTGAAGCTACATTGATTCGCCAGCATTGTTGGCATGAAGAAAACAAGGAAGTGACATTGTTCATGTTAGGACTGTGATTCACTCCAAAACGGAACTTCGGGTTCAATAGCAAACTGTATTGAAAGAAGTGAAAGCTGGAGATTTAGGTATTGCTGCCTCAGTGCTGCTCTTGATTTTTGCAGTGTCCGCTGATTCTCTAGTTCCCCTGGGTACATTTCAGGGCTCTTCAGTATTTGTAGTTCTTGTTGTTGTGTGTTTAAGAGACAGGGAATTCAGAGTAAGCTGGACTTGGGCAGCATCAGGAAGCTCTTCCACTTCCTCTGCCTCCCTTTCTTTTAACAATGAAGCACACTGCTTACCGGTGTTGCCTGCTGTGTTGTATGTGGTCATACCTAAAGAAACTTCTCAAATTCAATGCCAGTTTCCACTGTGTCTTTCTCAATGTCTTCCATGTTGAAATGAGGCTATGTTCATGTTCTTGTATCCCTGGGTTTGGTAAAGGGATGACAATCTCTTGCAGTCCCATTGAAGTGGAGTTTGCTTGGGCTGGTTTGTATTATATTCTACCTTGTGTAGCTGTGAAAAGGTAAATGACGCTCCTCGCATAGACAGAGGAGGGGAATTTGGGACTCGGTCATGATGTTGAGGCAGAATCACTTGGTTCTTTGATAAAGTTCCGAGATCAGTCAGCTACTAGGAACCGGACGAGCACTGGTGGGCCGAATGCCTGTGGGAATTCTCTTTTGTTCTTAGTAGCGGGGGGCAGTGTTTGTACAGCATGGCATATCTGGGGTTTATTGTGCTGTCGTTGCCTCATTTTCTTTCTGTTTCTTTCTTGCAGTGTTTTGATAGGGTATTGAGCTGATGTTGTTGCATGCTGTTTGAAGCTGGGATTATGCTATTTTATAGTGCTATGGTGTATTTTAAATGAAAATAAGATTTCACAAATGATTTATGAGTAAGGACATGCTGCAAATATAGTAGGTATACAAATATCTGTAAGTGAAAAGAGACTGCATGGTCTGTTCAATACACAGGCAGCAACACCCTGATATAGAGACTGCTGGAAATGTCATATCTAACCTGCAGCTGGGTCTGTTACCGGCTATGTTGGGATTTGACTGCAGTGTGGACCTCCAGGAAACTGACTGCGTGGCTCCTTTTAAGAGATGCGTATATAAAAACAGACCTCTGGATCAATAGCAAGAGTCCTGGTGGTATTTAACAAGTGCCTGGGGGTTTGGTAGAATAACTGAATCATGCCACGAAAGGAAAGCAAGTCAAACGTGTCATTTTATTTAATTTCCATGAGCTGGTATAATTGTATAATTGTTTTACAGAGTGGTATAATTGTAGCATTGTGAAAGCAGATTAACTAGAAAGGCTGTAGAGGCACAGCATGGCAGTGCACTGCTGAACACCCAGCAGGTCGTTACAGATTTAAGTAAAGCAGCTTTTAAGAGAGCAGCACTGCTTCTTTATTTAAACTGGACAGCCTTAACCTTAAAACACTTGATAGAAGAAACTCAAATTCTTTATAAAAAAAATTTTCAACCAGAAGCTTTTCTCTATTGAAGATACTGAGAAAAAAACTGCAGTGTTGTTGAAAAGTCTGTTGAAGAATTTCACTAAGAGTCTGTCGGTATTACTACACAGTCCTGTGTTTGAGACGGCCCAGGAGTGAATGGCAGGTGTGTTCAGATCAGGACCGAGATGTGCTTAGCAGGACGTTGTCCCAGGGCCGTTGGCCCTTCCACTCCTGGTCTTTGTTCCAACCTGTTCTAAATTGTTTAACTGAACCAATTAAACCACCCAGACCACGTAGTTGTTCATAATTTCATTTTACTTGTTCAACCTGGAGTGGAATGGTCCTCCAGCACTGTGATTGCACACCCCTGCTGTGGAGTGGAATGGTCCTCCAGCACTGTGATTGTACACCCCTGCTGTGGAGTGGAATGGTCCTCCAGCACTGTGATTGCACACCCCTGCTGTGGAGTGGAATGGTCCTCCAGCACTGTGATTTTACACCCCTGCTGTGGAGTGGAATGGCCCTCCAGCACTGTGATTGTACACCCCTGCTGTGGAGTGGAATGGTCCTCCAGCACTGTGATTGCACACCCCTGCTGTGGAGTGGAATGGTCCTCCAGCACTGTGATTTTACACCCCTGCTGTGGAGTGGAATGGTCCTCCAGCACTGTGATTGCACACCCCTGCTGTGGAGTGGAATGGCCCTCCAGCACTGTGATTGCACACCCCTGCTGTGGAGTGGAATGGCCCTCCAGCACTGTGATTGCACACCCCTGCTGTGGAGTGGAATGGCCCTCCAGCACTGTGATTGCACACCCCTGCTGTGGAGTGGAATGGCCCTCCAGCACTGTGATTGTACACCCCTGCTGTGGAGTGGAATGGCCCTCCAGCACTGTGATTGCACACCCCTGCTGTGGAGTGGAATGGTCCTCCAGCACTGTGATTGCACACCCCTGCTGTGGAGTGGAATGGCCCTCCAGCACTGTGATTGCACACCCTTGCTGTGGAGTGGAATGGCCCTCCAGCACAGTGACTGGACACCCTGCTCTTAATTTCATGAACCCGGGTTTACAAGATTAAAAGGGGACATTTTAAAATAATACAAAACAAATAAAATAATATGGTGTCATAACCCCCTCAAATCCTGTTTTTTATGCAGCCACCTAATGCCACCATGTCTGTGGATTAATAGCCAAGGATTTGTGCTTTTTCAGCTCTGTTATAAGAAGATCTTTATGTTGCAGTAAGCTGCGCCTCTATCCAGCCACTGTTGCAAACTAGACGCTAGATATAGGTCTACAGCACTTCCAAACGCTGCAGTTGTCAGAGGTAGATAGCCTCCCGCCGCTGCCTTATCCGAATTGATGCAGCTTATTTTGGGGATAGCTCAAGGACCAATCTGTTGCAGATTAATTGGATCTGAGGATCTGAAGTTATTAAATGAGAGGCTTAGCTGCATTTTCAGTACTGTAACTCAAGCGCAGTTTCTGGCAGTAGCTTTTGCTTTTTCCAAACTGTCTTTCGTGGCAGTACAGTGCAGATGATCTTTTGTGGCAGTACAGTGCAGATGATCTTTTGTGGCAGTACAGTGCAGATGATCTTTTGTGGCAGTACAGTGCAGATGATCTTTTGTGGCAGTACAGTGCAGATGATCTTTTGTGGCAGTACAGTGCAGATGATCTTTTGTGGCAGTACAGTGCAGATGATCTTTTGTGGCAGTACAGTGCAGATGATCTTTTGTGGCAGTACAGTGCAGATGATCTTTTGTGGCAGTACAGTGCAGATGATCTTTTGTGGCAGTACAGTGCAGATGATCTTTCGTGGCAGTACAGTGCAGATGATCTTTTGTGGCAGTACAGTGCAGATGATCTTTTGTGGCAGTACAGTGCAGATGATCTTTTGTGGCAGTACAGTGCAGATGATCTTTTGTGGTAAAATTCTAATTTTCCTATATAAGGCAAGCTGTTATTGATCAAACTTCCTGTGTGTTGGAGCCTCCACGGCCGCTGGTGTGGCTGCTGCATTCATCCTTTCCTGAATATATTTCTAGGTTTGTTAATTTTGGGTTTCTTTTGTCTTTCCATAGAGACATTTCTTCAGGAACCTGGGATCCATCCTGGCATATGCTTTCTTAGGAACCGCACTGTCCTGTTTTGTTATTGGGTAAGTAAATTTAGGAAACTGACTCAAAACAACATCTCACTGGCCCAGTCAGGGAAGAAAAACATTCAATCTAACAGCCCAGTTTATCAGTCCTGGTTATGCCCCCATAATCTGTATAGGACTTTTTTCCACAACCACTTTTAGTATGGTTGTCGTTTTGCTGATTTGCTGATGAAACTCATTAAGCAGGTGCACCTGTTGTAGTTCTGTATGCTCCAGTGGGAAGGGAACTGTGGCTGTAAAACACTGTCAGCATAATCCCAGTAATTATTTAGTCTCAACATTAATGCTTTTAGGGAAGTGCAAAAAAGAAAGAAAGTTGCAATGACATTAGAAAGAAAATCACTTAGGATGGGTTATGTAGGAGAAATAGAAATGAGGTTAGATCGGCCTGGGATCGCTTGGTAAAGGCATCATCGCTTTGTGTACAGGGTGATCTCCTGAAGGAACAAAGAGCTGGGTTATGTGCAACCACTGTATGCAAGTATACATTCCCACTACAAAGTATTCTGGGGACTGGCAGAGAGGCAGGCTGCACTGCAGATCCACTACAGAGTACTCTGGGGACTGGCAGAGAGGCAGGCTGCACTGCAGATCCACTACAGAGTACTCTGGGGACTGGCAGAGATGCTGCACTGCAGATCCACTACAGAGTACTCTGGGGACTGGCAGAGAGGCTGCACTGCAGATCCACTACAGAGTACTCTGGGGACTGGCAGAGAGGCAGGCTGCACTGCAGATCCACTACAGAGTACTCTGGGGACTGGCAGAGAGGCAGGCTGCACTGCAGATCCACTACAGAGTACTCTGGGGACTGGCAGAGATGCTGCACTGCAGATCCACTACAGAGTACTCTGGGGACTGGCAGAGATGCTGCACTGCAGATCCACTACAGAGTACTCTGGGGACTGGCAGAGAGGCAGGCTGCACTGCAGATCCACTACAGAGTACTCTGGGGACTGGCAGAGAGGCAGGCTGCACTGCAGATCCACTACAGAGTACTCTGGGGACTGGCAGAGAGGCAGGCTGCACTGCAGATCCACTACAGAGTACTCTGGGGACTGGCAGAGAGGCAGGCTGCACTGCAGATCCACTACAGAGTACTCTGGGGACTGGCAGAGATGCAGGCTGCACTGCAGATCCACTACAGAGTACTCTGGGGACTGGCAGAGATGCAGGCTGCACTGCAGATCCACTACAGAGTACTCTGGGGACAGGCAGAGAGGCTGCACTGCAGATCCACTACAGAGTACTCTGGGGACTGGCAGAGAGGCTGCACTGCAGATCCACTACAGAGTACTCTGGGGACTGGCAGAGATGCAGGCTGCACTGCAGATCCACTACAGAGTACTCTGGGGACTGGCAGAGATGCAGGCTGCACTGCAGATCCACTACAGAGTACTCTGGGGACAGGCAGAGAGGCTGCACTGCAGATCCACTACAGAGAACTCTGGGGGCAGGCAGGCAGGCTGCACTGCAGATCCTGTCTACAAAAGCAGGAGGTTCAAAATAACATCTACAATCCCAGTTAGAAAGAGGGGGAAAAAAGCTAAAATTCGGATTGTTTTTATAATGCAGATAATATTTTACAGGTAACTACTGCATGTCTGATATTTTCAACATGTGCTGAAATATTGTCAGCTAGCGCAATATATACGGCTCCGATGTGCAGTTCTGAAAAAAGCACATGATTTGGTACTACATTAGGATAAAGAAAGTTCTCTGTTTCCATGCCTCCTTATTTTTCCGGGAATCCAGAACTTCCTCAGTCATTTCCTGTCAGCAGTGTCTTCTGGGTTGTAACATTTTACTGGCTGAAAGCATGTCCGTCAGTCAGGGAAGCAGCTGGTTGGTTAATGACAGTATAGAAGCTGAAGTGAGGTGGTGGAGAATATTCAGTAATTCTGCAGAGCACTGCACCTCACCTCAGAAATCCCCTTGTGGGAGTCTTGTTCAGGAGCACGTCAATGGTTTTTGTTTCTGTAGTTGTTTAGTAAGCATAGTAGATAATGTATGCAGAAGCGAAACTAGGGACACACACAAAACAATGTTAAACGTATTATTGTGTTGTTTTTAAGTTGATACTAATAATAATAAGCCTAGGTGGTGGTTTCATGTATTGTTTGCTTGTCCTTCAGTGAATCCCTTACAGCTCTCTCTTTTCTCTGCAGTAATCTCATGTACGGTGTCGTGAAGCTGATGCAAGCTGTAGGGCAGCTGTCTGACAGGTTTTACTACACGGACTGTCTCTTCTTTGGAGCCATCATTTCAGCCACTGATCCAGGTACTGCTCATGGCAAACAGACCTGCTAGTTCATGGTGTGCGGTGCATGTCAGTCTATAGACCTGCTAGTTCATGGTGTGCGGTGCATGTCAGTCTATAGACCTGCTAGTTCATGGTGTGCAGTGCATGTCAGTCTATAGACCTGCTAGTTCATGGTGTGCGGTGCATGTCAGTCTATAGACCTGCTAGTTCATGGTGTGCAGTGCATGTCAGTCTATAGACCTGCTAGTTCATGGTGTGCGGTGCATGTCAGTCTATAGACCTGCTAGTTCATGGTGTGCGGTGCATGTCAGTCTATAGACCTGCTAGTTCATGGTGTGCGGTGCATGTCAGTCTATAGACCTGCTAGTTCATGGTGTGCGGTGCATGTCAGTGTATAGACCTGCTAGTTCATGGTGTGCGGTGCATGTCAGTCTATAGACCTGCTAGTTCATGGTGTGCGGTGCATGTCAGTCTATAGACCTGCTAGTTCATGGTGTGCGGTGCATGTCAGTCTATAGACCTGCTAGTTCATGGTGTGCGGTGCATGTCAGTCTATAGACCTGCTAGTTCATGGTGTGCGGTGCATGTCAGTCTATAGACCTGCTAGTTCATGGTGTGCGGTGCATGTCAGTCTATAGACCTGCTAGTTCATGGTGTGCGGTGCATGTCAGTCTATAGACCTGCTAGTTCGTGGTGTGCGGTGCATGTCAGTCTATAGACCTGCTAGTTCATGGTGTGCGGTGCATGTCAGTGTATAGACCTGCTAGTTCATGGTGTGCGGTGCATGTCAGTCTATAGACCTGCTAGTTCATGGTGTGCGGTGCATGTCAGTCTATAGACCTGCTAGTTCGTGGTGTGCGGTGCATGTCAGTCTATAGACCTGCTAGTTCATGGTGTGCAGTGCATGTCAGTCTATAGACCTGCTAGTTCATGGTGTGCGGTGCATGTCAGTCTATAGACCTGCTAGTTCATGGTGTGCGGTGCATGTCAGTCTATAGACCTGCTAGTTCATGGTGTGCAGTGCATGTCAGTCTATAGACCTGCTAGTTCATGGTGTGCGGTGAATGTCAGTCTATAGACCTGCTAGTTCATGGTGTGCAGTGCATGTCAGTCTATTGACCTGCTAGTTCATGGTGTGCGGTGCATGTCAGTGTACAACAGTGAGTAGACACCAGATACCGGTCCTTTCATACCTGGACCAGGACTTGCTTGTAATGCTTCTACTGGTAAAATGACTCATAGACAGCAGGTTGAGCTCCTGGATTTGATCTTGCAATGGATTGTTTATCTGAACTGTCTGCCTGCCTGCCTGACGGAGATCGTTGGTAATCTTATGTTGCTGTTGTAAACCAAGGGCACTTTCTTACACAAAAAGAAAAGCTCTGATATCTGATTTTGGCTTTCAAAATCAGTTCTCCTCAATATTCTGCCCTGGGTGATTGTCACTCTTCTGAAATATCTTCCAAATAGCTGAATATGTTGTTGTTTATCTTTTGTGTTTCAGTCACAGTCCTGGCTATATTTAATGAACTCGGTGCAGATGTGGACCTGTATGCGCTCTTGTTTGGAGAAAGTGTCCTGAATGATGCAGTTGCCATAGTTCTCTCATCGTAAGTAACAGACCCACCTCTGACAGTTCATACTGCTCGTTTGTGATCCTGTCTTCACAAAAACACTGCAGCTCTCCTTCAGGTGCTGTGAGAATGTGAGACCTGCTCCCCCTGCTGGTCAGTCTTTCACATTGCATAATAACCTGCCAGTGGAGAGAATGCTCTTGAACTGGAGCAAATTCTACCGGTTGTTTTATGCTGCCACCTAGTGACCGTTTTTAAGAGGAATTAAAACAATTGTATTTGTTTAGGTCTATTGTAGCTTACCAGCCTTCCGGAGGGAATAGCCACACATTCGACGCTGCAGCCTTCTTCAAATCGGTTGGAGTTTTCCTGGGGATATTCAGCGGTTCGTTTGCGATGGGAGCTGTCACCGGAGTGGTCACTGCTCTTATATCCTTTTGAGTTGAGCCACGTCACATACCGTGATAGATACCTGGAAGCCACTTCATCATTGTAGAATAAAATACAAGCAACCAGCCGATCTTCAACAGAGGAAAAAAAAAGTGTATACTGGATTTTCCACTTGCCCTTATTCAGCTGTGTTGTATAGGCCCCTCTTCATGTTGTTAGGTATGCCAGTTTAAGGGGCATGCAGTATATATTTTAGGAGTAAAAGAAACATTAAATCAGTAGTTATTAGAGTGCTGTTATAGCAGCATATTTAAACAAGTCCTGCCTTCTCATTAGAGCACAGTGGAACAACAGAGCCCGAAGAACCCAAAGCTTCCTCCTCTAGGTTCCTGTGTGAAATTGCAGACACTAGTATCTGGCAGTGGTGAGTAAAGCCTCCGCAGTGTGCTCTGCTGTGTGGTTTCCAGACAGCCTTTGTTTTGCCTTGACAGCAGCCCCACGTCACGAAGTTCACAAAGCTGCACTGCTTCCCCCTCCTGGAGACGGCTCTGTTCTTCCTCATGTCCTGGAGCACGTTCCTGCTGGCCGAGGCCTGTGGGTTTACAGGTGAGAGAGACTCAACACAAGAGCTGTGGGTTTACAGGTGAGAGACTCACAACACAAGAGCTGTGTGTTTACAGGTGAGAGGTGGGTTTACAGGTGTGTTGCGAAGGGGATGGGGAAGGCTATTCTTGATCTGAGAAGCCGATAACAATGCAAATGCAAACTCTTGTTCCTGGTGCTGTGGTGTTTTTCACAGTGGTTTTAAATGGTCGGTCTCCTGTGTTTTCCAGGGGTGGTTGCAGTGCTATTCTGTGGAATCACGCAGGCACATTATACCTACAACAACTTATCCACTGAGTCGACCATCAGAACAAAGCAGGTAGGAGACTGTCGTGAATGCAAGGGAAGCAGCAGTTCAGACTCCGGGCATGCACCCGTTCCTTTACTAGCGTGGAGCAGCAGTTCAGACTCCGGGCATGCACCCGTTCCTTTACTAGCGTGGAGCAGCAGTTCAGACTCCGGGCATGCACCCGTTCCTTTACTAGCGTGGAGCAGCAGTTCAGACTCCGGGCATGCACCCGTTCCTTTACTAGCGTGGAGCAGCAGTTCAGACTCCGGGCATGCACCCGTTCCTTTACTAGCGTGGAGCAGCAGTTCAGACTCCGGGCATGCACCCGTTCCTTTACTAGCGTGGAGCAGCAGTTCAGACTCCGGGCATGCACCCGTTCCTTTACTAGCGTGGAGCAGCAGTTCAGACTCCGGGCATGCACCCGTTCCTTTACTAGCGTGGAGCAGCAGTTCAGACTCCGGGCATGCACCCGTTCCTTTACTAGCGTGGAGCAGCAGTTCAGACTCCGGGCATGCACCCGTTCCTTTACTAGCGTGGAGCAGCAGTTCAGACTCCGGGCATGCACCCGTTCCTTTACTAGCGTGGAGCAGCAGTTCAGACTCCGGGCATGCACCCGTTCCTTTACTAGCGTGGAGCAGCAGTTCAGACTCCGGGCATGCACCCGTTCCTTTACTAGCGTGGAGCAGCAGTTCAGACTCCGGGCATGCACCCGTTCCTTTACTAGCGTGGAGCAGCAGTTCAGACTCCGGGCATGCACCCGTTCCTTTACTAGCGTGGAGCAGCAGTTCAGACTCCGGGCATGCACCCGTTCCTTTACTAGCGTGGAGCAGCAGTTCAGACTCCGGGCATGCACCCGTTCCTTTACTAGCGTGGAGCAGCAGTTCAGACTCCGGGCATGCACCCGTTCCTTTACTAGCGTGGAGCAGCAGTTCAGACTCCGGGCATGCACCCGTTCCTTTACTAGCGTGGAGCAGCAGTTCAGACTCCGGGCATGCACCCGTTCCTTTACTAGCGTGGAGCAGCAGTTCAGACTCCGGGCATGCACCCGTTCCTTTACTAGCGTGGAGCAGCAGTTCAGACTCCGGGCATGCACCCGTTCCTTTACTAGCGTGGAGCAGCAGTTCAGACTCCGGGCATGCACCCGTTCCTTTACTAGCGTGGGTACTGACGCTGTATTGAATTGGCATGAGAAAAGGCCATTCGGCTCGTCAAGGCTTGTCCATTCATAGCGCACCATTCTCCCCAATGCACACAATCTAGTAGTTTTTTTTTTTTTTTTTTTTTTATAAATGTTCCCAGTGTTTTAGATACTTCACAATCAAAGAAAGAGCAAGCACTGTAGTGGAGAGGCAGGTGTGTGATGTCATGCTGATGTCTTTTATTAACTCCTCGGCTGCTATGAGGAGATTCCTGACAGCACGTAGCTGGCTGAGCCACAGAAGGATAGAATGAAATAGGCTTCAAGAATCAATCCTGTGCTTTGCAGGTCACCTTGTCATTTAGGAAACTCTGAGCAGATTTGGGGGTTTTTGTTCGTTAACATGTCTTTTTTTTATTTTATTGCAGCTCTTTGAAGTTCTTCACTTCCTGGCTGAGAACTTCATATTCTCCTACATGGGGCTGGCCCTCTTCACCTTCCAGAACCATATCTTCAGCCCCATCTTCATTGTGGGAGCCTTTGTATCCTTTCACTGCAGCATATTGTCCCACACTCTGCTCGGCATTGGAAGTCACTGCATTCATTTACTGGGAGCTGAGCAGCTTCTTTCCACAGCAATGAAGGGCATATCTAAAAGGCTGAGAAGTAAATAGAGCAGACACGCAGTGTTTAAAGAACACGTGTGTGTGTGTACGAACGTACGCATGTGTGTGTATATGTATGCACGTTTGTGTTTGGGTGCTTGTTGTCGTGGTGGCTGTAGGTCCCAGAAGCAGACCCAGGACGGTAGGTCAGTGTTTCACTGTGCCACTCTGCCCCTTAGCATTGCTTTAGTGACACCCTCAAGCCTTCCTGGTCCACTGAAGTCTACATTGAAATCTATGCCAGGCAAACCGTGATCAGTCATTATTGAAACCCTGCAGTCCATAGAAATGAATACATAGCTAGGAGACAACCACTGCTGTTGGTTTTGTAATCGGAAGAGTTTTCTTTTCCTTCGGCGAGCTGCGTCTGCTTGCTGGCCCTGGGGATGCTCGTTGAAATGACTAATACAGCTGGTGTTCCAGAGGGGTTCTTGAACCTCTTCGTAAAGTCACATTGGTGCTCTGATCTAACACTGTGCAGGTTACTGAAAGAGACCCCTCCTGAGTTTAGACTCTATTCCTTAATAGCTCACTGTCCACCAGGTTGCTATCTTCATAGGAAGGGCCTGCAATGTCTATCCCATCTCCTTTGCTTTGAATTTGGGAAGAAGGAACAAGATTGGCTGGAATTTTCAGCACATGATGATGTTTGCAGGTAAAGCAAGCTCTTTGTTTTGTTTTTGTTGTTTTGACACACTTTGAGAGAGTGATCTGATTTGGCTTCCTACGCTGCCAAAAAGCAACACAAAATTGCCACTAATGTATGTTCAGGATCTGGCAAAGGTTCTACAGAATATACAACTGCTCTCTAATACATGTGAAAACGCACCCCGTACTATTGACCAACCCTATCCCTAACCCATGCACTTGCAGAAGCACACCAGTTCTATTCACTAACCCTAACCCTAACCCATGCACACGCAGAGGCACACCCGTTCTGTTCACTAACCCGAACCCTAACCCTATCCCTAACCCTTACACATGCAGAAGTACACCCCGTGCAGAAGTACACCCCCTAACCCATGCACATGCAGAAGCACAACCCGAACCCTAACCCTATCCCTAACCCATACACATGCAGAAGTACACCAGTTCTGTTCACTAACTTTAACCCTATCCCTAACCATGCACATGGAGAAACACACCCGTTCTGTTCACTAACCCTAACCCTATCCCTAACCCATGCACATGCAGAAGCACACCCATCCTATTCACTATCCCTAACCCAATCCTTAACCCATGCACATGCAGAAGCACACCAGTTCTGTTCACTAACTCTAACCCATGCACGTGCAGAAGCACACCTATTCAATTCACTATCCCTAACCCATGCACATGCAGAAGCACACCCGTTCTGTTCACTAACCCTAACCCATGCACATGCAGAAGCACACCCGTTCTGTTCACTAACCCTTTGTTTTAATGCAGGCCTGAGAGGAGCCATGGCGTTCGCTCTGGCAATCCGGGACACGGCCACCTACGCCCGTCAGATGATGTTCACAACGACTCTGCTCATCGTCTTCTTCACAGTCTGGGTGTTCGGGGGGGGCACCACCCCCATGTTGTCATGGCTACACATCAGGTCAGGATGTTGTTTCACACATTTCCACTGCTAGTGGCTCTGTGCAGTTCAAAGGCATTCCACTGTGGTCTGTGAAGCCAGACTGCACAGGACTGGGTGGCAGCAGCACAGTGCAGTGCGTTTGAAGGTACAGAGATTAGTAGGTCTAAGTTCAAACAAGAGCCTTGATGAAACCAAGACCTTAACCAGAGGACCAGCTAATCCATAACAAAGCCAGGCACAGTGCCAGGGTTTATCACAGGATTTTTACCCACAGTATCAGTTTGTAGCCAAGGATAGGGTTAGGGTTCGGGTTAGTGAACAGAACGGGTGTGATACCCACAGTATCAGTTTGTAGTAACAGAGTTCTGGACAGCTGTCCTTGATTCCATTAAAGAACCATCACACTGAGAACATGATGATAGGTAATCTCAAAGCCTTTTGAAAGTTTTGAACTTGTCCTTTAACCTGAATGCAGCTGTTGCTGTGCTCTCCTTGGTGTATGTTCTGGTGTATGTGAAGCTGGAGCAGTACTGTCTACTTACAAGCGCATACATTACATTAGCAAAGGCAAGCAACAGGTGCATCAGAAATCCCATTCACCTGAACCCCAGGCTTCATTGTCACCACACAAGCTGAGTGTGTTTAATTTATGTGATTGTACTGTACATGTCTCTGCAGCATGCGCATGTGCACTTCATGCTCTGTGTGGCTGGGCATGCGGCTGACCTGACTGTAGAAATGAAGACATTCACTTCCCTATAACCATGGCAGTGCTATCCACAGGGTGGCGCTCTCAAGCATTCAGGCTTGTCGTGTTTACAGAAGTGCATCTTTTGACACCCTTATTTACTGGCTGCTGACAAACTTATCTCTGAAGTCTGAAATGTAAATTAAAACCAAGCAGCGTATCTGGTGAGCAGTTTCCCATAGAATGAAGCAGTACAGCAAGCATGGGAAGAGATGGCATTCTTATCTCCCCTGATGACAGGGGTATAGCAGAGGAGCCCAAATGGACATACAGTCTGCTGGTCACACTTTCTAGAGAGCAGCTTATCCAGCTGTATGGAGGTGCCTGTTCTCTACTCACGAGTGCCACACTTGCACTGTTACGCCTGGTGATCTGCTTCATGATACTAACAACCCTAATATTGCATTGTTACTGTGCATGCACATACTGTGACTGTAGCTCATGGTGATCTGCTTCATGACACTGACAGCTCTAATATTGCATTGTTACTGTGCATGCACATACTGTGACTGTAGCTCATGGTGATCTGCTTCATGACACTGACAGCTCTAATATTGCATTGTTACTGTGCATGCACATACTGTGACTGTAGCTCATGGTGATCTGCTTCATGACACTGACAGCTCTAATATTGCATTGTTACTGTGCATGCACATACTGTGACTGTAGCTCATGGTGATCTGCTTCATGACACTGACAGCTCTAATATTGCATTGTTACTCTGCATGCACATACTGTGACTGTAGCTCATGGTGATCTGCTTCATGACACTGACAGCTCTAATATTGCATTGTTACTGTGCATGCACATACTGTGACTGTAGCTCATGGTGATCTACTTCATGACACTGACAGCTCTAATATTGCATTGTTACTGTGCATGCACATACTGTGGCTGTAGCTCATGGTGATCTGCTTCATGACACTGACAGCTCTAATATTGCATTGTTACTGTGCATGCACATACTGTGGCTGTAGCTCATGGTGATCTACTTCATGACACTGACAGCTCTAATATTGCATTGTTACTGTGCATGCACATACTGTGACTGTAGCTCATGGTGATCTACTTCATGACACTGACAGCTCTAATATTGCATTGTTACTGTGCATGCACATACTGTGGCTGTAGCTCATGGTGATCTGCTTCATGACACTGACAGCTCTAATATTGCATTGTTACTGTGTATGCACATACTGTGGCTGTAGCTCATGGTGATCTACTTCATGACACTGACAGCTCTAATATTGCATTGTTACTATGCATGCACATACTGTGGCTGTAGCTCCTGGTGATCTACTTCATGATACTGACAGCTCTAATATTGCATTTCCACCCATGAAGGAAGAGGCTCATGTTACTCTCGCACCCATGAATATGCTCGTGTTACTCATGTTGCAGTGTATTGGTTTCCTTGTGTTCATTCAGCCCTAAAGAGCATCTTGGTCGTCAGTTATCTTAACCAGTGCGCTCTTGTTGTTTAGAATCTTGAGTGTGATTTGGGTTCTGTTCTGATGGCTCTGTACTTCCTCTGAGGCCTCGACATTCCCTCTTGTAAAGTCCCTTGGTCAAGCCATCTGGGATCAAGTATAGTTGCATCTTTTTATATTTTCTATTTCTATTTATATATTCCATCATTTGTTTAAAAACAGGTGAAAAAAATAGAAATGTGTTTTTTTTTATTCTTGTACTGTAGAACAAGACATTTTAAGTACACCAGCTGAGCCCCATACATTTTGAACATTATTTTAACAAGGCTTCAAGGAAATGTCCAACAAGAAAATCCATTCTCTTTGTGTTCATCTCATAAACCTGCATTTACCCCACCCTCCCCCCGCCAAGAGTTTCCTGGTCTTTCTACGATTGATGTGAAAGCTGTGAGGGATTCATCCTTTGTAAATGTCACTATGCTGGTCTTAAAACTGCAGCTGTGGTTTCCTCATCATTAGAAATGTCAGCATTTAAAAAACTAATAATAAATGCATAACTGTCATCTAAAGAAATATCTCTGCTGTATACAGTGAATGACAGCAAAGGTTACTGCCAGAAGGGTTTAGTCTCCCAGTTTGAAAATAACCAGCCTTTTATCAACTGGGAAGAAGAGTGTTTTTCATACTGCTCCAAAGTCTTTTATATTCAAATTGCACGCAAGAATACAAGCAATTAAATAACACTTTTTTTTATAGAACTAATATCAGTGATTAAAAAAAAAAAAAAAAATGTCTAATGACCATTTTGAAATAGCCCAGATTGTGCTGCTTTTGCCAATTCTCAGTTTCCTTTTTCAGATTGTGATGATGAACTTGGGACATGCGTTTGCTGGTCTAATGTCACAGCACTTCATAGAACCCGTTTGAATAGTCAAGTGCAGGGAAGCTATGCTGAGACATGCAGAATGCAGTGTCCAGTTCTGGTCACCTCACTGTTAAAACATCATTGCATCTGAGAAGGGCATGGAATGGGTTACCTAGCCATGTTGATGCTGAATCACTGGGATCCTTTAAGACCTAACATGACAAAGATCAGTGAGCTACTAGGAACAGGCTGAGCTTAGATGTGCCTCCTCGTATGTACAAGAACACATCCTTCCACTCCTGATGGGTGGGGTGTGGAAGGACGTGCACATTCTTTTTGTTTGTTTTTGTTTCCAGTCCCTGTTATCCTTATTGTTACCATCATAAGTGTTTTAGCCCTTTTCGTTTATTTAAACAATGCCTGCAGTTTTCTGGTCACTCTGTTTTGTTTACTATAATAACACAGATTTAACATTGAGAAACTTGTCTGTGCTTGAATGTGCTTTCCCTAAAACTGACAGCAGCTCCAGACACTGATTCATACTGCCCTGGCATGACAGCAGCTCCAGACACTGATTAATACTGAAGATACTGAAGAAAATTCAGAAAACTAAAATGAAGAGGAGAAATGACAGACATGCACTAGTAAAGCACGTCCTGAAGAAACCATTGACGATCCACAGTAACTCAGGGAATTCCACAGTAGTTTGTGCTTGTGTAGCGCACTGCTTTCACGCATGCTCTTTTGCACGTTCACGTCCAATAATATTGAATGACTCTGTGTACTTTACTGGAATAGCTTTGGTTGCATTTCTGCTTTTGTCACTTGATAGCAGGTCTTCCTCTTCCTGGCACAGCCGTTAACAACACAGCCTTCCCTGCTGGGCTCGGGAAGTCTTTGCACTTTAGTGTGAACCCCATGCTTCCCCTTCTCTCAATCCAGGACTTTTTCAGTGGCAATGTGAAAACTGCAGGTTTAAAACACACCTCTGATTCAATACAAGGACAAATATAGTGAGAAATACTGTACAAAACCAGTAAGGTCATTTAATGTATATATATAAAGTACACACACGGGCGCACACTTCCTCATACTGTAGGTCATTTGGATCCTGACAGCTTGTATTTCACTTATTTGAATTCTTATAGAATGAAACTACAGTTGTTGACACACCATGTGCACGTGGCCTCAGTTTGTACCTCAGTGAAGTCCATGTCTCCTGTTTTAAAATCAGTTGTGCATTGTCATGTTGGCCTGGTATTTATTTTTTAGTTTGTTCTTTTCATACTGTACCAGCGTTGGTGACCCTACCACATCACAGGAGGAGGAGCCCGCTGGACAGTGGAGATACTTCAGGTGAAGCTCTGTCTCGCTGTCTCTCAGAGCAGTCTTGCTCTAACCCCGCTCCACTCCGAGCTGGCGCCCTGCTTTCTGGTTCCAGCGGTTCTGAATCACGCATGCTTTATCTGCCTCTGTCTGCTGCGTCACACATCAAGGGGCGGGGTCTTTGTTTTCTGTGGAGGTTAAACCCTGATAAGATCAGTCACAACAGACATGAAACGTTGGTTTCCTGTACTGCAATACTTGTGCTAAGGAAGGAAAGCTAGTTTGTTTCTTGCTATATGGGAACATGCTATTAAGTGATTGTGATTGGTTGGGTTCCCCTTTTAAACCGGAGCCATTTGACTGAAAGGAACATTTACAGGTCTTGTTATTAAACAGCACTTTAAAATAAACAAATTGTTGCAACCTTTCACACCAAGAATAATTACTGTTTCAGAAAATGTGTTTATCTTATGAGCCTGTTTCCCGGTGCAGTGTCAGAATAGAGTTAGGGTTAAGGGTGGTTTTTCTGTCAGAGCAAGTAGCCTGAGCACCTCTTTTAACCCTTTGTATGTGATTTCAGTTTCAAATACTGGAACATTCATAACAGGACACCGGCCTGCGTTCTTATCAGGGGAGACCATGTCCTGTGCACTGGAACACAAACGTCTGTGGTAAATGGGGGCACATCTCCACCTGGTTCATTTGTTTGTATGTTTTTCCTGAGCACGTTTTTTCTTCTTGGTTTGTAAGTGCACTGATTGGTCTGGCCTGCTCATTTCTGAACAGAGTGTCGGCCTCACAATGAACCCATTTCCCGGACCCTTTGCAGGTAGAAGCACATCACGACACTTTTATCCTCTTGAAAGTGTGCTGTCAGTTAGCAGCCTGCTCTATTAAATATCTGAAGTCTCCTGGCTGTGTTTTAAACACGGCGCAGTTACTGTTTGGAAGATAGGGGTCCCTTTTTTGGTATTGTACACCCCTGTGTGTCTGAACAGGGTGGAAAGTTGTGTTGTTGTGTTTGTGATAATAGGGCACCTTTCTAAACCATGACACTTTCAGAACTGCAAATCTCGAGAGATGAAGTTACTGCCGGCAAACCACAGAAACAGAACTTGTTTTCTATAAGAAGTGAAGCTCCTGTGTGTAGAGCGGCCAACCCTCTCTTCTGATTTCAACCCGCTGGGAGACTGGCACCATCTTAATAGCAGCTGAGCTTTGTTCCAAAGGAGTGCCATTCACCAAGTTTGGTTGTACAATTTATGCTTTTATGAACTGGAAATAATAACACCAACTGTCATAACTTCAGTTCACCACAACTACAACTCCCCCTTCAGATTCTATAGAAACACTTCATGATATTCTGTCTGTATCCTGTTTAGTGATTCTATAGAATCACTTTGTGATATTCTGTCTGTATCCTGTTTAGTGATTCTATAGAAACACTTTGTGATATTCTGTCTGTATCCTGTTTAGTGATTCTATAGAAACACTTTGTGATATTCTGTCTGTATCCTGTTTAGTGATTCTATAGAAACACTTTGTGATATTCTGTCTGTACCTGTGCTTAAGGCTAATTGACTGATTGTACTTTGTCATAGTCATTAATTCTCTGTTATGATGTTCAGTCTTGACAAAGCCCTGCTGAGTGCACACATGTGGTTTCTCGACAAACTCAGTGTGTCTGTCTGCTGGGGGGCTTCTTCTCCGATTGCTTGCTGAGCAGTGAAAAGCGTTGGTGCAGTGGAGGAATGGAAAGCGCTGCTTGGTGACCGCGCTTTACTAGCACACAGAGCAGATGAGCAGTCTCTTCACAATCCTTATTCTTTGCGTTTTCTTTTATAGAGTTGGTGTGGATCCTGACCAGGATCTTCAGGGCTGCAGTGACAGCTTCCAAGTACTGCAAGGGGTGAGTCCAGCTTCTCCTCCACCTCCTCCATCAGTCTCCCACCACCCCATCCCGTTCAACAGCAAAACCAGACATCATCTGCTTCATTGTGCAAAATTCAATCAAAGTTTAATAAAACAATGCTTTCAGTTTAGTTAAACTCAAAACTAGGATTAATGAAGTCCCCTAAAATACCGTAGGCGAGTTAGAAATAACTCGTGCTGTGTGTGAAATGTCTGCACGGCCTGGGCGTGTTGTGAAGCTAAATCCCTGTTAACACCTAGAGCCTGGAGGCTTCGTTTGTATAGCGTGCTGTCAGAATGGTGACAGCAAAAGGCAGCAACTCGAAGCGCATAGTGAAAAAATAATTGGGGTTTGTGCATTTAGAAATGACTCCGCCTGGTTTCAGCAGGACTCTGCAGATCCATGTGTGCTGATGCAGGATTTGATTTCCTCTGTACACGTCGGAGGAATGGCCAAACAAACACAGCTGTACAGCTCCTGACTTCATGAAAGGAAGTGTAGGAGTTTTGTAGGAATCCGTGCCAACATGTGAGACCTTGATGATGTCTAGCAGAGAAGGCATCACCTGCCCCTCATTTTGAATTACCTCATTTGCAGAGATTTCTCCTCTGTGGTCGTGTTTTCAGTCACTTGACCTGTAAAAAGTCTCTCTTCGTATTCGAGAACCACTCTTTGTAGGCTGAAAGGTGTCACTTCCTGACCACACTGTGTGCAGCTCAAAACTGCAGTGTTTCTCTGAGCTGTTGCCTCATTTTCAGGCCCAGTGTGCTATGCAGTCTGCATCCTAGGTGTTCAGCCGAAACAGTGTTGTTTATGTTTTTTTTGTTTGTTTTGTTTTTTGGCATGTTCTCCCCAAGTAACACTAATATATATAATTTGTTTTTTGTTTTTCTTTCTAAAGGACGGTTCTCAACCGGAAGGTGGAAGCAAAACCAAGCAAGAAAGTGCCTGGCTTTTCCGATTGTGGTACAGCTTTGACCACAAGTATCCTTCATTTATTTATCAGAGAATAGAATTACTGTTAATTACTAATTGCTTCTAATAACCTGCCGCCGTGTGTTGCTTTATGTTCCTGCTTAAATAACGTTCCTTTTTATATAATCTACATTTTCTTACTGTTTTAATATATTACCTGTTGTAAATCCAATTGGGTGTTTTCTTTACGATTCTCTAGTAGATCATTATTTTCCATGTGCCTCTGGATGCTTCTGAAAACACTCCTCAAAGTTAATAGGGGAAGCATAGTACCATTCCATTGAAGCCCATTGTGAGGGACTCTGCAGCAACAGTTGTGATGCATAGTTCACCCCCTAGTCTCTGGAAGTCGCTTTGGATAAAAGCATCTAATTGACTCATTTTTAATAATATTTATTTGATGGCAATCTACTTTTTAAAATGTTGTATATGTATGATCCTGGCATGCTTGTTCATGATGGTAGCTTGTAGATGAATATTCATTAATATCCCTCAACATTTCTAGTGTCATGATGTTAGCTGGAACCTTTCTTCTAAAGTACCTGGAAATTAATGATAAGGAATCTACTTCATTACACCATGAAGTGAAACTGCACTCAAGACTAAAAGGTGTTTGTGACAGTGAGAAGACAATGTACCTGTCTATGTAACACGCCCATCTCTTACAAGTCTGCAAGGTTTTGCCCGTCGAGCCATGAAGAGTGTTTTGCGTGTAATGAGGGATTTTAATATGAACAGATCAAGCGTGTAGCACTGCAGAGACCGTCTTGTGTGACTGAGCTGGCTTTGTAACTCAAAGCCCACAGAGGAAGCTCTTTTTGTCTCTTTTGAAGTATGGAGCCCGCCCACGCAGTGAGAGAAACCAATCTGCCCCAGGTTTGTTTCAGGAAGTACAATGAGGCCCTTGTAAGGATAGCTCAGATTCAACAGACACGCTCAGAAACTGGGAAAGACTTTAGAGATTTAGAGAACATGATAAAACTCCATATTGGAGCAGCAGAGCCTCTGATAACGATTGCAAACACCAAACAGTAGAAAAGAACATTGCAATGAGAGTGGAGCGACAACAGTGATGCACACAATAGAAAAGAGCATTGCAATGAGAGTGGAGCGACAACAGTGATGCACACAATAGAAAAGCACATTGCAATGAGAGTGGAGCGACAACAGTGATGCACACAATAGAAAAGAACATTGCAATGAGAGTGGAGCGACAACAGTGATGCACACAATAGAAAAGAACATTGCAATGAGAGTGGAGCTACAACAGTGATGCACACAATAGAAAAGGACATTGCAGTGAGAGTGGAGCGACAACAGTGATGACTGTACACGGTTTGAAAGACAGCATTCAGAGGTTGTACTAGAACATGGATTTGAATTAGGGGACAAGGTAAATTGCCCAAAATTAGCATTTTTGTAGATTGATTTGGAACGTAGACTGCACAGGTTGAAGGTTCACATTCGAGATCCTTTACTAGCGATTAGAAACAATGTTATTGGCCGATCAGGTCAAAGGACATCTCCATCTCCATTCTAGTGAAATAGAATTCATGCTGTTTGTTTACTACATCCAGCCATTATTTTAAGGTGTCTTTTAATCAAATTCCTGCATTTTTTTGAGTGAAAAATCAGTCCGAACCAGTGTGAAGAGGAATGTAACTGAAGTGCTTTTTATCAGATTGTTTATTTTAAGTTCCGTCTGAGTCTCAGTTGTTCTTTTTGAAAAGTTCATGTCCTTGATTGTAGAATTTCAGTTACCTGAAGCCGATCTTGACGCACAGCGGCCCCCCCCTGACTGCCACTCTGCCGGGATGCTGCAGGCCTCTAGCTCGGTGCTTGACCAGTCCGCAGGCCTACGAGGTGAGTTGTCATGAAGGGGGTGTCGACACATTCAAAAACTGCTTAATACGCTGGGTTGTACCGAATATTTCTATAAACATACACCCGAAAATACCTTTAGCAGTACTAAAAGAAATTCAGATTCATTTTTGACTAGAAGTCTTTTGTTTTTTTCAATGTTTTCAAAGGCAAAAAGCTTCTTTCAGTATTTCTAAGTTCAGTGCTGTTGAGTGTTTATAGGTTATTAGCTGAAATATCTGCCGTTCCCCAGGGAAATTCAATATTTCAGTATTTCAATATTTCACTGGCTCCTGTGGGGTCTGAATGCATAAAGGAACAGACAGACAGACAGACAACCTTTATTCTTTATATCAAGATGACTGTTTCTAAAATTGTGACCTGTCCCCCAGGGTTTTACTAGAAGATTGGTTAGCCACAGCGTGTGTAGATAACAAGCTCAGGTGACTCTTAGTAAAAACAGGAATGGGTCAAACTGCTTCCTGTCCCTGTGGTGGGAAGAGGTCAGAGCTGGAGAAGGTTTAAGATTATTTAAACGTGGGCTCCTGAGTGGCGCATCCGGTAAAGGCACTCCGCGTGGAGTGCAGGATGCACCCTATAGCCTGGAGGTCACCGATTTTGAGTCCAAGCTATTCCACTGCCGACCCGTGGACGGGAGTTCCCAGGGGGTGGCGCACGATTGGTCAAGCTCCACCGGGGGGGAGGGGGAGGGCTTAGGTCGGCCACGGTCGACGCCGTAGCTCTGATGTGGCTGATGGCAGGCCTGCAGAGTGAAAAGAAGCGGACGGCTGATGGTACACTTTTAGGAGGACGCGTGTGTCCGTCTTCGTCTCTCCCGAGTGTGTAAGCAGGATTGAAATATAAACAATAATTGGGCTTACCAAATTGTGGAGAAAATTAGAAAAATAATTGCTGAATTAAAAAACACATGAACATGAATCCGGTGCTGCTGTTTGGTGCAACAGTTCAGCTTTCCATGACTGTTGAGGGATCTAATGAGACTCTCCCCATAGTGGGCCCTCAAGCCTACTCATAGTTATTTTTGGCATGGTTACTTGGCTCTCCCTCGCTTCCTTTTCCTGTACAGTATTGAGAAATGGCTTACTGTAGTCAGAGTGAAGCAAAACATACTGAAGGTCTGGTGGCTTTGATTGATGCAGCTCTGCTTTCCTGTAAGAGCTAGAGCTAGGAAAGAGGGTACAAACCAAACCGGGCTTGTGTGGATTAACTTTAAAATAGTGGCACAACAGTGCTGGTTTAGATTCGTCTAGTCAAATGATTTATCTGCATTAATAGCTATTAAATTATTTCCTGTGTTCAAAAGTTTCTTATCTGCTCTGTAACCTTCCCCCAATGGAAATGTTTTTTTGTTTTTTTAAAGAAATGTACAGTACTCATTTAACGCAGTGAAATATCTGAGCGATGCTTATATATACAGTCTTGTTGTTGCAGGGGGTTATTAAATATCCCCCTGCAACCCTAACTACCCAGTCCAGTGTTGAAGAAGAGCAATAAAACAAATGATTAAATAGTTTAACATGACAGCCGTGGATTCAGAGCAGTTCACATCGCTTCACGTGAACCAGTCGCAAAACACATCCCAGTCACACAAACGACATTCGAGAATGAGTTTCCAATAGCTGACCTAGGGAGTGTTTATGTCCCACCCCAGTCATTTCTGATTGGCTAGCTGTGGAAAAGGGAGATCTTCTATTGGTTACAAAAAAACAAAAAAAAAAACAGAAATGGCTGACTACCAGGCAGAAGCTTTTAACAAACTATTGTCATATTTTAAGAACTCCCAAGTATTGCTTATTATAGTTTTACTCTTAGTATGATGCTTAAAATGTGTTCCAAACTGCACCGAAAGGAGCATTTCCTCCAGTATGTTATAAATGTATTGAGGTGGGGGGGGGGAGGGTCACAGTGTATCTTGAATTGTATCTTGAAGAATTTAATGAACCAGTCAAGCAGCAAGGCTCAATCCACCCCTGCATGACATGAGGATACTACAGCAAAGTCACTCTGACACCTTCGCAAAACACAGCATATTGCAGCACGTTCAAAACCTACTGTTACTCAGCAGTACCTTTCATCTGATTCTTCAGTGTCCTTCGTAACCCTGTGTGCTGGCTGTCCCATCCCCGCCCCCTGTTCTACCCTGTCCCCGCTCCCTGTTCTACCCCGTCCCTTCACTGCCCACTTTCTCTTTGCCCCCAGAACCAGGAGCAGCTGAGAGGCACGGACTCTGACCTGGTACTGAATGACGGTGACCTCACGCTCGCGTACGGCGACACGGCCATTACTGCCAACGGGGCCTCTGGCTCCCACTCGGCTTCCTCCGGCACGAGACCCAAGAGCACCTCCGAAGAGGCTCTGGAGCGAGAGCTCGAGATGGGGGACCCCGAGCTGATCCATCGAGGCACTCGCCTGGTGTTTCCCATTGAGGACCACGCTTGAGCTGAGCAGCGGGGACTGACTGCCTCTTGTCCCCGACAATGAAGAAATAAAGGAATGCTGGTCCCAGCCAGTTAAAAACTTTCAACCTGTTTTAGAAAAGGGTAGGGTGTAAGAGAACAGCAGCATTTCATTCCCACCAAGCTTAATATGATAGGACTGTGGCTCATGTATATTGAGCAGTGAAGGAGATACAGTAGTTGGACTTGTGACAACCTTTTTGAAAACATGTAAAAATAATGATGACACGTCCATGTGCTCCTGTGGGTTAGAAGGCAAAGAGGAACTGTTTAACTGAGCTAGAGATCCACATTTCATTTACATTCAAGTGTCTGGCAGAAGAACGCATTTGTGACATCAATCAGTCCTCCTTGTTATTTTACATTGCTGCTAAAAAAAAGAAAGAGACCGAGTCTCAAAGGAGGAACACCTAGCTGGTCGTGAAGCCTGGGCTGCATTGTGAGCCTTACTGTAGTTAATCTCTGCTAGCAAACTGGAAGCTGTACAATGTAAGCATGATGCAAACCCCATTAATGTAACCCCCTTTTTAATGTAACCAGTGCTGTGGCTAATATTACATCATGTTGTTATCGGAAACTCCATTATTAGATGTTCCAGAATGTAAGAACCACAGACATCTTCTGACCCTGCTTTTATCCCAGCAAGTTTAATACACTCTATGTGCATTAATACAGTACAAGTCTGTGGCTAATTTGCAACGGTTTCTGTGTAGTAAACCTGATCAGCTGCATACAAGAAGCATGAGCCCAGTTCTATAAAGCTTCATGCAGTGCTCTGTTGTGCAATAGCAACAACCACAAGATACAAAGGGAACCAATTGATCATGCAGCGGTCTCGGTTAAGCTTTGTCAGTCCAAGTCAGCGTCTTACTGTGTTGGGTGGAGACTTGGGAAGCCTAATGCTGTTGTGCACTCGCCTTCCCCATTAAAAAACCCACGGCGTTTAAATACACTTTCAATGCATTGCAATTGGCACGTCTACTGCAGGCTTGAGTTCGACTGCTGTCAGGCTGTAACTGTGGTTTAACATCTCAAGAACTGCACTGCAATCCCAGCTGCACACTACAGTCTACAGCCACAGTGCTCTGAAACTAACTATGATCTCAAAGCTGTTTACTCCAAGACGTCCAGACGGAGAAACACACCCAATAAAGTTACTAAACCAGATACAATCAAGTCAGTCTTTAATCGTACATTTTTTAAAGTAGTCAAGGTGTTTCTGATTGGTTTTAAATTTGTAATGCCTGGTTTTTCAGATAGAAATTGCGCTAGTGACGAATTGGAGTAAACAGGTTTGCAAATCTATTCCTGTGTGGTTCTTCTGTCCTCTCTTAAAGCACTTTACAACTGGACTGCAGTCAAGTGTGACGTCATTGTGTCTTGTTCATTACATGAATATCCTGTCTCGTCCTCATATATTGCAGCGTGTTCTAGCAGCTTTTCTTTTGAACCTAGTTTTTAATAACGTTAATAATCAGTGAAAGTAAAACAGTGAGGATGAGAGCTACATATATCGTACGACTAACAATAATTTCAATTTGTATAGGTGTGTGTAGAAATGTAGGATTGCTAATAATTACACAGTGGGCTCCAAAAATATTAGGATATTTTTAATTTAGATTTTTTTTTATGTCTGCTTCATGTCTGTAAACAGTAATATGACGTTGTTTTAATCTTACAGATAATAGAATGAATAGACCATTTTTTAACATTTGCCAGTAATATCAGTACTACCTTACAAGATGTACTGTAGGTGTAGTTTTCCACTTGGATCTCTGGAAATCACTGTATAATAATCTCCATCTCTTGTTGATTTATTCTTATTGACATTCATGATTTATTTAAAGTAATAGAGCTTTGTGAGGCCAAAGTTATTCTAAAAGATGATTTAGTTTTTTAATGGGTTACATGTAACTTTCATTGTTCAATATTTTTTTTAAATGTGGGCCTTAGAAATGTTGGTAAATTCAGTGCTGTCGAAAAACCATAGAAACTCAATGACCCCCCTTCTGGTCAGTGGTCATTTTTATTGTCTTTCGTGGTAGGGCTTTGTTTTCTACATCTCGGTAACATTGCTGAGCAGCCATGAAGCTTGTACTGTGTGTCTGTAGTAAAACACTTACAATCTCTGCTACAATCGTTGTTTCAAATAGCTAGTAGAAGCTGCTTCTCTTGCGGTAGCACCAATATTGTTGGAGCCAGTCGTACATTGCTATACACAACCTAATGGATTCCATCTTTTAGAAGGGGATTGTCCTTTGGGTAGAGTTGGCTAACTCCTGATAGCGAGAGTTAGGTTTAGGACTGTGCAGTCAATTTGTCTATAGCTGCCTATACAATGTTTTGTTGTCTGGTATTCATGTGGGAACCACCAGCCCCTCTCCCAGCAAACAATTCCGAACCCTCTTCTTATTCTGTGCTGTGTCACAAACCGTGCCAGTCTGTAAATATAGCAGTTCAATCTTCCTTATTGCTGATCATCAGGACGTGCAGGAAGACTTTCCTTGTTTCCTTGAGTTGTTCTGCATGTGTTCTATCTCTGTCAATAAAATCTGTACATCACGCTGGTATTTTACTGGGGGGGGGGGGGGTGCTTTCAGCAGGATCAGTTCCATGTTCGTGTTGAGTGATTTTTTTTTTTTAGTTCTCTCGGCCACTGCATGATTTTATTTCTTTTTTAATCTTACCTTGAGAACAGAACCCCCTCCTTGAGGAGCTGTAATGGGCATTATAATTCCTCACTGGAACCTAGCAGCAACTACGCTTAGAATTTCACTGAGTGCTGATCTCAACTACACTTAGAATTTCACTGAGTGCTGATCTCAACTACACTTAGAATTTCACTGAGTGCTGATCTCAACTACACTTAGAATTTCACTGAGTGCTGATCTCAACTACATTTAGAATTTCACTGAGTGCTGATCTCAACTACATTTAGAATTTCACTGAGTGCTGATCTCAACTACATTTAGAATTTCACTGAGTGCTGATCTCAACTACACTTAGAATTTCACTGAGTGCTGATCTCAACTACACTTAGAATTTCACTGAGTGCTGATCTCAACTACGCTTAGAATTTCACTGAGTGCTGATCTCAACTACACCTAGAATTTCACTGAGTGCTGATCTCAACTACACTTAGAATTTCACTGAGTGCTGATCTCAACTACATTTAGAATTTCACTGAGTGCTGATCTCAACTACATTTAGAATTTCACTGAGTGCTGATCTCAACTACATTTAGAATTTCACTGAGTGCTGATCTCAACTACATTTAGAGTGTAGATCTTGCACTTCAGCGTGTTTTTGATAAACCATTCAAAACATTTACACCACAACACGTTCTATGCAAACAGATTAAGTGCTTTAATATCATGTTTTATTTAGATTTATTGAGTTACAATGGGCTTTTAAGTGTTTAGTGGCTGCCACTAATCAAGCTGAGAGTGTGCTTTCTCTTTCACTCTTTGTATGACAGACCTTACACATCAAAGACTGTATGTGAATGAAACACACTCTCAACCTGACTAGCGCTAGCCACTGAACACTTAGACAAATATGTTGGGTACTATACCATGGTGGTAGTCGAGTCCCACCCTCAGGTGTGCAGCTGACTTTGTGGTTATAGAGCTTTCAACTTCCTCTCACAGATTCCATAACAGCAGGGCATCGCACAGAACTGCCTGTTACACTTAGCAACCTGTCCGGTCTTCTTATTAAAACAAGGAAAGCCTGAAGCTGCTTGTCATACAGTAGCTCTGACCAGAGGATTCATTCAGTGTGTACTGGGGACAGTAATGCTGCTCGTTTGACGCACCCTGTTGTTGTCAAACCAGACCTTGAAAAGAAAGCCTAACCCTTTGTGAAAGTCTAGTGAACTATAGAATAAGGTTGGTGAGTTTTGTTTTTTTGTGCTTTTAATTGACTTGCGTGACTGTGCATTGCTGGCTGTGGATTTGGGTTGTAAGTAAAAAAAAAAAAAAAAACCAACGAAAAAAGAAATGGCAGTGGATGCCCGGCACGGCGTCTGCTGTATATCTTGTGGATTCACCCACAGATCTTTCTCAGTGTCTTCAATGTTTTCTTGAGTTTTGGATCCATTCTTTTAACACAGGGTTTGGTGTGTACTCCACTCCCACATTATAAACATTGGTCTCAGATTGATGAGCGTGTTCTGCTTGTGTATGTTTTACACACTGCTCTTGAGTCTTAAATATGACCTACCTCCCTTATATAAATATCAAACTAAACAGATGTGTCACATCAAAAATAAAATCTTGTGTTCAATCCCTCATGTTATATCCCTCATAAGACACCCAGAAAACAGCTATTCAGTCAATAACAAAAACAAGACATTTTTAGTTTCTGCTGACATTTTATTTATATTTATTTTTGGAAAGTCTTCTCATAGTCTTTTTTTGTCATAGTCTTTAGCAGTTTATCTTTCATGGTGATTCCTGCATAAATGGTGGCATGCTGAGGATTAGAGACAGGGCCAGAAACACATCGTATTGACATAGCATAGTGCAAAGGTCAGTGGCTTGCAGCACTAGGTAAAGAATCTGAGCTTGACATGATAGCTGTGTCACAGCGCAATACAATCCAGCATGCTGCCATTTCAAGTTCTGAGTTTGAGTATGCTACATCATTTGTGTTTCACTGCTGTTATAAAAAACATTTTTGTTATGAGTTCTTAGTAATACACTGTTCTATTTCACTTCCGTAGCAACAAATAGAGGGCACCAGTGGAAGTCTTGAGTTCTCTTGAAGGTGTGAAGGGGAGTCTTGAGTTCTCTTGAAGGTGTGAAGGGGAGTCTTGAGTTCTCTTGAAGGTGTGAAGGGGAGTCTTGAGTTCTCTTGAAGGTGTGAAGGGAAACATTGAGTTCTCTTAAAGGTGTGAAGAGAAGTATTGAGCTCTCTTGAAGGTGTGAAGAGAAGTCTTGAGTTCTCTTGAAGGTGTGAAGAGAAGTATTGAGCTCTCTTGAAGGTGTGAAGAGAAGTCTTGAGTTCTCTTGAAGGGATCATGTGTCAAGACATTAGATTTCTTCAAGCAGCATTACTGGTTCCCAGGGTTGGGGTCAATTCCTGTTTTTCAATTCCAATTCAAGTTCCTTAGAAGGAATTGGGATTTATATTGTAGAGGTATTTAATAATTGTTGCTATTTGTTCAACTGCTTCCATTTTAAGCCAATTTAATTGATTAACATTCACTTCAATTTAAGTAATTTGTTGCCACTATGAGAAGCTTATTTTAACAGAATGCTGCTAATTGCAGTTTTCCCTTTCATGTGCAATAGGTTCTTGGGGAAAGGCACCAGCTGCTTTTCTGTTCTAATTGATTAAAAGGAATGGGATATGGAATTGGAATTGACGAACAAGAACTGCCCCTGACCCCCTCAGTACCTACGCTTGAGCAAGAACTGACCCTGACCCTCTCAGTACCTACGCTTGAACAAGAACTGACCCTGACCCTCTCAGTACCTACGCTTGAGCAAAAACTGCCCCTGACCCTCTCAGTACCTACGCTTGAGCAAGAACTGACCCTGACCCTCTCAGTACCTACGCTTGAGCAAGAACTGACCCTCTCAGTACCTACGCTTGAACAAGAACTGACCCTGACCCTCTCAGTACCTACGCTTGAGCAAGAACTGCCCCTGACCCTCTCAGTACCTACGCTTGAGCAAGAACTGTCCCTGACCCTCTCAGTACCTACGCTTGAGCAAGAACTGCCCCTGACCCTCTCAGTACCTACGCTTGAGCAAGAACTGACCCTCTCAGTACCTACGCTTGAACAAGAACTGACCCTGACCCTCTCAATACCTACGCTTGAGCAAGAACTGACCCTCTCAGTACCTATGCTTGAGCAAGAACCCCTAACCTCTCCCTGTAGCATCTGAAACAAACAATTCCATTGGTTACTGCGTAGGAACAAGCAGTGCCATTGGTTAATGCTCAGGAACAAGCAGTGCCATTGGTTACAGTGCATGTTATTTCTCTAGCAATCCTTGGTGCAGTGCATGAGGTTAAGAACCAAACACAGGTATATTTAAATTCATGTATTTGTTTTATTTCTAACAGCAATAACAGCCTCCACCCTGGGCAATGCCGGGTGAGTTTATAAACCAGCTGGACCCCCAACTCTCCCAGTAACCAGTATTCCCAAGGAAAGGCCCTGGACTTCATCACAATCACAGGCTCTCACGACTGGGAGTTAGCAAGCACTCGCACCTAAGGCTTTCATTTTAAATTACATCTTTTATACATTCATAATATTCTAGCATACAATGCGTAATTAATTTCTACTCTATTTTAAAATTCAAAAAGTAAGGTGTGTATCTCAATCACAACTAAGAAACGTGTTTAATAGTAAATTTGATTTAATTAATAGTTTTTCCTTTGACACAACAAATAAATGGGCTTTTAAATTGTAAGTCTTACTGTTTTATTTCAAATCAAAAGCGACTCATCTTAATATCAATATAGTTCCGCATTCTTAAAGGAGAGTTTGAAAGGAGGGGTAAAACATTGAAAATCAGAAACCCTATACAGAATACATACTGCCTTCAAACAGTAATCAGGACACCTGGTGTGACAATACCAGTGTGCAGTATTGTTCGGTTTGAATTGCTCTTTTAGATTGCTTGCAGATGTGCCAGTTAGTACCTGTTGGTTTCTCTGATCTGGAACCCAGGCACCCAAACTGGGCAGAGGAGCACCGTGCTGTTCTTTTACTCTGTTCACAAACTGGACAGAGGAGCACCATGCTGTTCTTTTACTCTGTTCACAAACTGGACAGAGGAGCACCGTGCTGTTCTTTTACTCTGTTCACAAACTGGACAGAGGAGCACCATGCTGTTCTTTTACTCAGTTTACAAACTGGACAGAAGAGCACCATTGTCACGTCTGCTGCGTTCACAGATTTTTACGTACTCTTTTTATTCACTCTGCACACACTCTTAACTTCAGCGGAGACGTTAGGAGGACAGAGATGTTATAAACTCCTAGTGGTTTATGTTCGAGCACTGGACAAGCTTGTATGTATGTCCATATAACCCCTATTTAATCAAGAAAAAACACTCAAGACTCATTCATCTGAAGTTTTTACGAATCAGAGCAATGCTCCTTTGCTTTATTAAATGCTTTTAATATTGGAAAGGCAGTTTGTGCACACCACCAAAATCCATAAACATGCAGTAACAATTAACGTTTCTAAGTTAGTTGCAAGTTCAGCATTAACACTTCAATTGGCAGGATACATCTCCGTGTATCAGTGCAGCCACCGGGCCAGCTATACACACGCCAATGACCTCATACACTTAGATGTATCAGTGCAGCCACCGGGCCAGCTATACACACGCCAATGACCTCATACACTTAGATGCATCAGTGCAGCCACCGGGCCAGCTATACACACGCCAATGACCTCATACACCTAGATGTATCAGTGCAGCCACCGGGCCAGCTATACATGCGGTCTAAAAAAGAAAGCACCCACTTCTATATTTCAGTTAATTCAATATAACACTGTCTCAAAAACTAAAACATAGTTTCAATATCTTATAGCAATACAACCAATACATGTGAGATATAATATTGTAGATAATATGCTTACCTCCTATTATAAGGAAAAGTAGCGTGAACAAAGGAATCAGAATTGTCACTCTGCCAAGCTGAGTCTTGATTGTGGTGCCTCATTGTAAAAGACATGAGGTTTTATAGATTTTGGTCTCCATTGGAATACATGGAGAGACTTAATCAAGTCCAATTATTAATTTGTTTATACACTTCTTATCTTTCTTTGGCACCCAACAAGCTAAAATTTTAGAGCCAAATGCCAATAACTTTCTAAAATATGACACCTATTCCAAACACTTGACCATGATCTCATCCGCTCATTTCTCAACCCATTCTCTTCTAAAAATTTAGGTGAAACACAGTTCACAAGACCCTTGCTATCCCTCTATTTTATATGTGTATACAAAGAGAATAATGTTACTTTGAGTATATGAGTGTTGTTTGAAATATATACAACACTATTAGTTATGATTATATGTATTAATGTCTACGTATATATTCCCTCATGCCATTCTATTCTTCAAATTAGTTTTCCTTCTCTCTTTACAGCCGTGTGCTTAACAGATATTATAGAGAACTTCCATCTTATGTTTTTCCAATATAGAGTTTCTCTTCATGGATAATCTATTTGGTTTTTATTTAAGTGTAAGATTGTAATGTCTCTGTCCTATGAGTTTCTTAACAGCACGAATTCAGCTGAACTGCGGCCGACCTCCTATTTTTTCAGTAGCACACAAGCCAGCTAAAACCGGTTTGCTAGTGGTACACCAATCTTCCTAATTTCCAGCGATAATTAATGTCTTTTAGCAATGTTCTCCCTTCTTCTAGGGTGAGAAGATAATTTCCCTCGTTAAATTTTAACCTTGACGCTATAATCTTTAAGATAAAAGAATTCTCGCTCTGCGTGCCAACTATGCCTCCCTTTACCAGGCATGGCTTTCTCTAAAAAACAGGCTCACAGAAAATTCGGGAAGAAAGTTCACATGGTTTACCTTTTTCAAAACCTAGCCTCTACTTTTAAAATTACTTTTTATTATTTGTTTAAGCTTCTTATTTTATTTTACAAACAACATCCCTTTATGTTTCATCATCTTTTAACTCAGAGTCAAACTAGACAGTTTATCCCCTACAGAACACGATTACTAACTATTTTAAATGTAAACTTATCTTGATGAGAAGCAATTTCATGTATATTATTATAACAGGCAGTGTTAAACATATGGTCTTACATACACAAATAGTTTTTAGTAAAAAGCAAGCATATTAAACCTTATTTCAACATTTAACATTTTCTTAGGCTAAAAAGGGTGCTATAGAAACTTAGCATTCAATTCTGGGAATCAAGCCCATCTTGATAAGAAACCGCCTAAAAACTGTCCACTTGTATCAAGCTATACCAGTTTCTACTGCATGATTTTTATATAAAGAGAATACATAATTTTCACAATTACTGATTAAAACAGCATTAAGCGTTACTTTTGATTACACACTTACATAATTTTCCAAACTAAAGATTATACAAACACTACAAAAGATTATAACACATATTATTGCATTAATACATTTCATTTTATATCGTCCAGTCCACGTCCAGGGTTTCAGCTCGCTCCCTTCAAGACTCCTCTTCAGTCTCAGGTTCAGCTCGGGTTGGTTCAGCGAACACGACAATAGGCCCTTGAATCCATCATCTCGCATCACAGGTGTGAGTCGCCATGGCCTTGACTTTGTACCTACAAGACACTTGTACACGCTTAGCAGGGACACCTTCCTCACATTCTAATTTTCCCAGATGCGCCCATTTTACTAAGTGACCTTTATCACAACTCATGCATTCAATCCTCAATATCTTTTGGGGTTTACATTTAAATGAGAGAAAAAAACACCTAGAATCATTGCATTCAAACAAGATTCTACAGTGTTTAACCAAATGACTGCATGCCGGACAAAGTCTGGGCCCAGTCACTGATGACTTGCTTTGGCACATATTACATGCACAATTAACAAGAGGATTATGTTTTAATTTATGTGTCAGGGTTACTTCTGCACCATGTACAATAGCTCTGGATCTGTACACATTGTTACTATACACTTCTTTCTGCTCACACAAGGTCACTTTAGAAGGGATGCCATTCATCCAGAATACGGTAGGGGGCCAAAACTCACTGTTTTTCATATTAGCAGGCACCCAACTTGTAGTTTGTTTATCATCATCAGTGGGCAAACTCAATACAACTGAATCTGAATCAGTTGATGAACCATGAGCCTTAGCTACTGAGATTCTCCATACAAAGGGATTCAATGTTTTACTGGCCAGCCTAGCTGACTCAGCGTTACTTGCAACACCATGCTGTTCTTTTACTCTGTTCACAAACTGGGCAGAGGAGCACCGTGCTGTTCTTTTACTCTGTTCACAAACTGGGCAGAGGGGCACCGTGCTGTTCTTTTACTCTGTTCACAAACTGGACAGAGGAGCACCGTGCTGTTCTTTTACTCTGTTCACAAACTGGGCAGAGGAGCACCGTGCTGTTTTTTACTCTGTTCACAAACTGGACAGAGGAGCACCGTGCTGTCCTTTTACTCTGTTCACAAACTGGGCAGAGGAGCAGCATCATTCTCTATTTCAGCGGTTCACAAACTGGGGGCTGTGAGATGGTCAGAGGGGGTGCCCCAGCCCATGTAGAAATAATTTCTCTGAAGTGACATTGACGTCTGATAAAGCTGTGCTCTTTCTCAGTCTGTACCAATCCGGGCTGGAGTGTGACTGGCGATCAAAGCTCCAGGGCTGACTGATTGGAACACTGCTTTGTGATGTTGCTGTACAATGGGAGCATTCAACCAGAGCTGTAACTTACCACACGAATCCCAGGAAACAGGATTTGGAATGTCAATTAAAGCCAGTGGCAAAACAGTTGCTATAGTTACATGGTCATCCTGATCTTTTATTTATATATATATATATATATATATTGTGAGATAGCAGGGAGGGGGTTAAAATCCTTCCCTGCTAAAAACCTTGTGAGAATGCACATTTGGGTGTTATGGGGTTTAATTGGGTAATTGTTTTATTGTTTAGTAATCCCCTGCACCTGGTGGTAATTGTAAATTAGAGCCAGGTGCAGGGTATTTGAGAGGCAGTCAGTCTGTTCCAGGCTGCTGCTGAGAGAAGAGCCCGACTGTGTGAGTGAGCAGTCGTATTGAGGTATTGTGTGAGGGTGTGTTTTTCAATGTTTGTGGCAGGTAAATGGTTTAGCCGTCCTGCGTGATAGTTAGGTTCCTGTTTATGTTTAGTGAGTGCTCCAAATAGGAGCTAGGTGTTTGTTTTGTGTTTATTTCATTTTGTGTTTATTAAAAATGCGCGTGAGCGCTGTTTCAGTACAATCCTGTGTGTTGGGTCGTGATTCAGAAGGGAGAAGAACCCGTGAGAGCCTCTGTGGCGAGCAAAAAGTTGACAATATATATTTCAAAACGCTGAGTGTAAATTCATTTTTTATAGACATTGACTGGCCTTTTTTCGTGTTTTATGAGAAGCTTGATTAGTCGCAGTATATAGCTAACAAGCTCAGGTGTGTCTTGTTAAACCCATGGTAAAACCAGGAATGGATTAAATTGTTGCACACCTTGGAATATACCTCATTTCTGATGATTGATAATTAAATCTACAAGTCAGAATAAAATAAAGTATTAAGTAAAGGTTGTTTTATAATACTTTTTAGTTCACAACTCTCTTAAAACAAGTTACTATGTGTAATTAGAGGACCCTGGAATCTTGGTGCACAGATTCCTAGCTTCTGCATAGTGGGTGTAACATCTTGCAGGACACTATTTAATAGAGATTATGTTAATATTGTCTTAAGCTATTGTTCTTTGATAGTAGAAAAGTTCATCCTTAAATCCTAGAAAGGAGAGACATGTTTCACAGAATGGAAACCTGTAATGCTGTACGTATTCCAGCTGGAGAGGCTGTGATCGAAGATAGTCTGCTCCTGCGTTATTGTTACAATAAAGCTTTAAATGGCTGAATGACACTGACCTTTTTTTGAAGCACTTTTATGTGATATAGAGGTGAACTGAAGCTCAAGGATGACAAATGTCCCCAAAAGCTGCACGGCGGTAAGTGATTTGTTGAGTCAATCTGGTGGCATTAATCGCGCACTGTAGGTCTGCACACACTACTTCCTCTAGCAGTAATCTTGCACTAAGACGTTCTGGGCACCCAAGATAACAGCAGACACGTAGAAACAGGAGCTGCATGACATTGTTGCTTTTATTGATAAGAGGTTTTGTCCTTTGGAGGCTCTATCTTTCTATGGCATGCATACACGGTATCTGACGTGGCTCTCTCATTCTCCCTTTCATGTGCAATGTGTCTTTGGGAAATGATAACGCTTTCATGCTCCACCAAAAAAAAATACATTTAGGGTTTATCTAAATAAGTAGTGTCCATACATGACAGCATATTGTACTGTACATTTAAAACATGTCCAGAAACAAATCAAGGTTAAGCTCCACTTTGTATTGGGAGGCTGTGACGCACACCTCTATAATTGTATAGGTGGGGTTCTGTGCTACAGTGGAATAACCCACATAGTTTAGGTTCTTAAGAAATGCAGATCTATGTTAACAGAACTGGAAAAACCTACCTTCTAAAAGAAAAAAAGCAGCTTGTTCCGTTTTCTTAATGCTATAAAATCTGCATTTGCACACAATTTCCAGCTGTAGAAAAGTGAGAACTGTAATGTGTAATACTCAGCAGTCATCAACACACATTCCTCTCTTGAAACATAACAAGACATGCCAGGATTCTGTACTGGTTCAACCAAAACATTAGAAAGAGCTGCCACAACACTGCCAAAAGGGTAATCCCACAGAGGCAGAAACGGCCTGGTTTGACAAGCTGAGTCTGCAAGGAGTTTCAGTTGTTCTGAAGGGATATGTGACTATCCCTTACAGCCAGCTCTTAGGGTGTGGAATTCCAGTCGCTCTCTAACATGCCTTGGAAAAGTTTACCATGGCATTATTGCACTTTTGCCATGCTTTTCCCCATGGTTATATATGTGTTTACCCTGGTTTGCCATGTTTATTAATATGCCTCTCTGGGATTTACCATGCTTTCATTGTGCTTTATTACACTTTGCTGTACTTTTACTGTGGGAAATGGATCTGGGATGGTCTGTAAAGGATGCAAAAGTACCAACAGAGCATATATTATCTAATAGAGTCTGTCAGGTAAGTTGTCTAGCCAACTTCACTTAACCTGACCTGCAACAGGATCAACTTTGATATACTGCCAGGGCTGCCACTGTGTGACATCACGTCTACACGCAAGCCTTTGCTACATGCTGCTGTTACAGTGTTACTCTTTTATTGGGCCAGCTAATGTAAATGTACAGCTTGAAATGACATTTAAATTCTGAAAGCACAAGCAGTCTGGCCCTATTTCTATACTCTTTCCTACTCGTGGATAAAACATTAAAATCAACTCTTATTTTGAAATAAGACTCTTCGTGTTATACTACATGCAGTACAATAGACTAATAGCTTAGTTTCAATAGCAGGGTCATTCTTTTTGTGGATGTAAACAGCACTGGATCACATGAATATTTTTTGTATTGCTTCACATTTTAATTTGTTACAGCTTTTCAGTTCTGCCTCTTCAGAGCTCTCCCTTGGGGAAAAATGCTGCTTTTCTACTCTTTTGATATGAGACAAACAGTGTTTCTATTCAGCTGTTGCAGTGGTATCAGCTACAGACTATAGGGCCATGGCAAGCTGTGGCGGTGATGCTCCTAGTTCAGTATCTCACTGTCCAGTGTTTGGTGTCTCCACCTGCCATAAGGTTTCATTGCTCTGTGCTCACTGGCTTCCTACAATGATAGTGTCAAATGACTTTACATTTAGCAAGTTTAAAACATAAATAACCAGGTCAGCCCTTTTCTATTTAAAACCTTGCTTTGCTTGTGCTGGCCAAAAAAAAAAGACAGAAACCCCACACCTGCATGGAATAAAGCTGTGCCCCAGGCAACATGATGATTATCATCTTCCCTCCCCCTCTCTTCAGGGCTACAGAACGGATTATAAAAGGTGAAACACTCCCTTGTCGAAATGCTGCATGCAATCGTGTTGCTGTAAACAGGGAGCGGGAGAGGGAGGCAGTCTTTCTTATTCCAGGGCACGTCTTCATGTCCTTAAGTGTTTAAATTGAACCAGTTATTCCTCTAGCCACACACTGTATCTAATCATTTTAAATATACCTGGCCCAGCTATATTTATTAAACCTGTGGTAGGTTGGCTCCTCCGGTACTGGAATTGCCAACCATTTGCAAAACGGACTCTGAAAACAGCAAATAGATTTGATTTGAAAGTTCCTTTCCCCAGGCTGCTGTGCAGGGCAGTAGGGCAGTAGAGCAATCTCCAGCTGTCCTATACTTGCTCTTCTCTTCTGTCTACCTCTGGGCATTGTGAATCAGTGATGACGTACAGTAGCTTGTGCACTTTGTTCTCTTCAATGTCAGTTTCCTGGAAAAGCAAAGTGAAGAAATACAGTTCATGAAATCGTACAGTATGTGTACAATACCGACGTGCCATTTATGTTTGTACTGTAACTCTAGGTACTAATAATGGGTTAAGACTTCTGCTACCAGAGCAGTCTTATCATAAGCCTGCACAAAATGGGGGTGGGGTGACAGCTTTTGAGTGCTGAAAAGCATATGGCCGGTGTATCTAAGGCTCCTTTTTAAAACCTTTTCCTTCTGTGTTGCTTTCCATTTCCCTGCCTGGCTACGTGAACAGATGCTCATTTTGAAAGCCTCGCTGCCAACTACATCTAGTCAGAAAAACAACATAAAAACAATATCCCAATTAATACCATTTCATAACGGTGATATTCAAGTGCCTTCACGGATGGGTTGTCATAAGTTAATTACAGCCACCCCGGGAATTAGCAGCGTCAGGCCTCCACAAATCGCTTAGCAACCAATCCTCTTGTTTCATTAAACAGTGTAGCAAGCTAGCTCTTTAAACAAGCTGTGTTTCGGTATGGGGCTGGAGAGCAAGTAGAAAAAGCATGGTGCTGCTGGCTGTTACACAAGATAGGAACACTGTGCTTCTACTGCAGAAATCCTCAAGAAGAGGACCTGAAAAACTACTGCAATAACACAAAGCTCATTGCTTACTTATCCCAGCTCAATGATTGCTTGCTACAGTACTTCTGTAACATAATCAGTGTTAATGGAGTGAATTGAACCCTGAAGTAGAAAGGTCTGTCAGCAGAATACTGGTCCTAGTCTATCAGCAGTATACTGGTCCTAGTCTATCAGCAGTATACTGGTCCTAACCCTTGCAGGATGGCTACCCCTCTGCTGCATATCAGCATCACAATGTGACTGTTCACACAGGTCTGCCAGGCTTGTGTGTTGTGTTACAGGGGAGCCTGTTTGCATCTCTTAATATCCTGCAGATCTCATCCTTTGTCTTGTCTGACCTTGGCAGCGACTCGCAAGGTGACAGAGGGCTGTAATTGAAAGCACACAGGGGCTCAGGGTAAATCTCATCTGCTGCTTAGTGGCTGGCACAGCCTCAGCAGTCCCGAGAGCGACTGGCAGACTCACGGTCTAGTGAACTCTGCAGTAAGTCTGTCTGCTCTGCGAATGCAGCCTGGCTCCTTTAGCGTGGAGGACAAGTTTATGGACTGTGAACCTGGAGACTTGGGTTCCATCCTTAGTCACTAAATTCTCAGTATTGTGTTAAGGACACTGATGTGTCTTACGCCTGTAATGTGGAATTTAAATTCAGTAGTTGAAGACCAAGGCAGCTATACTGAAGTGGTTTTCCTGTATACTCACTTCACAAGTAAACTGTTACTATATAAAGAAAACCTGGTGTCCTGCAATGCACGCTACAGTAAACCAATTCAACTCGCAAGTACTAAAAAGCAGACAGTGTGAATTATTCAAACTAAAGTTAAACTAAAATGCATTTGCCTATAGTAAAAACCTGATCTGCATACTGCATTTTATTTGCCCTTGGAATACAAATAGGTTCCTCATTTGTATGTATGTATTTATTTACTGGTGCTTATGAAACAGACAGTCGCACTGGCTACCAGGAGAGCTTCCCCTCACAGACCTGCAAACGACTCCAAGGTAAACCGTGAACTGAGAGAGTCTCCTGGGTAAAACTGGGGCAAACCAACACCCCTTGGGACAGTAAAGTTCCCTACTCTCACCTTACAAGAACCAGCGTCTCTGTGGCTGGGGATGAGGAGGACCTGGGAGGCTCTCAGTCAGCTGCATGGTGTTTACCCTGCATGTGCCTCTCATCCTGACCTGGGAACCCCCTCACACTCCCCTGGCAGCATGTAGGGCCAGCCAGTCGTGCCAGACTGTTGGAAAGGTTTTGTGAAGTGGACTCTCTTCATTTGTCTCGTGGTCTGTAGCGAGGCCTCCAAAGGTTAAACTGCATGGAATGTCATCATTCATTTGTGTGTGTATCGATTCCATCCCCTTTCTCTTCCCTTGTAGCAGGCATTTCACAGTTTCCTTCTATAGTTCCATACTTCTAAACACCACAGTGTGCATCCTCTCTGCCTTACCTGCTTGGGGGGGAAAAAACCCACCCTGAACCTAAATCACCAGCAAATCAACTGACACGCCACACAGCGGCACGTACTGCTTTTATTGTGTCAGCTTCAGGCTCAACTCCTGTTATACTGCCCTAGAAATACATTCATAAATAAATAAAAACACAATAAAATAAAATAAAACCTCAATTTAGCATGTTCTGGCAGAGCTTGTTCACTATTGTAAGGAATGACCCCTGGGCCAGACAGTGACTCTCTAATAATTAGGTGCGATGACTCTGCTGTTGTGTGTGAATGTGTGCCTACCTCGACCACTGTTAATCCAAAGGGCGCCACACTGCGTATTGTTATTTGAAGAGGGGTCTGAACATTTCTTGTCAAGGCTGGTTTCCATAGAGGTTCGCAATTACTTTTCACCACTTGTTCATCCGTACCACAGTCCTACAGCGGTAGCTGTTTTAAGAGAGGTATAATATACTATACATACTCATTTAGGGCCAAAAAACTGAAAAACAAAAAACAGCCGAATGTTTAACTGCTTTATAGTTTGTTCCTTTTGTTTACTTTGTTTTTGTATAATTTCTGGAATATTTAGTTTTCTTCCTCTCCAGACAAACTGTAACAAAGTAACAATATTATAAAACAGAAGCGAAAACTTTTTTTTTTTTTTAATAACCAAAGCTTTATAATATAATATATATTATATATATATATATATATATATATATATATATATATATAATATGTGTGTAATAACACTGTAGATTCTAAATGTACACACCCAAGGGGTAGAGCCACTGTACAGCTAGAGTACCGGCACTTACAAACACAGCCAGCCGGGAGCACTGTACACTGCTCATGATTCATTTAAATCAGGGGTGAAACACATGCTCTCTTAATGGATTTGCAAGTGTTTTTCAACCCTGTTAGGAGAGTGCAGTGAGGCAGCGCTCCTCCCCTCCCTCCTTGAAGCATTCCTCAGCGCTCTGTTAACGCGTGCTCTTGGTACTGTCTGCAGCAAGGGGAGGCTATATACTGGAAACGCTGTTATATTCTGGGCAAATATTGGGCAAACTGCGTGTATTAAACCTTTAAAGTTAAACCAAATATTATAACCAATAGAGAAGTTTAAAAGAAAGAAAAATAAAGATATTACCTTTGATTTGCGCTACATATTGTAGAGGTTTGGGTTAGAGACTGGTTGCGCGATTCAGGAAGCACGTCTTCGACCTGTGGCGCACATAGCGGGAGTGGAAAGGGAGGCTTGAGGACTGATGTAATTCTACTCGCTCATCCTTGACTTGGTATCTACTCTGTTTAGTGACGACAACGGAAACTCGCAATCTGGCCATGTCTATACTTAGACTAAACATATTTCTAAACAGTTTCCTCCTTCTTACCCCACATTCTCACAAACTGACGAGCCGACCTGATGGTAGGGTTATGTGGATATATATGCACACACACAAACTGAAATGTAGGAATCAGAATATGGTTAGACTGTAACGCACACTGAAAATAATAATAATAATAATAATAATAATAATAATAATAATAATAATAATAATAATAATAACCAGTAGAGTACTGGGGAATGTGCAGAAGGTAGAATGTATTTATTTAAGACATGTCATACAATTCCACATAGCGCGGGACTGCACAGTATTTTTCTACCACAGTATTATTTTAAATAATATTTAAATATTCCCCTGGCAATGTCCTTTTTTTTTGCCAAGTGTGATACTTTTTTTTCTATTTGTTTTTATTTTTCACGGTTTATTTCGGAAAGCACTGTATGGTATGTACACTGGAACTGTAAGAAATAAAACGTGTTTAAGAAAAAAATCTCAACAAACGATAAACACATTATAGAATATAGACTATAGGCCTGTACGTTACCCTATAATGTTAATTGTGTTTATGTTTTGTGCGTCTAAAGTTGGCTATATTATCAAACAATTAAAATAAACACTAAACTATTTATAAATATTATGTTGCATATCCTAATACCTACCTAACCGTATATGTATGTATGCATGTATGCATGCTGCAATGCTTGGGAAGAAAAAATACGAGTTTTAAAAACAACACGCATTTGTTTACCTTGCTTTTGTTTCTTTGAAGTCTTTCCGTTGTCTCCGTGTTTATTTAATGATACATTAACAGGCTCAGGACCTCGCTGCAATAGGCCTCGACCTGACGGACCTGCTCCAGACTCAACCGCTCTCTCCAAGCGTGTATGGCCTCCTTGGCATCCCTTGAAGAGATCAGAAAGGGTTTATCCGAAGAGTACTTATCACCCTGGGTCATATTGAGCACAAAGTTTTCAATGGCTGGTAAGAGGGTGAGGTTGGAGAAGCGGAACAGACTCTGCAATTGCTTAACGGGATGCAATACGAGGTCCTCGTAGCGGAGACTAAGGTAATTCCGCGTCACCCATCGGGGTGCACTCCTGATGAGCAGAAGGTCTTTAAGCCAGCTTTCGCAAATCACCTCCATGGCGCTGGACACGTAACTGTCAGCGCGCTGCGACCTGTTGGGCACCGCCAGCCGCTTGTGTTTGTCCGAGCGCTGCTTGCTCCTCAGCACCTGGATGCTCTCTCGCACCAGCGCCTGTTTCGATTTGAGCCTTGAGTTGTGCACTGCCCGGGGGTCCCGGAACAGCTGAATGACCTGCAGGTTCAGAGAGGGGTCCTGCATCAGGGGCACGAGAACCCCGAGGTCCAGAACGCGCACGTCTTTGATGACGACGACGGGGTACTTTCTGCACTCTCGTTCCAGAGACTTGATGTCCCTCGCCGGACACTTCTGGCAAGCCGACTCGTTTATCAAGCCAATTTCGTCCTTTTTGTACGCGGAGCACAGAGGCTCCGAACAGATCACCTTGTTTTTTTTCCAGCCGAATATGCTCGCAGTGGTGAGGTTTGGGGTCGCCATGTACAGTTTTAAGACGGAGAAGTCGCATCGGAAAAGCGAGCCGAGCATGTCTCGCAGTGCCCCTTGCAGGCTCTCCGCGTCCCCGGGGTACAGGGTTTGCCACATGTGCCACATCGGCTCGTACAAATAAAACACATCGGGATGCTGGTTGAATAATTCCCCTAAAAAAGAAGAGCCTGTCCTCCAGGTAGCATGCAAATAAATGAACGTTTTCGTCTTGCCTCCGTTGCCCTTTTCCTCCGCCACACCGGTTTCGTTGCTGGCTTTCTCTTCTATATTCCACAACCCCATAGAGTTCTCCAAATCTGGGCACCTCTGCTTCTGCAGTCCAGGTTGAAAGCGGGGGTCCGTTTTACTGTAATCCAGCACGTAGGGGATCAACAGAAGCACTACAGAGTACCCGATGATTAAAATCAAGTACTTTTTCTGCAGTCTCATCATTTCCTTTGCCGGTGAAGGGAGGACGCACGCATCAATGATTTAGCAGCGCTCTATATGAACAGAGAGCCTCTTACAGCAAACTTTTAGAGTTAAACAACAACTGGGCGTCAGTATCTTAGACACGCCCACGTCATTTCAAAATAAGAGCCAAGTGGCGACGCTGCGCAGTTCACATGGGCATATTACAAGAACCCCCACAATGATAATCATGATTTCCATTCGGTATGAAGGTGGGTTCATTGATTTGACAGCGGAAGAAATGGAAACAAAGTATTGCACCCACTATAATTAATGAGGAGGCACAACCAAAAAGGGTACTTATGTACATGGAAGCGTATGCATGCTGTTAGAAATGTTGTGTAATGCAGTTTTATATTCTGACCCATGCAGAATCTAAAATCAGTATGATAAACTTTTTTGTTTAAGGTACAAGCGCGTTCCAAAAACATGTTCCTACAAAACACAAATGAGAAGAATGAGAAGGACTGCTATATTAGGCGTCAATGTGAATCTCATTGTATAAAAACTCGTGAAGAGAAGGAGACGGGAGTCCCAGTCACGCCGACAGCAAGTTCTACAGTGAAGTTGTGTTTTGTCTGAAGAGTCTTAGGCAGTGCGACGTACGTCTAATAAAGTTCAACTCACGTGCATGTCCAAAACAGTTCTGTTTGAAAAACAGTTTATAGGACTGTTTATATAGGGATTCATTTTCATTTAGGCCAATGTGCCACCTATATCATCACCCACCGCAGAGTGTATAAAAGAAGGTGCACTTGTGTTCTTGCGCTGTTTGATGTTGTGGGTCAAGTCTACTGAATGGCACTTTTGTACTTCAGAAAGCCTATTTGCGTTATTGTAATAAACGGTGCTTTTGTTTGTAAGATAGTAGATGCATTGTAATGAATGAAAGTGCGTCATCCATCATGGATTGATCTGCCCTCCTTTGTCCCCTGTCATTATTTCTTTGTCCCCTGTCATTATCTTCAGGTAATTAAGCGAATCAGTAAAACTGTATTCCAGTACAGTGCAACAAAGTAACCGTGTATAACCAAAGCAACTAATACACAGTTAGGGTTGTTACTTTCGTCACGCAACAAACCTAAAGGCTGAGTTTGGTGCTGCACATTGACCTCAGAAAACATTATATATATATATATATATATATATATATATATATATATATATATATATATATATATATATATATATATATAATATAAAATACACAAGAGCGTGGTATTGCAACGTTATTGATTACACTGCACAGACAAAGAGGATCAATAATACCACTGTCAGTAACATTTAATTGTCAATTATCTTCTATTTTAAATGAATACATTATTGTTCCATGTTATCAATCAATCTGAATTTCTAAAGAATGTTGATGCTGAAATTATAACAGAAATGCTCTTTCACTATTTGTGTGACTTTTAGACTTTCCTGCAGAGTGCTTTGCAGTGTGTGAGTCTGGGAACATGCCTACTAGTTTTTCTGAACTCGTCACAGCATGTAAAGGTCTCTGGATATGTAACTCTCTTGATCTCTGTTTTTTTTCCTTTGGTAACAGAAGTTATTATTTGAAGCGCTTTTTTTTGGAGCGTCGCTGGCTTTTTGATGTTTTTGTGACCTCTCGTGCTTACCACAAGCACCATGCTTGCTCCCCTGAACCACCGTCTTGCATACTTTACAGAAAGTATGCCTTTCCAACGTTACTTAGAATTATGTGAGAGTATGTTGTTCCCCAAGAACCTTGACATTTGCATGTATATTTGCATTCAAATATATATATATATATATATATATATATATATATATATATATATATATATATATATAAGCAATGCTCTGAATGCATGCCTGCCACAGAGAACTCGGTCCTAAACCTTGCTTTCTACAGACGGGGACTGCAGTATGCAGTAACCACAGACCCTACATGACTTTTTGCAGAAATTAAAGGTTTGCTGACATAAAGGGGTTTAACAGTAAGGTCTTTAGCAAAATACGGGAGAGTTCCGGCGAATAAGGGAGAGTTGACAGGTGTGGAAATGAGGAATGCGTTGGATTATACTGTATTCAAATCGACTAATGCTCAGTATAGAGGCACCGTGGTTGTCCGGGTCTGGTTTTGATCTTGTTCCTGTTTTTTTTTTTTTTTTTTTTTTTTTTTTATCTTTGTCCTTTATATTTTTTGTGTCCTATTAAATGTATTGTGTAAACTGTCCATATGGAAAGATCCTTCTGTGTTTATGCTGTGGGGTTTAACCCATACACTGGGACTGCTTGCCATCTACAGCAGTGCTTCTACTAGACTGGGACTGCATCTGTGTAGATGCACTGCAGTGTATTTACTACAGACCCTACATTGACTTTTGAAGTGCCAGAAAGTGAAAGTTTTGCTGACATAAAGGGGTTCTACTAGACTGTCTAGTGGATTCTTTAGTGCAAAATACGGGAGCAGTGCTTCTACTAGACTGCCATAAGTGCAGATTCAATGCAGTGCTTCTACTAGACTGCCATCTAGTGAGATTCAATGCAGTGCTTCTACTAGACTGCCATCTGTGCAGATTCAATGCAGTGCTTCTACTAGACTGCCATCTAGTGCAGATTCAATGCAGTGCTTCTACTAGACTGCCATCTAGTGCAGATTCAATGCAGTGCTTCTACTAGACTGCCATCTAGTGCAGATTCAATGCAGTGCTTCTACTAGACTGCCATCTAGTGCAGATTCAATGCAGTGCTTCTACTTGCCATCTAGTGCAGATTCAATTTGTGCTTCTACTAGACTTTAGTGCCTTCTACTAGACTGCCATCTAGTGTAGATTCAATGCAGTGCTTCTACTAGACTGCCATCTAGTGCAGATTCAATGCAGTGCTTCTACTAGACTGCCATCTAGTGCAGATTCAATGCAGTGCTTCTACTAGACTGCCATCTAGTGCAGATTTAACCCATACACTGGTGACTGACTGCCTGCAACAGATAGACTGCCATCTAGTGCAGATTCAATGCAGTGCTTCTACTAGACTGTCATCTAGTGCAGATTCAATGCAGTGCTTCTACTAGACTGCCATCTAGTGCAGATTCAATCCTTCTGATAGACTGCCATCTAGTGCAGATTCAATGCAGTGCTTCTACTAGACTGCCATCTAAGATTCAATGCAGTGCTTCTACTAGACTGCCGTCTAGTGCAGATTCAATGCAGTGCTTCTACTAGACTGCCATCTAGTGCAGATTCAATGCAGTGCTTCTACTAGACTGCCATCTAGTGCAGATTCAATGCAGTGCTTCTACTAGACTGCCATCTAGTGCAGATTCAATGCAGTGCTTCTACTAGACTGCCATCTAGTGCAGATTCAATGCAGTGCTTCTACTAGACTGCCATCTAGTGCAGATTCAATGCAGTGCTTCTACTAGACTGCCATCTAGTGCAGATTCAATGCAGTGCTTCTACTAGACTGCCATCTAGTGCAGATTCAATGCAGTGCTTCTACTAGACTGCCATATAGTGCAGATTCAATGCAGTGCTTCTACTAGACTGTCATCTAGTGCAGATTCAATGCAGTGCTTCTACTAGACTGCCATCTAGTGCAGATTCAATGCAGTGCTTCTGCTAGACTGCCATCTAGTGCAGATTCAATGCAGTGCTTCTGCTAGACTGCCATCTAGTGCAGATTCAATGCAGTGTGCTTCTACTAGACTGCCATCTAGTGCAGATTCAATGCAATGCTTCTACTAGACTGCCATCTAGTGCAGATTCAATGCAGTGCTTCTACTAGACTGCCATCTAGTGCAGATTCAATGCAGTACATACTTAGAACTAAAAGTTAATATAACAATTAGCTAAATGTTAAATAAGTAACAACAACCACCTTGCTGTATAAGAGAATGACATATACATGCTGTTTGCTGTCAGGAACTGCTTCACTGAAGCTCTGTCTTTGCAATATATTGTACTGTTATGATTGATTTTTATCTTCTTATTTAACTATTGTATTTTATTTATGTATTTGTAGAATTTGTTTTAAATAAATTGTTGATTGTTTTGTACAGCGCCTTGAGACACCTTGGTGTGAGAGGCTGTATAATAAATTAAAGTTGTTGTTGTTGTTGTTAGAGTTCATGAGAAGCTCCTGGTTCACTCCAATCTGGTCAAAGCAGAGAGCTGCAAAAGGCTCCTCTTCCGAACACGGAGGGGACAAAGCTAACATTTTCAATGCATGCATACAAATAGAGAAAGAGATGTCAGACTGTTACGATACTCAAGTACACATTATCGTTTTTTGGATTCTTACACTGATAGCAGGAAATGTTTTTTTTTTATCTCTCATCCTGTCGTTCCTCAGGCGTGCTTCAAAGTATAGCTACTGTTGTCTCTATAATGGGATCTTCACAGCAGCTTGAGTTTTATCCTGTGCCACGTCTGCTGCGTCTCGCAGGTTCTCACCTACTCTTTTTATTCAGTCTTATTTATTTTCTGTTCACTCTGCACACACTCTTAACTCAGGGGAGACGTTAGGAGGACAAAGATGTTATAAACTCCTATTGGTTTATGTTCGAGCACTGGACGAGCTGTAAGTAAGTCCATATAACCTTTATTTAATCAGAAAGAAAGACACTCAAGACTCAGTCATTTTAAGTTTTACGAATCAGAGCAATGCTCTTTGGTTTTATTAAAATGCTTTTAATATTGGAAAGGTAGGTTGATCAGACCACCAAATTCCAACACATGCAGTCTACAAGCACCCACTTCTATATTTCAGTTTCATTCAATATAACACTCTCTTAAAACCAAAACATAGTTTCAAAACCTTATAGCAATACAACCAATACATGTAAGATATAACACTGTTAGTAATATGCTTACCTCCTGTTATAAGGAAAAGTAGCGTGAACAAAGGAATCAGTCTGGTGGAGATCTGCAAGTGATGGACCACTTCACCCTGTCAAGCATAGGTCTTGAATGTGGTGCCCCTTTGCGAAAAGTGTGAGTTTTTATAGGATTCGTCTCCATAGGAATACATGGAGAATCTTTATCAAGTCTAATTCTTATCTCTTTGGCACACAACAGCCTAAAAATTTAGAGCCTGTGCCAACCAGGTTCCACTCTGGTTGGCTCAGCGAACACGACAGTAGGCTCTCGAATCTATTGTCTCGCATCACAGGTGTGAGTCGCCATGGGCTTGACTTCGTACCTACAAGACACTTGTACACGCTTAGTAGGGACACCTTCCTCACATTCTAATTTTCCCAGATGCGCCCATTTTACTAAGTGACCCTTTCACAACTCATGCATTCAATCTTCTTAATATCTTTTTGGGTTTACATTTAAATGAGAGAAAGAAACACCTACAGAATTATTGCATTCAAACAAGATTCTACAGTGTTTAGCCAAATGACTGCATGCCGGAAAAAGTCTGGGCCCAGTCGCTGATGACTTGCTTTGGTACATATTACATGCACAATTAACAATTATGTTTTAATTTATGTGTCAGGGTTACTTCTGCACCATGTACAATAGTTCTGGATCTGTACACATTGTTACTATACACTTCTTTCTGCTCACACAAGGTCACTTTAGAAGGGATGCCATTCATCCATAATACAGTAGGGGGCCAAAACTCACTGTTTTTCATATTAGCAGGCACCCAACTTGTAGTTTGTTTATCATCATCAGTGGGTAAACTCAATACAACTGAATCTGAATCAGTTGATGAACCATGACCCTTAGCTACTGAGATTCTCCATACAAAGAGATTCAATGTTTTACTGACCAGCCTAGTTGATTCAACATTATTTGCGACACCTGCTTCTGGAAACCTGTGACAGATTATATTTGTGAGGTGAAAAAAAGAGAGGCCAGGTAGTGACAGTGGTCTGGAAAAGACTTTTATTCGTCACATTTTCTTTTTTCCTTTTTTGCAGACAGAGATGCGTTACAGCATACATGCAGTCCTGCTGTTTCCATCTGATTCTCCATCCAACATAAATTTTACAGAACGGCCAAGACTGAAGGAAGCAGGTAAATGCAATAATACGCAGTGTCTAAAACAGTTCAGGCAACCTTAAAGATCAGTGTGTTGAGTGTATCCCAGAGGTATAAATGTGTTCTCTGTTAAAGACAGTATACTGTATGTGGCTCTCCCACAGTCTCAATGTGACACATAGCCCCCCCCCCCCCCCCCCCCCCCCCCAGGTGCAGGGTTAGAGTGACTGAGATCAGGATCTAGACTTGTTCTTTTTCCTTATGTGTCGGACATTGTCTTTGGTGAGTCTGGACTCTAATAAGACCTTCCTAATATCAATTGGAAACGGTCAAAGTATCTACAGCAAGACAACAAATAGTATGTCATCACAGCAAAGCGAAATGCTAAACCAATCACTGAACTGGGATGCAGAACCAGGATCTTGCGTTTCCCAGGGCTTGGTTTTAAAGGCCACACTGTATCTTATCCTTCAGCCCAATATTGACAATATTTCTATTACTTTTTGATTTATGAGCCTCACAATTATTTATTTTCTTTCTTTTTCCAATATGAAGAAAAAAAAAGATGACTTTGGGGAAAATATCTGATGGAAGGAGAAGAAATATACATGGGTCCTTATCCAGACACTGCAGTAAGTCGCGTGAGGTTCAGTAAATCAATGCTTCCATTTACTATCCAGTACTCTCGTGGCAGTTTGAAAATAGCAAACATGCATTGAAAAGGTATTTGGTACCATACTGGTTCAGAGAAAACCCAGTTTGCATATTTTACTTCCAGGTAATCTTATTAGGGCATTTCACCTAGAAAGTGAAACTGTCTCAGCCCTTCAGCTGTTGCCATTAAACCACCACCCCTAATGACAGACATGCGGTGACATCAAATACACTGCAGAGGTGAAATGACCAAGGAAGTGAAATAGACTGCCTGAAAGTAAACTGCATGCCTTCTTCATACAGCATCTAAAATGAGCTGCTGTGTAGGTTTGCTGTGATGAGCTTCTTTTAAAACTGCATGCATGTGTGAATGAAATTGTGCAAAAGGTAAGATTTATGGCATTATTTAATTTGATATTACCACTTTAAAATGCAGCAGAGAAAGTAAAGTAGCGGATTGCAGAGTAATGCCAGTTGATTGTGAGCAATGCTGCATCTTGTGTCGGCGTTATGAGTGTAAAACCTGGTTCTATCTCAGGAGTGGTCAGAAAAGGTGAGTAGGAGAGGGACAGTGAGGAGCCTCTGAGCAGAGAGGATTCTGGAATACAGGTGGACAGAACTCCCCTTGATAACCAAGATCAGAGCAAGAAGACAGTGCAGGGATTGTGGAAAGGTTGGCTGTTTACCTCCATCCTGGTCTTCATGTAGATAGTTGTGATGTCTGCCCACCACGACCCTTTTGTAGCCTCCTGTTGTCTCTTGTATCCTAAGTGGCACTTGTGGTTTCTTTGCAGTTGGCGAGCCAGAAGCCCGTGCATGGCAGGGGCAGCATGTTGTCACTCAGTACTGCCCAAAGCCAAAGCGCCTCGTTTCAGTCACAGCCTGCATCTCCACTCTAACCTGGCGAATGTCTGGTAAGACGCTGCTCTGCTCTTTTTCTATCCAGAAGGCTGTAGTTCTAAAGCTGGTGCTCAAGTGACCCACCGAACCTTTTTCCAGGAAAGGCCCTTGAAGTGCAGCCTGCAGAAAACAGTCCCGTTCACAAAGAGACGCTTGTGCACTTTTTGTTTTCATAAAACATTAATGACAGTAAGAAACATAACCCTTTGGAATATAGAAATCCTATTTTGAAATCACACGGGGAGACAGCCCAGATTTCACATTGTTGTGTCTGAAACCAAAGACAAGCTTGAACAACATCCCTTTTGAAATCCCAGATTTTTTCTTAGTACCAAAGTTTAAAAATAAAAAAAAAAAAGTTCAATACAACAATCGAAAGTTGGATTTTTTGTTTCACACTGTGGCAGAGAAAAGGTAAAGGCAAATATAACAGTTCTTCTGATGATTACAGAGATGGAAAGAAGACTCCCATTGCATAGCAGTTTGATCCATTCCTGGCTTTACTGTAAGTCTAACAAGACACACCTGAGCTTGTTATCTTTACATTGTGGCTAATCAAGCTTGTAGTAAAACCTGGAATGGGAGAAACTGCTATGCAGTTGGAGTCTTATTTCCATCCCTGCTGAATTTCTGAATTGTCCTGCTTCATAGGAGCCCAATGTTATCTGTCTTCTGTGGGATTAGTATATGTTGGAAGAGGAGGACAAAACATCTTATCCCTTTTTAATCTTTTTAAATGGCATTCTACAGTAGTTGCCTTTCATTGTAGAAAAGTCGAATGCTAATAAACCCCATTAGACATTCCCTGGCTTTTACTCCTGTTAATCCGAGCCCTGCCTCTTTATACACGGTGCAGAACTGGATACAGTGCAATCTGTCATGTCCTTGTCTCCTTCGCAGGGACCAGCACTCACACATCACTGATCCTTTGCACACTCCTGATGAGAAATTCTATGTCACCGAAACCCAAGTGATACGAGAAACTCTGTGGTAAGCTAGTAAGGGTTCTGTGAGATTTTAGTTTGCCAAAAAATAAATAAAGAAATAATGAAATTTCAAATTCCATTTTAATGCAGGTTTGATCTAAACCTTGGTAAGGACACTGTAATTAGACAGCGCCTCTTACTTAATTGATAGATGTATTTTAGCACCCCATGCTTTAGACCAGTGGTTCTCAAACTGGGGGTTATATATACATGTATATGTACCAGAGAACCACATCTTTGCCTCTGTGAGCTGACAAGAGATTGCTGATTTGTCTCTAGATACATGACTGAAGTGTGTGATTGATAAATACAACCTGTAGCATTAGGTGTCTGTCAATTTACTTTGATTAGACATGTTTATAATTAAGGGGCTGTCGTTCACTTGAAACATACAGTTGAGTGGATTCTGGGATGGATCAGGGACAGGGTGTGGAATATGCTGCTGTCAGGTGTGTGGATTCTGGGATGAATCAGGGACAGGGTGTGGAATAAGCTGCTTCTTTGTTCCAGGTTGATGTCTGGAGTGAAGAATCTCTTCATCTTCCAGGTGCTGGATTGAAAGATTACTGTGAGGAATGACGTCGTGGTGACTCACTTGACCAGTGTAAGTTGGTAGAAAAGCTTCAATATTTTGGTGCTTGCTTATACAGTAGCTTACTGTTTGTCGAAGATTAACTCAAAGTATCACTGTTTTCAATCTTAATGAAAAGATTTGTGGGGGCAGTCAGGAAGTCGGTATGAGACTGCTTCCCGATTGGAAATGTCAGGAGTTTTCAGATCTGAGGCATGCTTTGCAACTACTGTGGCATCTCTTAAAACGATACACAGAAATGAAGCATTGTAGGAAAATATCCCCCCTCTTTATTTTTTATTTCTTATGCAAGTACTTATTGCAGATTGCATGCTAAATCTAACCCAGTCTGATTCAGGGTTGTTGCAAGATAAATGTGTTTTTATTTTATTTTTTTTAATTAGCACAGCAAGTCCAGAGGATCAGAGATGTTTAATTCCATTCCAAGCACACTCATCAGTTTAGTAAAACCTAAGTGTAGTGTTCTTGGGCCTCTTTACTCTTTGTGCATTATCCCCCACAAAAAAATGAGATCTGATGTGTTTACCAGCCTGTTTATTTCTTGCAGAATTGTTTGAGATCAGTCCTGGAGCACATAGCTGCATACGGACAGGCTGTCTTTAGGGTTCAGAAGTTCATTGATGAGGTTACGGGATACAGTGTAGAACCCCTCCCCCCAGAGTCCAGTAGCACAGCTAAGAGAGGCTCCGAGCCTCCTTTCAGAATCTACCAGGCGTTTGTGTGGTTGCTGTACAAGTACTTCATCGCTTTTAAAGAGGAGCTCACCAATATTGAAAGATGCATTGTCATTAAAGGTATTTGTTCTTTATATCACTCTGTTTTGGCATACTGGTGCTCATGTTAAAGTAATTGTAGCTTATCAAAGATCTTACTCATTTTGCAGTTGCATTAGCTACACGTCTGAAGTGTGCAGTTTTTAATGAGCTACATGTTAAAGTGAACATGCATTTCATTTTAAAACATGATGTCTGGTACTACTCTAGGTTAAAGAAAGCTCTGTTTGCAAGCCGTGCCTTCCAGGAAGCCTGTTTCTGCTTTACTTGCTTGTTCATTTCACCCCAGCAGGGTAAAAGCATGTTTTCCGAGTAGAGATTTACCAGGAATCTTGTTTTAAAATGAAAATACAAGTTTGCTGTAACATGCAGTTTCCTTCAAAACAGCACATTTAAGATCTTGGGTTTTCTTCATAGATTCTAAATGACAATATTAAAGGGCTTCAGGACACTGGAGGGTTTTCAGTGGACGCGTTATTTATTGTAGCTGTCACTCAACACGCTGCTTTTTCTTTTCTGATTGTGTAACAACGTGCTTGCTGGATTTTTTTTCATTTTTTTTTTTTTTTTACATTGATAAGACAATGTTTTCCTTTGTCCCCGTGCAGATGAAAGTGTCACCCTCACGGCAGTTCTGGAGAGGCTGACTCCACACCTGGCCCAGATCAAGGTTCTGCACAGGAGTAGCGGAGGTGCCCCCTGAAACTGCGAACGTCGTGCAAGCCTCCCGTCTGCTGAATACTCTCTACAAGGCCATCATTGAATATGACAGCATGGGGGGGCTTCAGAGCAAGCGGTAAGCAGCACCCGCGCACACAGCACAGCCTCGCAGCTTTCTATGAAGGGCTTTTACTTTCACACAAATTGTTTTTTTTAAAGTAATTGGAGATGACCAAATAGTGTCATACATTTCCCCTGCCATGCACGTCCATTCGTTTATCCAGATCTGAAAGGTGCAGGTTTGAAAGAAGCACTTGTCTTAGCACACGTGTATCTTCATTTAAAACATGATGTCTAATTCTGCTCTAGGTTAAAGTAACGCCTGTTTGCTTTTAGACCCTTATTCATCCTGGGTAATTTCACCACGAGTGTGACATTGTCCCACCCCTTCACTGGCTTCTTTCCTGTCAATAACCAGTCAGCTGTTTTTCTAGTTGACGTACATGCTTTCAGCCAGTAACATGTTTTGACCTGGAAATGACCCAGGAGTAGCAAATTGATCACCTAAGAATAAGGCATAAAAACTGAGAGGTTCCTTGAACCTAAAGCAGCACCAGATAACCTGTTTTGAAATGAAAATACATGCGTTCTAGAACACAGGTTTCCAAACTGCACACTGGAGACCTATTTAGCCAATGGAAGTACAAATCAGGTGAGATTGCTGAAAAGATTTGGTTAGCAGGCAGGTACATGTTTGAAAGAGCAGGGGTTCTGTTTAGATCACAGTGACAGGCCCATGGTATCCAATGGGTTCTGTTTAGATCACAGTGACAGGCCCATGGTATCCAATGGGTTCTGTTTAGATCACAGTGACAGGCCCATGGTATCCAATGGGTTCTGTTTAGATCACAGTGACAGGCCCATGGTAACCAGTGATTGTACACCAGAGTAACACTTTAAATGCAGACTGGACTTTAAATACATTTTAATGTGTTCCAAAGGTGTCCCTGCTTTTTTCCCTCTGGGTGGAAACAGTGAGGCCATACCTAGAGATTGTGGATGAGTGGATAGTTCACGGCAATCTGTTTGACCCAGCAAAAGAATTCATCATTCAAAGGTAGGAAGAGAGCAGCCAGCACAGCTTTAAGTGCTAATTGTCGATCTGGCTGTGTTTGTTTGCAGTACTAGCAGTTTGTAGCGTTTCCATTGCAGGAACAAGGATGTGCCTGTGAATCACAGAGATTTCTGGTATGCCACTCCACCCTGTACAGCGCGTCGGAGAGCGTGGAGAACGAGGAGAAGCTGAGTGACACAGCCAGCGGCAGCTCTGCCAGCGATCAGGCTGCTGTTGCTGCCAGCAGACAGCACACCATGGTCTCCTTCCTGAAACCCGTGCTCAAGCAGATCATCATGGCTGGCAAATCCATGCAACTGCTCAAGAACCTGGAGAGAAACGACAGCGGCCCACAGAAAACCCTCGGGGTAAACCAAAAAATCAGATAAAGAAAACAAAAACACCACATCTGATCTTGCCAAAGCTCATTCATGCCCCCTCTGCCAAACTATTTCTTTTTTTTTAGCTCTTATATTGGCTGGTTTCACAGATCATGGGACTAGCTTTCCTAAGGTAACATAGCTAGTCCAAGATGAGTCCTGATGTGAGTGAGGGAGCCCCATGTTAAAGTCCGGCAGGAAGCTCCAGTCTTGTTATTGAATCCCTCAATGGTCTGTTCAGCGGTGGATAGTGATGCGCACACAGTGTGGTAATACCAGCAGGTGGACAGCGATGCGCACACGGTGTGGTAGTACCAGCAGGTGGACAGCGATGCGCACGCGGTGTGGTAGTACCAGCAGGTGGACAGCGATGCGCACGCGGTGTGGTAGTACCAGCAGGTGGACAGCGATGCGCACGCGGTGTGGTAGTACCAGCAGGTGGACAGCGATGCGCACGCGGTGTGGTAGTACCAGCAGGTGGACAGCGATGCGCACGCGGTGTGGTAGTACCAGCAGGTGGACAGCGATGCGCACGCGGTGTGGTAGTACCAGCAGGTGGACAGCGATGCGCACGCGGTGTGGTAGTACCAGCAGGTGGACAGCGATGCGCACGCGGTGTGGTAGTACCAGCAGGTGGACAGCGATGCGCACGCGGTGTGGTAGTACCAGCAGGTGGACAGCGATGCGCACGCGGTGTGGTAGTACCAGCAGGTGGACAGCGATGCGCACGCGGTGTGGTAGTACCAGCAGGTGGACAGCGATGCGCACGCGGTGTGGTAGTACCAGCAGGTGGACAGCGATGCGCACGCGGTGTGGTAGTACCAGCAGGTGGACAGCGATGCGCACGCGGTGTGGTAGTACCAGCAGGTGGACAGCGATGCGCACGCGGTGTGGTAGTACCAGCAGGTGGACAGTGATGCGCACACGGTGTGGTAGTACCAGCAGGTGGACAGTGATGCGCACACGGTGTGGTAGTAACAGCAGGTGTTCACCACCAAGAGGGATTTGTTGATCCCCGAATCTGCAACAGCACTAAACACTATAAATAAAGTGAAAACCATCCCACAAAGAACAGCAGGATTGTTGATTTTAGCTTGACAGTATTGTATTATATTATTGTACAAGCTGCCTCATCCCAGGCTGGTGCAATTGACAAAAATAGTGATGCTGGTGTGGAACCATTATTAATGTGTGTGTGTCTGTGTGTGTGGGGGGTGGTGTTCTGTGTTGCAGATGCAGAGAGGAAGAGTCTGTACACTCTGTTTCTGGAGTCAGTGCAGTCACGGCTCTACTTGCACCCTCATTCTATCCTTCGCTGTTTCTCTAGGTCCCTTGGCCCGTAGACATAGTGATCAGCTCAGAGTGCCAGAAGAGATACAACCAGGTGTTTCTCCTCCTGCTGCAGATAAAATGGGCAAAGTACAGTCTCGACACGCAGAGATTCCATGGTCGGTATTTTAGAATTCTGCTGAGTTATTTGTGAGCCTGTGTTTCTCTCTTTTTTGTAACAAACTGAATCTTCTTTTTATGCATTTTGTTTCATCATTAGAACAAAATTTTGCCACCGAAAAGTCAGAAGGGGTTTTGTTTGAACAAGAGGCTGCTAAAGAACCTATCAATCAACAGATCCACAGGATGTGATTACTCCGGGTGAAACTCATGCATTTCGTCAACAGCCTGCACAACTACATCATGACCAGGGTGAGAGCTCCTTTCCACACTGCTGCCTGGTGCAGGGCTCACCAGCGTGAGTTGGGTTAGACACTGCTGCCTGGTGCAGGGCTCACCAGCGTGAGTTGGGTTAGACACTGCTGCCTGGTGCAGGGCTCACCAGCGTGAGTTGGGTTAGACACTGCTGCCTGGTGCAGGGCTCACCAGCGTGAGTTGGGTTAGACACTGCTGCCTGGTGCAGGGCTCACCAGCGTGAGCTGGGTTAGACACTGCTGCCTGGTGCAGGGCTCACCAGCGTGAGCTGGGTTAGACACTGCTGCCTGGTGCAGGGCTCACCAGCGTGAGCTGGGTTAGACACTGCTGCCTGGTGCAGGGCTCACCAGCGTGAGCTGGGTTAGACACTGCTGATTGGTGCAGGGCTCACCAGCGTGAGCTGGGTTAGACACTGCTGATTGGTGCAGGGCTCACCAGCGTGAGCTGGGTTAGACACTGCTGCCTGGTGCAGGGCTCACCAGCGTGAGCTGGGTTAGACACTGTTGCCTGGTGCAGGGCTCACCAGCGTGAGCTGGGTTAGACGCTGCTGCCTGGTGCAGGGCTCACCAGCGTGAGCTGGGTTAGACGCTGCTGCCTGGTGCAGGGCTCGCCAGTGCAAGCTGGGTTGGGCTTGTCAAACGGGACACAGCTGTTACAGAGCACCCTGCAAAGTTTAAACGCATTACGATGCCTTTGCTGTGTCCCGGGTTGTCTGCATCGCAATTATATTTATAAACATAAGCATTTTGAAATATGCAATCGTACATCACGGGTCATAAATACATTTCTCAGTGTTTGCTTTGGGAGCGTTTGCCAGGAGAAAACATAAAACAAATCTTTTCTAAGGGTGGCAGTGAAAAATTTTCTCCTGGAGAACATTTCTGAGTAAAAGCTCCCTAGTTGATTTATCTGTTATATTTGAATAATAATAATTAAAAAACAATATGTGGGGGAACCAAATCAATAAGTACTATATGGACATCCCGGAATGCAGTAAAGGTAAAGCTACACTTCATGCAGCTCAAACCGTTCAACACAGCAGGGGCTTCTGTTCATGCAAAGTGTTTTGAAACTTTGTCAAATTATAGACAGGAAAGGGTTTAGAATATCATTTTTTCTGTGAAGCAATTTGTTATTGAAACATGTTATTTATTTGATATTGAGACGAAACGTTTTTCTTTCTCAGATTTTGCACAGCACTGGCCTGGAGTTTCAGCATCAAGTGGAAGAAGCGAAAGATCTGGACCAGCTGATCAAAATCCATTACAGAGACCTGTCAACCATTCCTGACCACTGTCTCCTCAAAGAGAAGGTAGACTGGGAACAGCCCTGCATCTTAATGCAACTAAACCCATTCAAATCCATTACAGAGACCTGTCAACCATTCCTGACCACTGTCTCCTCAGAGAGAAGGTAGACTGGGAACAGCCCTGCATCTTAATGCAACTAAACCCATTCAAATCCATTACAGAGACCTGTCAACCATTCCTGACCGCTGTCTCCTCAAAGAGAAGGTAGACTGGGAACAGCCCTGCATCTTAATGCAACTAAACCCATTCAAATCCATTACAGAGACCTGTCAACCATTCCTGACCGCTGTCTCCTCAGAGAGAAGGTAGACTGGGAACAGCCCTGCATCTTAATGCAACTAAACCCATTCAAATCCATTACAGAGACCTCTCAACCATTCCTGACCGCTGTCTCCTCAGAGAGAAGGTAGACTGGGAACAGCCCTGCATCTTAATGCAACTAAACCCATTCAAATCCATTACAGAGACCTGTCAACCATTCCTGACCGCTGTCTCCTCAGAGAGAAGGTAGACTGGGAACAGCCCTGCATCTTAATGCAACTAAACCCATTCAAATCCATTACAGAGACCTGTCAACCATTCATGACCGCTGTCTCCTCAGAGAGAAGGTAGACTGGGAACAGCCCTGCATCTTAATGCAACTAAACCCATTCAAATCCATTACAGAGACCTGTCAACCATTCATGACCGCTGTCTCCTCAGAGAGAAGGTAGACTGGGAACAGCCCTGCATCTTAATGCAACTAAACCCATTCAAATCCATTACAGAGACCTGTCAACCATTCCTGACCGCTGTCTCCTCAGAGAGAAGGTAGACTGGGAACAGCCCTGCATCTTAATGCAACTAAACCCATTCAAATCCATTACAGAGACCTGTCAACCATTCCTGACCACTGTCTCCTCAAAGAGAAGGTAGACTGGGAACAGCCCTGCATCTTAATGCAACTAAACCCATTCAAATCCATTACAGAGACCTGTCAACCATTCCTGACCGCTGTCTCCTCAGAGAGAAGGTAGACTGGGAACAGCCCTGCATCTTAATGCAACTAAACCCATTCAAATCCATTACAGAGACCTGTCAACCATTCCTGACCGCTGTCTCCTCAAAGAGAAGGTAGACTGGGAACAGCCCTGCATCTTAATGCAACTAAACCCATTCAAATCCATTACAGAGACCTGTCAACCATTCCTGACCGCTGTCTCCTCAGAGAGAAGGTAGACTGGGAACAGCCCTGCATCTTAATGCAACTAAACCCATTCAAATCCATTACAGAGACCTCTCAACCATTCCTGACCGCTGTCTCCTCAGAGAGAAGGTAGACTGGGAACAGCCCTGCAACTTAATGCAACTAAACCCATTCAAATCCATTACAGAGACCTGTCAACCATTCCTGACCGCTGTCTCCTCAGAGAGAAGGTAGACCGGGAACAGCCCTGCATCTTAATGCAACTAAACCCATTCAAATCCATTACAGAGACCTCTCAACCATTCAAAACAGCAAACCCTGCCAATGCTTTATCATTGAAAGAGAAACACCTTCCTTACCACAGGCTCTATATGAATTCAGCCTCTGTCGTTGCCTTTCAGTTTCCTTGCTCGCTTGGTCACGATGATCTAAATAGTACCTGAGATAACGCCACTGTTTAGACAATGCAACAGAACTGGGATCCCACAGCACAGATAATTGGATTCTGATAAAATAATAATAATAATAACAAGGTCATAAAAATGAAGGGGAAAGGGGAAAAAAAAACAGAAACATACTGGAAGTGACTTCCTCTTCACAAAGGGACCTTTATGTACCAAGATGATGACAATCAAGCCTCTAGAATGCATGTAAACATGTGAAATGCCTGGGATTATTGTCCTGTTTTTAATGATTTACGCAACAGCGTTACTTAGGGCTGTCACCATTTAGATCAATTGAATAGACTCCTGAATGTGTTTAAAAACAAATACATCTGAAGACAGTAATTGACATGTGTTTTGATTGCAGGTCAGCTTTGTGAAGGAAGCAACAATGAAGGTCCTGAATGTCGTGTTGATGTTCTCAGGACGATGGCAGGCTGGCTTCGGGGCTTGGAAGTAAGCAACAAGATGAATGTGACAGCAGCATGTTTTTTGTGGGCTAGTGGCTGGGGTTTGTGGATTCGATGTCTTTAGGTTAAACCATCACCTCTGTCTGTCAGTGCAGTGGACAGAGAGGGAGGGAGAGAGGATTGTGGAAGCCGGCTGGTTGGAGTGTACAGTCTGGTGCAGGGCAACTGCAACTAACTCTAGCAAATTGGACATAGAAGGGAAATGGTAACTGGGGTTCTTGGGGTGTGTCTACATTGCATGAAAACAAGGTTTTGATTGTATGTACTGTATTTGCTAGATTTTTCAATATTTTCAGGCAGATTGCTTTAATATTTATTTTCAGGGGTGGAAATATGACTCCTGTTGCATAGCAGTTTCACCCATTCCAGGCTTTACTGCAAGCTTGATTAGCCACAGTTTATAGGTGTCTTATTAAACTCTATAGTAAAACCAGGAATGGATCAAACTGCTATGCAATGGGAGTCTTATTTTCATCCCTGATTTTATATATTAAAAAATCCCCTTCTGTAAATTAATCTGTAATTTTACAGAAGGACTGCCCCATGATAACTACTTCAGTAATGGCAGTGTCTTTATCCCACAGTTACCTTTACTCTGCAGTGTTGAAGCAGTTCATAGAGAATACTACAAAGCCCAGGAAGAAGAGCTGCTGAATAAAGCTGCTTGTGCTTCCTCAGTTTGAGTTGCACAAACCGTGTAACAGCAGTTTTCAGAATCAGTTCGCATTATGGTTGTAGTCCCTGTGTTTCTAGGATTGAGTCCATTGACAAGATGGAGTCTGATTTCAAAAACTGTCACATGTTCCTTGTGACGATACTCAACACAACTGTCTGCAGAGGCTCCTTCCCACACTGTGAGTGAATTTCATACAGCATGTGGCTGTTTTCTTTACTATGCCAAGTTAGAGGGCCATAGCAGTTAAACACACACTAACACACACACACATTTGCACTTGATACATTTTAAGTTTTATAGTGTAAAATATTTTAAAGCTGGTCTTATGTATAAGATACAACGATCATTAACGTGGACTATTTCATTAAAAGGCTAAACTTTGGGGGTTGGGGGATCCAGTTTACAGATCGTAGCTCATGTGTGAATTGTGTAACTTTAACCTTTGAAGACCCAGGATTCTTTTCTCTTGTGTTTCCCAGTGGAGTCCTTAGCCCTGTCACTGATGGCAGGGTTTGAGCAGTGCTGAAGAAGAGCTACAGTGGACCTCTGAACCATTCACTTCAATTTACATCACAGCATTTCCAGTTGCAGTGCTAATTACGAGATCCAGCTGGTCTTTGGATCAGAACTGATGGGAAGCCGAGAAAAACAACAAGCGTCTTCTTTCATTCTTGCAGAACCTTGTGAAGATGAAAACTAACTGGCTCCAGTATAATAAAATAATAAAAAGCATTTGCTGTAAGAGTGCAAGAGAAGGACTGCTTGTGAATGGAAAGCCTGAAGCCCCTCCCTCGTCTCTGATAATCACAGTCTGGGGACGCTGAAGACAATAATGAAACAGGGTTACTGGAACGAGACAGTGATGTAAATAAACGAGTGTGCTTTGTTTTCAGAACAGTTTTTTTTTGTATGTTGTGTTGTACTTTTGCTGAAACCCATTGTTTATTGAACTGATATAAATATATAAAAACATCACAACACATGTTGCTCTTGTTAAACAAAACATCTTGATGACGTGTTTCATTACTGCATTTATTTTGAAAGTGTGTTTGAAATCCTAACTTGCTGTAACCTCTGCTACAAAGCACACCTCCTCACACTGCCTGTCAGAGAAAGAGCTGTGAAAGTTTGTTACTTGCATTGTGTGTGAATTCAGAGCACTACATCATAAATGCTGTATCTACTCTGCCTGGACACGCCATCAAAACCTGTACATGATACCGGGCTGGTTCATCTTCTTGACACCCAGCGTAGCCTCCACAAGGTGCTGGAAGGGATCTAGAGAGATGTAAATCAATCAATCAGTCATTAACATTCACATAATTGCTACAGGCATAGGCAGAGGATGATGCTGACCAATGCGTTGCTCAAGTTCATCCCCGACATGCTCAATTAGATCCGGGGACTGCAGTGGCCATGGAAGACGGCTGAAGTCAGTCCTGCTCCTCAAACTGTTTCCGCACACGTCTGGCACAGTGCACGGGTGATTTATCATTTTCAAAGTGGGTATAAGTTATCTATTGTCGGGCGGGCTTAAATCTGCAACGAGTCTTAAGCAAACTACTCCATTCGTTCAGCATTGCAAAGCAATGTGGGACCCAGAGCATACCAATTCTAACAAACACTACAGCTCTACAGCGTGAATAACCCTTTTAATAACACATTTTGCAAACTATGTTGCTGTTATATTCAAATCGAATGACAGACAAACCACACCTTCAGATTACACCACATTGTAAGCAGATGCGAAATGTGATGCAAGAACACCCAGCACTAGATGGCACAGTTGAAAACAGCACTGCAGCTGCAAAAACAAAAGGACAGAAACAAGCATTGGCACGTGTAGCCCGCTATTGGGCTGAGGAGTAAGAACTTGGTTGAAAACAGAATGCACACCACCTACAGAAAACCAGTGAAGGCAATTTAATAAAGTGCAAGTTCAAGACTTTAAAGGTAGCAGGATAAGGGACATTTTAAAACTGAAACAAACTTGTAAACTGATGCTGTAAAGATTAAAAATAAACACTGGGTCCTGTACGCTGCATTCAGCTGTAAATAGAAATCCATAACCCAGTGTCTAAGAGAGGAGACGTGTTTAGTTGCCTATGTAAACCAATGCTGAGATAGTCCCACACAAAGCAGTTGGGAATGAGCCCTGTTTCTTAAAAAAAAAGTGTTCTTTGCGCCCTCTCGTTCTATAGCTGTATTGCGCTGGTTTTCGAGCGCCCTCCTGTGGCGCAGTGCTGTAATGGCGTGTTGTGCAGAGTTTCCTGTCCCTGCTCCCTGGAGGATTCAGTCAGACAGGAACTCCCGAGTGCTCCGCCTGGCTCTGTGATCATTATCAGCGCACCAGGGATCCGTGTCGAGTGGAAAACCCTCGCACTAATAAAACAAACTAAACGTTTTCAATACACCAACGGGCCGGAGGAGTGTTTACACGCCAAAACCAGCACTTCATCGCTTTCAAGCAAGTTTCGCTCAATGGGATTGCTCGCCGGAGAACTGTAAACTTCCCTACTGGAAATCGAGGGCTGGGTGTGTAGGTAAGAAAGTTTGGAGCAGTTTCTTTTGTGTTGTCTGTATGCCTCGCGTTGTCTGTGGGCTTTAATGTTGCTGGCAGAGTTTACATGTTGTTTTAATGCTTCGTATGACTTTTTGATACGGGGCACCCTGATTGTAAAGTTGTGCTTTGATGCGTGAGTTCACCCGTCAGTCCAGGCCTGTTGCTTCTCTCAGCTCAGTCACTTTCCCATTTGATTACAGCTTTCCCATTTGATTACAGCTTTCCCATTTGATTACAGCTTTCCCATTTGATTACAGCTTTAGTAAACTCCATGGAGTCAGTCATTCAACCCGCCCAGTGCAGACTCGCAGGAGCAGCCGATTCAACACGTAGCGCCGCTTTACTTTGCATTGATTGCTATAAATTAATCAGGACGCTAAATTTGAAAACAGGCGTTATACGCACAACAATAACACATAAGGAATAACACATTAATAACAGACAGTAAGATATGGCAAATTGCTTGTTTCATTTTGTGTGAAGTCTGCTTATATCATACAGACGAGGGCTGGCGTTTGGGTTTTTCTTGTTAAAGATTTTTGCTGTACTTCTGAGAATGATTAGTGACGTTCATAAACCAGAGTGCTGTGGAAACACCGGTCAGGTTATTATTAGAACAATATCTACAGCATCATAATAAATACGGTGCATGAGGCTTCACGCTACCGTAATCTTAGGCGGAAAAATGTTTTGGAAAAGTTACTTTGATTGGAATCTCTTCCGCCTAAACATTTTGGCAGTAGCGGGACTTTTCAGTAGGGCCTGGGCGCTTCCCGTTGATTATTACTGGATGTTTTTAACATGTCAAGACGTTAGTTGTTGTTAATAATATGGATAATAAATTTGCGGCTCTGGGTAAATGGACCCACAGTAAGGTGTGCAGTCATCGTGAGATACGGGTACAGAACTGTATCAGATCTCGAAATGACTGCTCGAGTTCTTCCTCATTGTAAAGAGAAGAATGTCTACTGTGTGTGTTTTGCATTTAACTGATTTAGCACAGTGTGTTATATTCACCCACGCCTCTTTCGTTTACAATGACATATAAGTAGGTAATTCACTGTGATGTTGTGGTGTGGAATAGTGTATAGGCGTGATTTAAGTTTCCATAAATAATAAAGACGTTGCACAGATCTGGCTGAAAATAAAAAAGCGTGCGTGTGTGTGTGTGTTTTTTTTTTTTTTGTTTGTTGCACAGAACAAAAGGAGGAGATAGAGTAGGATGTTACCTCATGTGTGATTTGTGGGATCTAGCTTAATCAAACCTGGATTTATCCAGAGGAGTCAATTGAGAAGAAATTGTCATTTCCAACGAGGAGCTGGCAAGAGGCAAACAACATAAAACACAAGAAATAAGAAAAAAGTGTAGCAGGTATAGATGTGAGGGGACCCTACAAAGCAGCCTCAGATGTGAACCATTCTAATTGTAACATCTGTTATTTTATATGTTGTTGACAGAGGTGGCTGTGGAATTGCAGGTGCTGTACAGCACAGCCCTGCCTTGTGTTTTTATCAGTGCTAGAAAAACATTGTATTAAAACTGGGGGAGGAACATGTAAACCACAAACACATGAGTCACACACTGCTTACCAACAGCCAGAGTTGTCTCCCAGACAGTCTACACCAGCAATACATGCATGTGAATGTGTGAAAACAGTCTGAGAACATGTTTGCAGGGCTCACTGTATTGGTGTTGCAGTGAAAACAGTCTGAGAACATGTTTGCAGAACAGGGTTCACTGTATTGGTGTTGCAGTGAAAACAGTCTGAGAACATGTTTGCAGGGCTCACTGTATTGGTGTTGCAGTGAAAACAGTCTGAGAACATGTTTGCAGAACAGGGTTCACTGTGTTGGTACTCCAGTTAAAACATTCTGAGAACATGTTTGCAGAACAGGGTTCACTGTGTTGGTACTCCAGTTAAAACATTCTGAGAACATGTTTGCAGAACAGGGTTCACTGTGTTGGTACTCCAGTTAAAACATTCTGAGAACATGTTTGCAGAACAGGGTTCACTGTGTTGGTACTCCAGTTAAAACATTCTGAGAACATGTTTGCAGAACAGGGTTCACTGTGTTGGTAATGCAGTGATCTTTCAGTACAATGCAGTGGGGTTGAAGAGTTACCTGCACAATGTGACAGGAGAGTGCAGAGCTGGGCTCAGTTCCAATGTCATTGTGAGATTAAGAATCAATTGCAACTCCAATGTAATTGCAGTTGACCCTTGGCACACATGCACCATCTCATTGATCACTTACAGTTGAATTATGCATGGCATTCGACCATGCTTGTGTTTTCATCCTCTTTTAGGGCTCTGTTTGTTTGAGAAGCAGCTTGCACTGGACCAGCTCACAGATTTATTAACACAATCTCTGTGTAGTACAAGCTAATATTAACTGTAATACTAGACCCATGAAAACATGACTTCAGCAGCTTTACAATCCAGATGAAAATGAAACACCATACAATAATGAAAGTGAAACAGCCGAGGTTGCTAGGTAACAAAGCGCAGTGTTGTAACCGTTCATTAAATAGTTCAGAAAACCACAAAGCTGGGTGTTTCACTGGCTGTGATTTCTGTAGATCGACTCCCCCTGAAAGACAGGAGCAAACAAAGCAGCAATTCTTTCATTAGCACAGAGGTTGCTGCCTACTGTACCACAAGCACAGAGTTATTTAGCAAGCTGGGAATCTGAGCCGGTGGCTTTCTGATGCTGTGTCTACAAGCTGTTTAAGTTACAGGATTTCTATACTGAAGGGCCCTTTGAAATCGGAATATTCCTATGAAACATATGATCTGTGTAGAACGTGTTAACAGAGTTCTAGAGAAACAGACTTCATGTCGTTCAGCATTTACTCCACATAACTATATATTTTATCTGCATGGACGTTTCCAGCCCTTTATTAATATGTGAATGCAACTCGCGGCTCAGACAGCTGAGATTTTACGGCATTGCAAACACAACCTCTGCAGAGGCTAGGCAGCTGGGAGGTACTGTGGCTGAACGGAGCGCTGGCTTGCATGCATTGTATTGCAGGCCACACCCAGCAGTCATAGAGAGGACCAGCTGCAGGACAAGGGGGTGTGGCCAAGCATGACCACACCAGGAACCCTCGAGCAGGCTTCCGGGATTGGCCAAGCATGACCACAACAGGGACCCTTGAGCAGGCTTCCTGGATTGTTGTGGAGTTGAAGTTTTCATTCTTTTAGGTGATCAGAGGCTATCAAAATATAATTTTTTTTTATTTAGCAGACACCTTTATCCAAGACGACTTCCAGAGACGAGGGTGTGTGAACTATGCATCAGCTGCAGAGTCACTTACAACAACCGTCCAAAAGACAGAGCACAAGGAGGTTAAGTGACTTGCTCAGGGTCACACAGCGAGTCAGTGAGCAAGCCAGGATTTGAACCAGACCAGCTTGCATAGTGATCTGGTTACAAGCCCTTGTCTTTAACCACCGGACCGACGATTCCGGCTCATTCAACACTGATTATTATTTGAAGAAGAAAACAATCAATAAAAAAGACTCTGCTTTTTTTATGAGCAATGTAAGTGGAGACGGTGCTCCACTAACAGTTAGTTTTGGCCCAAGCAGCTGCTTTACAAGTTAGGTGCTTCTGTTATTTGTTTATTCTGAAGAACATCACAACGTGTTTGATAAGTTCAGGTGATAGCCGGGTCATTCTTCTATTCTTATATATAGCTGATCTCATTTCCATGCTAGTGGGAAGACAAGTGTCACACTGAAAGGGAAGTAAACCCTAACTACTGGACTTGAGCTTTAGAAACAATACTTCGTTGGAATACAGCACAGGAAATCTGTGGAATTCACGTGTTAAATCCTAGTCAGTAAATGTGCAGCTCTCAAGAACCCAATGCACTTGTGCAATAATAACATATGCAATGCTGAAACACGACTGCAGCCTTTCAAATCCAGCACTTCTTACCACAGGGCTTAAAACATGTTCTCACTTCATTGCTTTGCACAGAGTGAGGTGCTAAACTGTTACAGCTAAAGCCTGCAGTTTCACCAGCAGTGTGAGTCTTTAACTTCCTATAAGAACATCCAAACGTTTACCAACGAGAGGAGGCAGTGCGGCCCTCTTCAGACTCAACCTTCAACAGATTCAATTTAAATCTTGAGTGATCCTGTCAATGCACAGCATCTGTTTCCTGTGTACCACACCCTAACTCACACGCTGGATGTGTGGCTGGCTGTCTCTGGGGGTTTGCGATATAACAGGCAATGAAAATCTGATGCATCAACAAGTGAAGAACATCCAGCTGAAATATACTGTACAATGGGCTCTGCAGAGCCTTGCTTTCCAGCATGCTGCCTGCCAGCTGTTACAGATCAGTTTCCTGGTGTGCTGCCTCAGCAGAGCTCTATACAAATGAATGAAGTGCTGCTTCCGTGTTCAGGAATATTACACACAACACACCCTAAAGGCAGGCCTCACTCAGGGGTAGCAACTTCAGTGAGGTTCTGAGGAGCTGATATGCCTGCACCCCCACTGTAGCATTCCTTCCAACACCTTCCAGTATTGCACTAAGCAACATACTGGTAGAATTGTAGTTTGACTTGTTTTTTTTTTCCCTTCTCATTTCTACCCTTCTTTTACTACCCAATGCAAATTGAGGCTGACTGCTGCAATGCACCATTCAAGAGATCAGTAGACAACCTTCACCCACTAAACCAAAGTAGCAGATGTTATCAACTGTTTATTATTTGACAATTGAAGAGCACACTGAGAGTAGAAGTCTCGTCGGCATGGTTCCTGAGTTCCTTTGACTGTTGTAACATTCGCTGTCATTCAGGAAGTAAGAATCCAGGCTGGAAAGTGTGTGCTGGAGTTTGCTGGGCCCCTCTGAGAAGCATGCTTTGTCAGTGTAACTCCTCCCAGCCAGCTCTCCTTCCTTACAGAGCTTCACTTAGCACCCTGCCCATGAGGTGTGGTGGGTTTCTGTCATGCAAGTTGAATATTCACACGATCACCGTGCTTCCTGATGATGTGATTTATAAAAGCCCACCCCTGACTGGCTCTTGAATGAATGAGCTGCAGTATTGAGATTTCGTTTCCACACTGCCCATTATCAGTACTTTATTAAATAGAATTCAGTAGAGTGCTGTGTTGTTGAAATCGACAGTGTCTTGCCTGTGTGCTCTGGAGTTGAACACAGGAGGATGATACATGTATGGCACAGTCAGATTGTCACTGTGCAGCTGCCAGTATAATACAGATCACTTTTGTTTTGGACCCAGTAAAGCGGTACAGTTTTGTTGGTTTGTTTTTGTTTTCTGATCTAAACATTAGTGAGTGGCTGATGCTGGCATGGAGGAGAGTCCCATACAAACAGTGCAGCATTGCAAAACTGAATTCACTAGATCGAAGTACTACAGACCACTGCATTTACTAATTCACTGACTCAAAGTCATACAGACCACTGCAGTTACTAACATCTTGTCTAGCTTTGAAGACAACATGAAGCTATATAGAGCTATAAAAAGGAAACCTGTTTTTAGAGTAGGCCTATACTTTGCAATATTTTAATGCAAAAAGTCAGAGCTAAGTGTTATTGCATTGGTGATGAGAGAGGGCCTTTGTTGTGATCTGCATTATTTTCACAGGGCCTCCTTAAGACCTCTTGGTGGGTTCCACCTTAAATCAATGAGATTGTATATTGAGAACTGCGGTGCTCAGCATAGCAAAGTGGTGGCTGTCGTGGTCCTTCTCCTTTAGCACCCAGGTTTCCCTGGAATTTGCAGGAGCTTTCGTACAACTCTTTGAATTGCATGTGCCTGCTGTACAAGACAGCACTTTGCTGAGGAGACAGCGAATTTCATTGCTCAGCAGATGTTTGGTCACAAGGAAATGACCCCAGTGTTTTTTTTGTCTTAAAATATCTGAAAGCAATGCACAGGAAGAAGCTTCTTCCCTTTTTTGTGATTGCTATGAGTTAGTGGTTCTCTGCTCCATCCCACCATTACCCATAACAGTCTGTAGAAGACTTTCACACACAGTGGTGTAAGGAAACTAAATTAGTTACGTGGGTGAAGGAGCGCGTACAACCAGGATTGAAGCAGCATTCAACACGCTTTCTTTATTGATTCCAATAGTCAAAAATCACACTTTTACAGCTTAATCATTATGATTGGACTCAATAGTGAGGCTGTGAGTTATTAATAGAAGGTGCCAGTTTGTGGGAGAAGCAGCAGACATGGCACTGGTGTATGTACATGCAGGAACCTGATGCTTCTCAACTGCACCTCAAAGAGCCTGCTGTTTATACAGTCTCTACACCCCTTTGTGTGCAAAGCTTAGCTGCTGCTTATCTCTGTCAGCAACATTTTGTCCTGCTTGCACCGTTTCAGATGAGGTCAGTTTTATTGACACTTTCTCAGGCAATAAAACATTATTTCCCTGACAGCAGCATATAACAGCACACTGTGCACAGCTGCACTCAGAATCATTGATTTGTATTGCTAATATTTTCATGAACTCTTTACAGCAGAGTAAACCTCATGATGCTTTGTAACGCTGTAAGGGGACTGGAGTTGTTGTGTCAGCAAATCGTCTCTCTTATTGTCTAGCTTCAAGGTGGAAAGCAAACGTGGGGATACACACACGAATACAAAAATAAACTTGAAGACTAGACTGTGAAAGACCTTGTTGCTGGGCACACAGGCTAGACTGTGAAAGACCTTGTTGCTGGGCACACAGGCTAGACTGTGAAAGACCTTGTTGCTGGGCACACAGGCTAGATTGTGGAAGTTGCCTCTGGTTTTGGCTTGTTTTAGGGAGTATTCAGCACTGGCTGTTCTTGTTTTAGACGGCCGTTGGCTCTGATATGCAGCTGCGCTCTGTGAGGAGTTTCTCCAGCTGCTGCCCCCCACGTCACCCTGCTGGTGCCACTATAGGCCAGCCATTTCTATTCCAAAACGAATATTGTGCAAGAGACCCGGCTCAACCCCTCCCCTCTGTCCTTGTTTGTAGTGCGGCAGTGCCATCACCATGACGACCACGGTGACTCTCGAGGACGCCTTGTCCAATGTGGACCTGCTGGAGGAGCTGCCTCTCCCAGACCAGCAGCCCTGCATCGAGCCCCCTCCCTCCTCCTTGATCTACCAGGTGAGTAAGCGGCTCTCTTTAAAGAGGTGGCCGAAGATAAGACTAGCAGTGTCACCCGTTCCAGGTTTTACTGCAAGCTTCACTAGCCACAGTATATAGGTAAACTCACTGTAAAACCAGGAACGGAGCAAACTGCGGTGCAATAGGTGTCTTTAATTACCATCCCAGGGAAGCAGCTGGTTGGTCAACGTTGGTTAATGGTCCCTTCACTTTGGAAAACAAATCCACGATTGTATTATTTCAAGTCTTTGGCATTTCATCACCTGTTTAATCACTATTTTTAATTATTTCCCTTTTATTTACGGTAATAAATTAATGGTGTTTCTCTTCTTTTTGTTCTTCCCATAGCCGAATTTCAATACCAACTTTGAAGACAGAAATGCCTTTGTTACCGGCATCGCCCGATACATCGAGCAAGCAACAGTCCACTCCAGCATGGTACTGTACCCCAGCATTGACAGTGGCTTCTAATGTGCTTTACCATCGTGCGTGATTTCTGTACCCTCCTCTGTTCAAGTCCTCAATTATTTGTTTTACAAGGACATTTAACAAGACCTTAAGTATTCCCATATCCCATTAGAATGTACCTTCTCTCCCCACATTAAGAATGGTCCCTTCCCTTTGAAAGATATAAAGATATGTTGCTTGGTATTCTTCCTCTACTGTAAGAAATGTAACCATGGTGAAGTTTCTATGACTCCTAAGTGTCCTCAGAGATAAAGATGACGTGCTACAATTCTTGTCCATATTGCAGCATGGACCCCAGTCTTAGTACTCATTGTGTTTGTACAGTGTCTGTTCATATTGTAGCATGGACCCCAGTCTTCGTATTCATTGTGTTTGTGCAGTATCTGTATTGCCTGCCGGTCTTGTAGATGTGCTCTTGCAGTGACCCTCTGTTCATGCTATATAGCTCCATGTTTAAAGCACGGTTGGTCCTCTTCTCTCCTAGAATGAAATGCTTGAGGAGGGGCAGGAGTATGCCGTGATGCTGTACACATGGAGAAGCTGCTCCAGAGCCATTCCACAGGTATGTGAAGGGTTACCCTTGCAAGCGGACCTGCTGCTCTTAGCTCTTGTAATGAACTTGCACCTCAGCCCATTGAGTTGAGTGGAAGGCCAAGGCTGGGCAAGAACTGCAAACCACACCGTCTTACTATTTTACTGAAGCGCAAACAGCGGAGCGGAATTCCACATGCTTCAATGAGGATTTGAATCTAGATGGTGCAGATGAGCAGAGTTCGAGCCTCTCTGGTTATGTCTCTTGTATTGCACTTTGCGCTGAAACGTCACTTATCCTTTATATGTGTAATTTGTATGTGTGGAGGTGTGGAGTCCTGGGGGAGCAGGTTGGTTGAATCTGATTTCTGTTTGTTTTCTATGGTCTCAGGTGAAGTGCAATGAGCAGCCGAACAGAGTGGAGATTTACGAGAAGACCGTGGAGGTCCTTGAGCCCGAGGTCACTAAACTCATGAACTTCATGTACTTCCAGGTAAAGAGCTACACTTGCCAGCATTAAAAACATACAAGCCATCATTTTCATCACTGGTTTCAGCTCACTTTGCATGACACCGCTGAGGGATGCACATTCTGCCCCTGGTCTTCTAAATGTAGTTTACTAACCCAGTATTGGAGGAATGCCAGTGAAATGAGAAATATTTAATCGTATAGTCTACAGTAGCTCCTGCTTATTTTGGTTTGGTATGACTCATAAGGTTGGGTTTTCTGTGGCTGTTTCTTTTTCTGACTCTGCAAATCAGCAGGAAACAATTCCAGTGAGTCATCAGCACTGCCTGCCTGTGAGCTCTGGACAGGGTACATGTGTGAAGACAGGAATTGCCATTACAACATGCTGCTGCATGATGGGTAGCTTTCTGCCTCTTCAGGGTCCTCGTTGTCGAAGTACTCCTATCTGAGATTATGGAGGTTTGGAAAACAGCAGGCCGCACGTTTCAGTGCCATGTTCTGTCTAAGACAGAGTTGACCACTAGACACAATATGAATCAATAAATATTTATTACCTGTCATGATGCACTTGCATCAACATATTAAATGAACAGAGTAAGAGAAAAGGCAAGTGTACGTTAATAAACTATAATTATAAAGTAACAGAGAAACTACGTTAAGTTAACTGTCAAAGTAAATTAACACAGCAGCCATACACACATTAGAAAAAGCAGCAGCTCTAGATTAATTATGAATATCTGTACAGGAGCAATATTCAAGACATGCTCAATTATTTTACAGAATGGTGAAGCATCTCACCAGAATGGAAAACACAAAATTGCTGGGTGACTTGTGTCCCTCAGGGAGTAATTTCTTAAAGGTTGTAAAAGATCGTTCTCTTTACCGCCACGAAAAGCTGACAAACAAATGTATTTTGTAAAAATGATCGGTACTCACACGTGAGTACCTTAATTCCAAAAGGTTTGCTTCGATGACTATACTACTGCCAAGATCTTTCTAATTTATTTGGTAATCATACGGCGCTACTGTTTAAACAAAGTTTGTTCAAGGAGGCGGAAATCCGCCTTTAAATGTGGGGGGGGGGGGGGGGGCAGACCAGTTTCAGGAGGTGTGTTCCTATACGTGGAGACGACTGTATAACTTCAAACACACTAAACCGTTTGTGTTTTTGTTGTTTTGCTGGTAGTAAAATTATCAGTGCTTTTGTAGTTTTGCTGGTAGCCAGGGCTGTGGTAACTCTGGCTCTGTCCCCTACAGCGTAATGCCATTGAACGGTTCTGTGGAGAGGTGAAGAGGCTGTGTCACACGGAGAGAAGGAAGGACTTTGTCTCTGAGGCCTACCTCCTGACCCTGGGCAAGTTCATTAACATGTTTGCAGTGCTGGATGAGCTCAAAAACATGAAGTGCAGCGTCAAGAACGACCACTCGGCCTACAAGAGGTGAGCAGGCAGCCTCGTGCAAGACACCCCTTTGTGCTTCTAACACTGTGGCTTGGGCCTGCTCCATCCTGTGTGTTCTAGTGTGCTAGCATTTAATAAGCAGGGCTTGCTCTCGGATATTCAATACACTTGTGCTTGGTCATTATTCACAAGGGTGACTGGAGGAGTTTTACTGCCTGCTGCTGAGTAACAGAGGCACAAAGTCATGAGAACATAAGAAAGTTTACAAACCAGAGGAGGACATTCGGCCCATCTTGCTCGTTTGGTTGTTAGTAGCTTATTAATCCCAGAATCTCATCAAGCAGCTTCTTGAAGGATCGCAGGGTGTCAGCTTCAACAACATTACTGGGGAGTTGATTCCAGACCCTCACAATTCTCTGTGTAATAAAGTGCCTCCTATTTTCTGTTCTGAATGCCCCTTTGTCTAATCTCCATTTGTGACCCCTGGTCATTGTTTTTTTTTTTTCAGGTCGAAAAAGTCCCCCTGGGTTGACACTGTCAATACCTTTTAGAATTTTGAATGCTTGAATTAGGTCGCCACATAGTCTTCTTTGTTCAAGACTGAACAGATTCAATTCTATTCTGGTCGCTCTTCTTTGCACTCTTTCTAGAGTAGCAATATCTTTTTTATAGTGAGGTGACCAGAACTGCACACAATATTCAAGATGAGGTCTTACTGATGCATTGTACAGTTTTAACATTACTTCCCTTGATTTAAATTCGACACTTTTCACAATGTATCCGAGCATCTTGTTAGCCTTTTTTTATAGCTTTCCCACATTGTCTAGATGAAGACATTTCTGAGTCAACAAAAACTCTTAGGTCTTTTTCATAGATTCCTTCTCCAATTTTAGTATCTCCTGTATGATATTTATAATGCACATTTTTATTTCCTGCGTGCAGTACCTTACACTTTTCTCTATTAAATGTCATTTGCCAAATGACAGCTTCTGTCTTTAACAATTCTCCAGTTACGCAATTAAGTGAATAAAATACCCAAGCAATTGCGATTTGCATTTAAAGAGTTTTACAAGCACAGCAGATAGTGAACGTGGCATGTAGTGTAGGCCTTTACTGTAGTGCAGCCTTCTTCATGGCATTGCCAGTGTAATAGTTCACGCTGGAGAGTGGTAATAGTCTCTAGATGGCAGTGTTCACCTACCTCCTTTAATATTATTTAACTATTAACCCTATTAATAGTTCACTCTGGAGAGTGGTAATGTTCTCTGGTTTACAGTTTTGCATGAATTGCATTGTTTAGATGGAACGTATGATTTGTAAACAACCAAATCTTATTTCGTTGGCAGGATTACTTTAGTTAAATTCATTATTTTTTGTATTTATTTTTTTTAAGCACGCTATTTTTATAGCTCTAGTTTTAATGTAATGTATGCCCACATCCAATCTATTTTATTGACATTTTCTTTTACTGCACAAATTGTGTATTTATTTGTGTGTGTGTCTGGGAGAGTCAATTCAAAGACTAGTGTATGCCAGTGATAGACTATTTACACCACAGTTGTAGTCCTAAGCGATGTAATAAAAGTCTCTCCTTTTCAGAATACATTTCTACATGTTGTAAAGCTGGCTTGTGCCTGTTATGATTGTCTACTTGGCTTTCAAATGTAAAATATTATTTTCTGAGCACATGTTTTTTCTTGTGGCCTCAGCTCTGACTTTTCTGTACTGCTAAAGATCACTCTTTGTATTTCCTCAGAGCTGCTCAGTTCCTTCGGAAGATGGCTGACCCCCAGTCCATTCAGGAGTCCCAGAATCTTTCAATGTTCCTCGCTAACCACAATAAAATCACCCAGGTACAGTATCTGTTAGAAAACAAGACAAGTAATGCACCCCCAGTACTGCATTAGTACAGTGCCCACACCGCCCACCCCACCCCTACAGCTTTTAAACATGCTTTAGTTCAAGAACACGCTTTATTACCCTGTGAAATACTAATGTATTCTGACTAATGGTTTGCCACAACTAACAGTACAGGGTTGAAATAAGACTTCATATAACACCCCTGAGCATGTGACTTGTAGGGTTTGTCTAATGCATGTAACCAGTTAGGCTTGCCTGGCAAAACCTGGGAAGGTGCAAAGTTCCAGACAGTTTGCTTGTGTGCTGGGTTAAAATGCCTTCAGTTTCCCTTATAAAAGTTCCCCAAAGTAAAAGCATAGCAAAGTGCAATAAAGCATAGGGGAGAATAAAGAATAGAGAGATATGGTAAAGCACAGGTAAGCATTGTAAAGAATAGAGAGGCATGGTAAAGCACAGGTAAACATTGTAAAGAATAGAGAGGTATGGTAAATGCATAGTAGTATAACCATGTGTTGAGCGTGGTAGAAGTGCAGGAATATTGTGGTAGACTCATGTAAGGGTTTACTTGTCTGTTACTGACTTGTGTTTGATTGTATTTCAGACCTTACAACAGCAGCTGGAGGTTATCCATGGGTATGAAGAGCTCCTGGCTGATATTGTGAACCTGTGTGTGGATTACTATGAGAATAAGATGTATCTCACTCCCACCGAGAAACACATGCTGCTGAAAGTAAGCCGCCTCTCTGTCTCTCGCACCTTTTTAAATGTCTTCTCATTCTTCTGGTTTATAAATGTTAACAAATAAAGCCTAGAAGAGAGAGACTTGACACACCAGAGGCTGATAACTTGTGGCTCTTCAGTCGCAAACCACAGTAAAGTGACTTCTGCAAGTGCGTGAATAATACTGATGATGATAATTCAATGACGAGAATATATTTTCCAGCAGCAGCAACCAAAATCGAGATAGCAACCAAATCCAATAGGTTAACAAGCTTTACCATTCTACATTAAAGGACCCACATTAAAGTAATTGTAGCTAGTTTGTTCAACACATTTTCTCTGCCATACCCACCCATTCATTCTATAGGTGTCAAATGTGGTTTTGAAAGTATTTCCATTTTAAAATGTGATCTGCTGGTACTACTCTAGGTTATGGAAATCTCTGTTTGCAAGCCCTTTTTGTAGACTCTTGCACTTCTTGGGTCATTTCACGTGGAGGGTGAAATTGTTCCCTCCCCTTCAAGGGCTTCTTTTCTGTCAATAACCAATCAGCTGCCTCTCCTATTGACTGATATGCTTTGTCAGTAACATTCCTTGTACCCATTGCTATATGAATGGAAAGACCCTGTTAAAAATAAATGAAATAATCAAGAACAGAAGAAAATGTACAACCGATAGCTTGATTGGTCTGAGAACTTTGAAAACTGGGCCTGAAGGATCCGAGCGATTGTGTCGTGTATGGAGAGGATGTGTCTTCTCAACATCATGAAACAAACATAACTTTCTTTCCAGGTAATGGGTTTTGGTTTGTATCTGATGGACGGGTCGGTGAGCAACATCTACAAACTGGATGCCAAGAAGCGGATTAACCTGACCCGCATTGACAAGTTTTTCAAGGTAAGCTTGTGAACGGGGAGTGCTGTCTGCCGTGCTTGCAGACCGAGCAGTTCATCAGAAAATGGGGCTCTGCCTGGACTGAAAGGTCAGCTGAGAATGGCTTTATACTCCATGGATAAATACAGAGCCTTTCAGGGATTAGATATGTCTGTGAGGAGGCTTGGTGGTCCAGTGATTAGAGAAAAGTGTTTGTTTGTGAAACTAAGGTTGAAGAGGCATAGTTCACCCCCAAGTCTCTGTACATGGCTTTGAATAAAAGCATCTGTTAAATGACAAATTAATAAAGTAATAGATATGGAGAAAGGGAGAGCAACTGTATACTTTCCTTCTTGCAAAATATAAAGGCATCCTGTACAATAAAGAGCTGCTTGAAGCACAGAGTCCATTGATTTCAGTGTTTCAACAGCAGCTCCTCTAAAAGGGTGACTCTAATGGCAAAAGAATGGGATCTCTTTTGACTGAGGGTTCTGTGATGCGTTCCTAATGTGTATTCTGTCGCACAGATATCAAGAGAACTGCTTATCCAATTGTGACAGATCTTAGTACTTTTCACTTCTTTAGCACAAGTCACAGCATTGAGGATATAAAATCTGTGGCTATAGCATGTGCCTTTACATGTGTACTTGTGTCACACCGCTTGTGTAGTTGTGATGAAGCTTAGGTAAGAAGTTCTTTTAGCGATAATCGAGGGTGTCGTGATAGTCTGTATGTCCATACGTGTTTCACACTTATAGCAGATGTAAATGGAAAAATTGCGAATTAATCAACACCCGTTCTGGAAAGCAGAGTTTGCAGTGGCCCTACCAGGTGTTGACAGGGTTATGACAGATATCAGTTTATTTTGCGTCTCCATTCATTCATTCAGTCTATATTTGAACTTTCACAATCCAAGATGGCCATTTTAGAAGTAGTGGGACTGATAGGAAAATTACATCATAAATCTGGACATCCCTTATATAATAGCCCTGTATTAAGAACTGGTTCTTCTAAATCTACAGTGTTTGCAAATGTGTAACGTTGTTGTTTGTTTGTTTATTTTTATTACAGCAACTGCAGGTGGTTCCATTGTTTGGTGATATGCAGCTTGAGCTGTCGCGATACATCAAGAACAGTGCACATTTCGAGGAGAACAAGTCCAGGTATGGGCCTCTCAGGCTTGGAGTTACTTCACACAGCTTGCTTTGCAATGCATTGTTTTTCTAATTGATCTGCATCCCTTCACACAGCTTGCTTTGCAATGCATTGTTTTCCTAATTGATCTGCATCCCTTCACACAGCTTGCTTTGCAATGCATTGTTTTCCTAATTGATCTGCATCCCTTCACACAGCTTGCTTTGCAATGCATTGTTTTCCTAATTGATCTGCATCCCTTCACACAGCTTGCTTTGCAATGCATTGTTTTCCTAATTGATCTGCATCCCTTCACACAGCTTGCTTTGCAATGCATTGTTTTCCTAATTGATCTGCATCCCTTCACACAGCTTGCTTTGCAATGCATTGTTTTCCTAATTGATCTGCATCCCTTCACACAGCTTGCTTTGCAATGCATTGTTTTCCTAATTGATCAGTCTCCCTTCACACAGCTTGCTTTGCAATGCATTGTTTTCCTAATTGATCTGCATCCCTTCACAGACCTTGCTTTGCAGTGCATTGTTTTCCTAGTTGATCGTCTCTCTTGAAACAGGTGGTCGTGCACTTCCACTGGCAGCAGCCCTCAGTATAACATCTGTGAGCAGATGATCCAGATCCGAGAAGACCACATGCGCTTCATCTCCGAGCTCGCCCGATACAGCAACAGTGAGGTCAGTGTTAGGGGTGTGTCTGTGTGTGCTGGTCTGGTGGGTATACACTGTGTACAGGGGAGGGAATGGGCTCTTTTCAACCTACTTTAGCTCACCTGGTGGACTTTTCTTTGAAGGTGGCAGTAGTTATTATAAGTCTTGTGGATCCATGTGGTCTATTTTGCATTATTGGTAAAAGTGATTCAAGTGCAATATTGAGCAGCAGAACGAATGGACCCTTTAAGCATGATGAAAAGAGGACAAGGGAATATAAAGCAGAGCTTGTTTATTTATGTACACAAGTTTAATTGAACAGCATACTTCAAAATTAAATTGTAATTGTCTATCAAGGGCATTTGCATCTAATTATCAAGCTGTTTGTGCAGCAACTGTGTAATGATGGGTAATGAGGGAAATAAAATGGCTCTTCAGTATGATACATTTCAAGTTCCTGGTACACTTTGTTCTTAAGCTCCTATATAAGAGTGTGTTCTCCTGAATATAGATTTAATAGAAGAGCGTGTTATCGTGTCCTGTTCAGCACTGCTTGAGGAGGCACGATATTCACATCATTCATGAACCGTACCCAGAAAGCAGCTCTAAGAGAGATGTGTTTGTGCAAAACACTCGAGCAACACTCCACAGGGAAGCTTCTTTTGTTTCTGTCTCTATCAGTGGTAGCCAAGCATCCTGGTGTTCTTGTCTAACTGATCGTATCAGTTGTCGTGAGTGAATTAAGTAAATGTCTTTCTTTTTTGTTTGTTTGATGTATATTTTCCGGTAGGATAGCCTTGTTCTCTCTGTCTGTAGTCACATGCCCTGATTTGTAAATGTAAGAATTGAAGGGGATACAAAAATATATACATTTATCAAGCTCAGATGTTAATGTGGGTCTAAAGAATGCGTCCCAGTGCAGTATCCCACAGGTCCCATAGGGGGGTACAGCACATGGCAGTGAAGGTGGAGGAGTGGGCATTTCTAATGCAGGCCCTGGGTGTGTTGCAGGTTGTGACTGGCTCAGGAAGGCAGGAGGCCCAGAAGACTGACTCGGAGTATCGGAAGCTGTTTGACTCTGCTCTGCAGGGGCTGCAGCTCCTGTCTCAGTGGAGTGCCCACGTCATGGAAGTGGTAAGAGCCCATGGTTAGGCTGGTTTTGAAGGCTGTTCTCTCAACAGTATGATATCACTCTGATTTTTGTTCCTTGTAAAAGTTTCCCCACAGTAAAAGCATACATTGTGATGAGCACCTCTTTATTCTCATCTCTCTTCTTTCCTCTCAGTACAGGGTGTGATGAGCACCTGTTTATTACCTCATCTCTCATCTTTCCTCTCAGTACAGGATGTGATGAGCACCTGTTTATTATCTCATCTCTCTTCTTTCCTCTCAGTACAGGATGTGATGAGCACCTGTTTATTATCTCATCTCTCTTCTTTCCTCTCAGTACAGGATGTGATGAGCACCTCTTTATTATCTCATCTCTCTTCTTTCCTCTCAGTACAGGGTGTGATGAGCACCTGTTTATTATCTCATCTCTCTTCTTTCCTCTCAGTACAGGGTGTGATGAGCACCTGTTTATTATCTCATCTCTCTTCTTTCTTTCAGTACAGGATGTGATGAGCACCTGTTTATTATCTCATCTCTCTTCTTTCTTTCAGTACAGGATGTGATGAGCACCTGTTTATTATCTCATCTCTCTTCTTTCTTTCAGTACAGGATGTGATGAACACCTATTTGTTATCTCATCTCTCTTCTTTCCTCCCAGTACTCATGGAAGCTGGTGCATCCCACAGACAAGTACTCCAATAAAGACTGCCCAGACAATGCAGAGGAGTATGAAAGGGCAACAAGATACAACTACACCACTGAGGAGAAGTTTGCTCTCGTGGAGGTGAGACGAGCTCTGTGTTTGAGGCATGTGATACAGTGTTCTTAACTTTAACATTCACATCCTGAAGGCGCTGGGTCGCTTACTGAGGCTACATGTAACATGTTTCGACAAGAGAAGTGTTGTATTAACCAACCAGCTTCCAATCAGATGAGCAAGGCATCTTAAAAGTTCCTGTAATGACAGATCAGTTCACACCAGCAATACTATCCCTTACAGCCTTTGTGTGTCTATACATTGAACTGAGTTCAGGAGCAGCTGCCAGATTCTTTCACAGTAGATGTATGTAATACAGGCTGGATCATCGTCAAGTGCCTGTATTGTAGTCAGAACCAGCACCCTGTAGAACCGCTACTGTGTATTATACTATGTCTGTGTTACATATGGGAATCTGGAAACTTGACCTCAAAAGAATATCAAAGTGATACGTGCAACATGAGCCACTCAAAATGATCACAATTTGCTGCTGCTGACCTTTTAAAAATAATATTCAGCACAGAGATAGCTATTAGGTTCCTATTGTATACCAGAGTTTTCTCGAGTGTGCTGTACTGCAGCACAGCATGTTGGTGTTTCCAGGTGATGGCCATGATCAAGGGTCTGCAGGTCCTGATGGGCAGGATGGAGAGTGTCTTCAACCACGCTATTCGGCACACCATCTTCTCTGCCCTCCAAGACTTCGCCCAGCTCACCCTGAGGGAGCCCCTGCGCCAGGCCATCAAGAAGAAGAAGAACGTCATTCAGAGGTGAGGCACATCCCGTCAGGGTGGGACGAGCCTCGCATGGGTTCAGGTTGGGTGCTCCACTGCAGACACTTTAAATAACTTTGTTCCATTTGCTTTGTTCTGCAGGTGAACCCTTTAAGGTGCAAGGGACATAAAATGAGACACACGAAACAGGGTTAAAATGTACTGATGGCTTGGATCTGGTCATCCAAATTGTCAGTTTCCGCCTCGTGATACTTGAGTCGCTCTCAAAAGTGTTTTAAGAGGAAACTATTTTAAATAACCTCTCAATTCTCAGTGCACCTGAAGGGGTTAAAATGGCAAACTAAAAAGGTGAATTAAAATGTTCTTATTGGAATCTGTTTTAAAACAGTCCATTGAGATTCCTTTACTGATCGAACTCACTATAGACATGTTAACTTCACGTGTAATTGGTTGTGGTTTTGTTATGTGTTATAATGACATTAAAGCAAAGATTCAAAGTTACTACAAATCCAAACGTATTTTTTTAATTTTTATTATTGAGCTTGTGCGGAGCAACAGCAGTGTTGTGCAGTGAGATGACCTTGTAGGGGTTGCAATACATGTTGTACAATGAAAGGTGACCTTGTAGGGGTTGCAATACATGTTGTACAATGAAAGGTGACCTTGTGGGGGTTACAGTACATTTTTTGTAGCTGCATGGTTTTGCAAGACGATTAACAACAGGTACCGAGTCAGCAGGTTTCTTTGCATTTGGAAAACGCATTGCTGAATGTAAGGATACGATCGAGCGAGTCTGTGTGTGTCTGAATGCATTGCTAACTGAATGTAAGGATACGATCGAGCGAGTCTGTGTGTCTGTGAGACGTGCCGTTGTGTTTTTAATAGACTCTCATAAGAACATAAATGTTTGTGAACTCTTATTATATTTTAACATTCCCAGTGTTTTAGATCCTACTACTTCACCTGGTAGGCTATTCCATGTGTTTTATAACTATGTAAAAAAAAAAAAAGTGAAGTGAACTGCTTCCTACCTTTTGTTCTAAACTAAATCTCAATGAAGAAACGCCTCTCCCACTGTCTTCAGTGTTCTTCAGGCTATCAGGAAGACCATATGTGACTGGGAGACTGGACGGGAGCCCCATAATGACCCCGCTCTGCGAGGAGAGAAGGATCCCAAGGGAGGCTTCGATATCAAAGTGCCAAGGCGGGCTGTGGGACCCTCCAGTACACAGGTGCTTGTCCTTTTCAAACATGTTACCTCCATGCTTTGCATCACTTTGGCACGCTAGAAATAATATGCCTACCATTGTTCTGGAAAGAATGTATTTGCAGTCAATAATACTGTAAGCTTGATGATGGCTTGCAAGAGGTTGACAAGAGCTTTTAAAGGGAAGTCTCACTGGGGCCTTTCTAAGATGAATTATCAAAGTACAACATATCAGTTTGCAGTTGCAGGTATCTGTAGGGCAAGCAAGCATTTCAGGTGTTTTATTTGCATGTTGTGACTGTGCTGTGCTGCAGGTACCTGGCACTTTGGTACCTGGTACAGTCACATTGCAGCGTGTTACAAACCCTGACAGCTCCATATTGGGGACATATCTTTATTGTGTTTCTGAAATCTATGGACTCTTGAACAGTGGCCAAAACCACTCTCTTAATCTAATTCAGTACATTCTACCCTGTTTGGCAAGGTGCTGTTTTCACAGCTGCAGGAGCTCAGAAACAAAAGTCAAGCAGACCCAGTTAAACATAGTTAAACATTCATCCGGTCAGCTCAGTGGTCGGTCCTGGTTTGGGGTAGAGATTCTGTTTTGGCACACGCATCACTTTCCAAAAGGGTTCTGGGAAGGGGAAGCAAGCCTTCTTGCTCATTAAGGGCTGTAAATAAGTTTACAGAAACTGAAAATGCAAAGAGAATACGAAGATAGAAAAAAAGTGCATAGATAACCGGGGGAGCTGAATTCAGGGAAATGAAATCTGATCTACATGAGAATTCCCCTTTTCAGGGTGCTCTAGAAAACCTCAAGAATCAGTCCGATGGGTGCAGGAGGTTTGAAGTCCTCTGTATGCAATCCCTTTTTATATATATATATATATATATATATATATATATATATATATATATATATATATATATATAATATATATATATATATATATCTCTAGAAAACCTGTCATGCAGTTGAGATGAAACTTGAAATGGACATTCGTTAGCATAGTAAAGAAGTGCTTAATGTGAATGTGTCCATAGGCAATTCAGTGTTTCAGGGGAGGGCTTTTGTTACTGTAGGTCTCAGAGAAATATTAATACATGGAAGTGAAGAAAATACAGTTTGTTTAGGCATGACACACGACGGGAAGCGTGTTGTTTGAGATCGCAGCACGCATGATGTGGATTGTATGTATTGCTACAGTAATGCAGAGCTCTCTGCACATGTCTGTACTGCCTGTTTAAAGTCTGTGTTGCTGTGCCCCTCTGTAGATTACACTTGGTGGTTCTTTTCCTTTCACAAAATCCCCAAGACTGTTTCAGTGCATGATAAGGCTGTAAGAGTTCTGTTTTCCTAGCACAGTCAGATAGACGTTATCCAGCCAACAGACCCGGTCCTTGCTACGCAGCTGAAGTCTGTCGGAGTGGAAAAGTTAGAATATGTCATAAACAAGTTTCCGAGGCTCTCCTCCACCTTTCTAGCTCTTATTATGTTTGGTGGCAAGGAAATGTAATGTCTTTTCATATACAAAATGATAATAAAGAACTAGGCAGCTTTTCTACTTCGGTTTAGATTCCAGTTTTCTCCGTGGGATTGTGTCCAAACCCTACACGAGGCACCCTCGGTTAGAACTGTCTTTTTTGCTGCGAAATCAAGCTCCTGTGTAGAGGGTTTGTGTAAAATTGGACAGTTCAAACCAACAAACCCATTTTCCCTGAATTGCGTTCTGGATGCAGTACTGGAATTACCCCTTCTTGTCAAGGGCTTTCTCTATATGAACATAAGATATACACTTCACACCTGTCCATGATGTGCAGCGTTTAGGACCATCGTTGATGCAGATATTTCCAATATGTTTCTGAGCTCTAGCTCTGATATGGTTTGAGATGGTGTTGCTATGGGCCGCCTCACCCAAGTGTTTGAGAAATTCTAACAGAGAGCAGGTTTGTATCTGCTGTGCTCTTCAGTGCCTTCTTGGAAATGCAGAAGCTGCTGTTTCAGGTTTGATTGTGCTGTTAATTTCACCTTCTTTTCGCCTGGTTTTTGTTTGTTTAGCTGTACATGGTGAGGACCATGCTAGAGTCTCTCATTGCTGACAAAAGTGGTTCCAAGAAAACCATGCGGAGCAGCCTGGAGGGACCCACCATCCTGGATATGGAGAAATTCCACCGGGAATCCTTCTTCTACACGCACTTGTTAAATTTCAGTGGTAAGATTGTTTTCCCCGCAGATGCGTGGTGTCCGCTCAGCATGCCCACCAGCCCCTCTACCCTCCCTTTCCACAGTGAAGCAGCAGGGTACAGGACTTGCACGTTTCATGCATGTGTTTCTGTACGGGAGAAACAAACGGATGCTTACTAATATCACTGTGTGGTTTGAGTGAGGGAATCGGTATTTGCATGGCATGAACGACCCTTCAGACACCGACTCGCTTTGCAGCCTTTGCCAAGTCATTAGATTCAAGTCCTTTAGCTGTAGTGCTGTAAGTGGGATACTACAGCCCAGTTGGATAGTACGGTCATATTTTACAGTTTCCTTCATTAAAGGTTGTTATACAGGTCTTTCACTTGCTGTTACTGAGGGCTGTTTACAGGGCACTCCAATCTCTGCCTTAATGGTAATATTGTAAGATTTAAAACAATAGTAATCCAAATGCGTTTAATAAAACATTGTTCAGCTTTGGGGTTTCAAATGAATGTATCAATTTGAATGATATTTACCCGTTCCTTGACAGCATGTAAACAGCCTGACAGTGTGAACCCCCTAGCCCCTCACTTGGTGTTAAAGTGCTTTTCCTGCAGTGAATGCTGTCCTGGTTATTGTGTCTCGTCTCCTCCTCCTCCTCCCGCTCCAGAAACGCTGCAGCAGTGCTGTGACCTGTCCCAGCTCTGGTTCCGCGAGTTCTTCCTGGAGCTGACCATGGGCAGGAGGATCCAGTTCCCCATCGACATGTCCATGCCCTGGATCCTCACCGACCACATTCTGGACACCAAGGAGGCCTCCATGATGGAGTAAGACTCTGCCATTCTGTATTCCTTTTCTTTTCAGAACCAAGGGAAGGCAATAGTTTAATAAATATATTGCATGCTGTCATCTACAGCTATGGCCAAAAGGTTTGCATCCACCTAGACTGAACGGAATTCAGATATTTTATTTAACATCATGTAGTCAAAGACACTACAGAATAATGTCGACCGGAAACCGTAATAGCCGCACAGTATTTCATGTTAGATTTTGAAATGTCACATTGTTCCATTTGTCCGTTTCTCATTAAGTTTGTGGAAAACTATACAAAGCGGAGTGTAATTCAATATGTTAGCGTAACATTATTCAGTTTCTTTCGACTTTATGATACAAAAAGAGTTCATTCTATAGGGGGATAACGTTTGTCAGTAGCTGTAGGTAAAGCCTCCCAGTCCCAGTGCTTGTGTGAAGTTCCCACTCCAAGCCTTCGTATTCTCAGAGAAATACAGAAACCAAGCTCCCAAACCAAAGCGCCCTCCTCTTTTCTCACATGAAGTTGGATTGCAGTATTCCTCATAAGACACAGACTGATTGCACTCAAAAGGAAATTAATGCCCCATTTCATGAGTTAATTAAACTAAACCAGCTCTTCAAAGTGGAATTGAATTGTAAGTGAATGGTGGTCCTGAGCTGCAATATGCCGTTAACACATCTGCATGCTTGTGCATGCTTGTAGTGCTTTCCTCTGCCGTTAACTGGCAGATTGGTGTGTAATAGGTGCTGTGTCTGTAGCTTTAAATATTTAAGGTAAAGATGGAGTCACCTGAGGAGACTTTGTGATGATGAGAGGAAGTGAAATCAAAAAGATGCACTGCTAAATATTTAAACGCCACCTCCAGGGTTTGAAAGGAAGCGTCCACGCTCTGCCTGTCTCCAACCTGACATGTACAGTAGCAACAACAAAAAACAGGCAAGCAGTACCACCAGCTGCTGGTCCAGCCTGACCGCTGGCAAAGAGGCAGCTCTGGCACCTTTCTGTTGCTAAGCAGCGAAAACAATAAGAAACCGTTTATGAACAAAAAGCCTTGGGCGCTGTGCCAGCTTCGAAACAAAGTAACAAAAAAAGAGAGGAAGACAAGGTCTAAAATGGGGGTGGATAAATCCAAGGTTTACTTGTTTTTTTTTTTTTTTTCTTGGGTTATAAACAATTGTTCTCATTTTTCTGCGGAGAACAGGCTGCCAGCTGTCATTGTTAATTGCCTTGTTTTTTATGCATTTCTTTTGTGCCCATGCTTGTGAATCAGGTACAAGGAGAAGGGCAGTTGGGCACAGTGCCAGTCTGTGCATTGCAAGCTTCAATCAGTCAGAATAGAGCTTTCTGCACTGGTGACAAGAGCCTGTTTGAACACAAGCCTCGAGAGAGTGAAAGGCTTGAAAGAACAAGTAAACGATCCTGCTGAGCCCTCGGAGGCAGCAGCTGTCTGAGTCAGCCTGAGCCCTCGGAGGCAGCAGCTGTCTGAGTCAGCCTGAGCCCTCGGAGGCAGCGGCTCTCTGAGTCAGCCTGAGCCCTCGGAGGCAGCGGCTCTCTGAGTCAGCCTGAGCCCTCGGAGGCAGCGTCTCTGAGTCAGCCTGAGCCCTCGGAGGCAGCGGCTCTCTGAGTCAGCCTGAGCCCTCGGAGGCAGCGGCTGTCTGAGTCAGCCTGAGCCCTCGGAGGCAGCGGCTCTCTGAGTCAGCCTGAGCCCTCGGAGGCAGCGGCTCTCTGAGTCAGCCTGAGCCCTCGGAGGCAGCGGCTCTCTGAGTCAGCCTGAGCCCTCGGAGGCAGCGGCTCTCTGAGTCAGCCTGAGCCCTCGGAGGCAGCACCTTGCTTTGTTTTTACTATTCTAGTATCATGCTTGGGAAGGCTGCCTTCCTTTTGAGTTACAAATGTGACTGTTGCAGATTCTTTTTAATTAATGGCTCCTTCCTGTCCTGCTTCCAGATATGTTCTTTATCCTTTGGACCTTTACAACGACAGTGCACACTACGCCCTGACGAAATTCAAGAAGCAGTTCCTATACGATGAGATCGAAGCCGAGGTACTGATCCACTCTTCAGACACTCTTGCGCCTACAGCTGTGGACAACTATTTAGCATCACCTAGAATTGTAGGATTGAGACATAATTAAAAAAACAACTACATGAACATAATGTAGATATTTTATTTAACATCATATGAAGCTAAATGAGTTAATTCTATAGGGTGACCTTTGGCCATAGCGGTACTCAAACTGGATACTTAATAAGCATCAAAACAAAGACATGCCTGTTTTCACAGACCTGGTGTTCTAGTCCGTGTGATAGTGGGATGGAAATCAGCTGTCTGACACATTGAATCCCCCTGCACTCCCTCTGCAGTGCTAATATTTTGTGAGCCACTGGGTGCCTCATGTATCTGTTTATTCATTCTGTCATTTCATAATGAGACGGGGGAATACAGGTAGTCACTTTATCTAAAATACTGTTGTAGGTCTTAGTTAAAAGTAGAGAATAATTACATGTGGGAATCCGGCTAAAGGGAGCATCTTTATCAGAATGCCCCAGTGGGGAATCTGACGCACTTCTATGGAAGCCAATTAAATATTTTTGTGTGATCACACTTGCACGTCTTTTAAATCCCACTGCAAATTATTTTAGTAGTGTCTCAACTATTATTACTTTGACTCAAAACCACACCAACTAGGCAGCAAAGTCTGGTCCAGCCTCTCTTGATTTACTTCAATCATCACAACCCCAATCAGGAAAAGAAATGCAGTTCCCATTTCAAATGCAGGCTGTAGTAGGACAGAATGAAATATTCCCGTTTCAAATGCAGGCTGTAGTAGGACAGAATGAAATATTCCCGTTTCAAATGCAAGATCTAGTAGGACAGAATGAAATATTCCCGTTTCAAATGCAAGATCTAGTAGGACAGAACAAAATATTCCCGTTTCAAATGCAAGATCTAGTAGGACAGAATGAATTATTCCCGTTTCAAATGCAAGATCTAGTAGGACAGAATGAAATATTCCCATTTCAAATGCAAGATCTAGTAGGACAGAATGAAATATTCCTGTTTCAAATGCAAGATCTAGTAGGACAGAATGAAATATTCCTGTTTGAAGTAGGACAGAATGAAATGCAGGGGGACATTTTATTTGTTGCATTTCTGAATTCGGAATAGCTACATCCCTGCAGAATTCCTGTGCAAAGTGATTTGCTTCAGCATTAATAATTCATGTCAGGCGTGGGTTCACCACTTCATTATATATGTGTGTTTTGTGGTGCAATCCGATTGACTCCCTGTTCCTATGCACAGCTGTAGCCCTTGATTTGGAGAACATGCTGCACAGTCTCAATAGCTCAGGTGTAATTATATAGAATGTTAGTTTATTTATTCATTGTCAGTAGAAAGCTTTTTAAACTGGCTTGTTGTTTTTCATTTAGGTAAATCTGTGTTTTGACCAGTTTGTCTACAAGCTTGCAGACCAAATCTTTGCCTACTACAAGATTCTAGCTGGAAGGTTGGTATATGTTGTAGAATTATTTTCTTTTTTTATAATCAAAATTAAGGGGTCAGGAAAACGGAGAGTATCAAATAATGTGATCCAAAAATAATGAAAACTTTACCTGGGTTTTTCATCAGAGACTGAACTAGTCCTTTCCATTGCCATGGTAACTGCAACTGTTAAGAGCAACACACCTCAGCAAGTAAGAATAGGAGCAAAGGCAAGAAGGAAAGATGAGAAGAGATAAGAGGAGGATCAAGAGTATATTTAGGCATTGAATCAAAATGTTTGGTCTGCGTTCCTTACACAGACCCTGATGTTGCGCTATTCTTGGACAACCTTACTCAAGTTAACCTTTAGTAGTCCTAGTAAGTAAAACCAGGTGTAATACAGCTCATCTCAACACTGTAGTGCTGCTTCCAGGGTGATTTTAAAGTGACCCGACTAGTTCAGAGGTGTGCCAGATGTAGAGCAGCTGTAGAGCAATGAAACCCGACGGGTGAACTGCAGCAGAGCACGTGGCAATGAAACCCGACAGGTGAACCGCAGCAGAGAGCGTGGCAGTGGAACCCGACGGGTGAACTGCAGCAGAGAGCGTGGCAATGAAACCCGACGGGTGAACCGCAGCAGAGAGCGTGGCAATGAAACCCGACGGGTGAACCGCAGCAGAGAGCGTGGCAATGAAACCCGACGGGTGAACCGCAGCAGAGAGCGTGGCAATGAAACCCGACGGGTGAACCGCAGCAGAGAGCGTGGCAAAACCCGACGGGTGAACCGCAGCAGAGAGCGTGGCAGTGGAACCCGACGGGTGAACCGCAGCAGAGAGCGTGGCAGTGAAACCCGACGGGTGAACCGCAGCAGAGAGCGTGGCAGTGAAACCCGACGGGTGAACCGCAGCAGAGAGCGTGGCAGTGGAACCCGACGGGTGAACCGCAGCAGAGAGCGTGGCAGTGGAACCCGACGGGTGAACCGCAGCAGAGAGCGTGGCAGTGGAACCCGACGGGTGAACCGCAGCAGAGAGCGTGGCAGTGAAACCCGACGGGTGAACCGCAGCAGAGAGCGTGGCAGTGAAACCCGACGGGTGAACCGCAGCAGAGAGCGTGGCAGTGAAACCCGACGGGTGAACCGCAGCAGAGAGCGTGGCAATGAAACCCGACGGGTGAACCGCAGCAGAGAGCGTGGCAGTGGAACCCGACGGGTGAACCGCAGCAGAGAGCGTGGCAGTGAAACCCGACGGGTGAACCGCAGCAGAGAGCGTGGCAGTGGAACCCGACGGGTGAACTGCAGCAGAGAGCGTGGCAGTGGAACCCGACGGGTGAACCGCAGCAGAGAGCGTGGCAGTGGAACCCGACGGGTGAACCGCAGCAGAGAGCGTGGCAGTGGAACCCGACGGGTGAACCGCAGCAGAGAGCGTGGCAGTGGAACCAAAAGAGCACATGGTGTGCATGGAACTTGCTGCTACAAGGGAATGAGGTCATGACATGTTTGTGTCCTGTACTGTAGGTGCTCATTATGATCATAGCAGACAACACTCCCTATTACCCAAGATGCCTGGTTTCATTGCTCCGTAGCACATACTTGTCCTGTGAACTGCTTACCCAGTAATTGTTTAAGATTCTTACATATTTTTTTCCCTTGGTTTTATAATATGTTTGCTTTGGAAACAGCCTTCTTTTAGACAAGCGACTGCGCGCAGAGTGCAAAAACCAGTCTGCTAACATCCCATGGCCAACCTCCAACAGATATGAGACCTTGCTGAAGCAGAGGCATGTGCAGGTAGGAAGGATGCTGGACTCTATCACTGTACAGGCAGTCAGCCCCCCTCTCTCATGTTCTAGAACCCTCCCATCTCTGTTGTTCTAGAACCTTCCTTCACGACAGGTTGTCCCTCATAGCTGTCGGTATCTCATTGTCTCGTTAGGTAAATATGCAGTACTCTATAGACAGATGGGTATGTATATTATGCACATTGTAACTGCAGCTATAAAATCAGAATGAATACCACGACTGAAACAAACTTCCCAAGGATTACAGTATTGGCAGATTGGCAGTATCCCCAGTCCTGTCCCACTGTGAATGTGATGAATGTGATTTTAATAGGTCTCATCTTTGGGTTTATAAAGCCAAGGAGTGTGTACCTTGCACTAGCATTCTTAATAATATTAAGAATACTGCTCATACCTTTGTGACAAAGCATGGTAATGACATTATTGAGAGCATGTGAATCAGTATTAATAATGTAACCCCAAGGGGCTGCCCACATGACAAAACCACCACACAATCAGTGACCACTGGCAGCCTCTGCCCAAGAAAGAAAGGGCTTAAGGGCTTGGGGTTCAGGCTGGGGTTGAGATGTATTTGCACTTATGTGTCTTGTCTGACCTGTGAGCGCTAAATTCACAACCCCAGCATGTTACAAATAAAGCAAGAGAACGTAATGGTACATGGTGTGTGTTTGATTTTTGCACAGCTGCTGGGCAGATCTATAGACCTGAACCGACTGATCACACAGCGGGTCTCTGCTGCCATGTACAAGTCCCTGGAGCTGGCAATCAACCGCTTCGAGAGCGAGGACCTCACCTCCATCATGGTTTGTAGAGCACACCTTGCTTTATACACATGGGCTTCACTAGCTGATCTGCATGTCTGTTCATTCATCCATCCATCCATCCTTCCATCCATCTGTATGTCTCACTTGTATGTTTGCACATATCTGTAGAATTGCTCGTCAAATTGTGATTAAACATTCCATTGCTCGTTCTGATGGGGATGTGAAGTTACTGACATACTTGTTTAAAATATTAAGATATGAAACAGCTATACATTTTAAATTACAGTAAAAAGAGCAACAGGGCAATGATACGTGCTCTGCAGCTGGTCTCCCAGGCAGCTGTACACACGTCACTCTTCAGAGCTCTTCTGAGAATCCCACAGGCTATAGAGAGCTGTGAATCAGAATCGGGTAGAGTCCTTGTGTCAGTGTCAAGCTCCTGTGTTTGCAGTGGATGGTTTGGGTCGTGTTGGTCTGCTGTTTTGTTGTGCTGATGCTCTAGTTTTGAATTGAAATCTGTGGTGGGTCTTGAATGTCACCGTCATGCTTGTTGATGCTAATTGAAATGGATTGAAAGTGAACTAGCATGGAAGTGTTTCGTTGTTCAGTGATAGCTAAGTTGTACCTCATGGGTTCCGGTATAAAGAATCCTTTGTTCTTTCTGAGTTGCTGTTTTTTGTTCTTGTAGGAGCTGGATGGATTAATGGAAATCAATCGCATGACTCACAAGCTGCTCAGTAAATTCCTGACTCTGGACAGTTTTGACGCCATGTTCAGAGAGGCAAATCACAACGTGTCGGCGCCCTATGGAAGAATCACGCTTCATGTCTTCTGGGAGCTCAACTACGACTTCCTTCCAAACTACTGCTACAACGGCTCCACCAACAGGTCAGTGAACCAAAGCAACGGCGCCACCAACAGGGCAGCGAGCCAAAGCAGGGGCTCCACCAACAGTGCAGCGAGCCAAAGCAGGGGCGCCGCCAACAGGGCAGCGAGCCAAAGCAGGGGCGCCGCCAACAGGGCAGCGAGCCAAATCAGGGGCGCCGCCAACAGGGCAGCGAGCCAAAGCAGGGGCGCCGCCAACAGGGCAGCGAGCCAAAGCAGGGGCGCCGCCAACAGGGCAGCGAGCCAGAGGAGGGGCGCCGCCAACAGGGCAGCAAGCCAAAGCTGGGGCATCTCCTATTCTCGTTTTATCCACAGCACACGCTGACACTGAGACACATACTGACTGTGCCACAGTCCAGGAGCCACTCTGAGACACATACTGACTGTGCCACAGTCCAGGAGCCACTCTGAGACACATACTGACTGTGCCACAGTCCAGGAGCCAGCTCACACTGAGACACATACTGACTGTGCCACAGTCCAGGAGCCAGCTCACACTGAGACACATACTGACTGTGCCACAGTCCAGGAGCCAGCTCACACTGAGACACATACTGACTGTGCCACAGTCCAGGAGCCAGCTCACACTGAGACACATACTGACTGTGCCACAGTCCAGGAGCCAGCTCACACTGAGACACATACTGACTGTGCCACAGTCCAGGAGCCACTCACACTGAGACACATACTGACTGTGCCACAGTCCAGGCAGCTCACACTGAGACACATACTGACTGTGCCACAGTCTAGGAGCCAGCTCACACTGAGACACATACTGACTGTGCCACAGTCTAGGAGCCACACTGAGACACATACTGACTGTGCCACAGTCTAGGAGCCAGCTCACACTGAGACACATACTGACTGTGCCACAGTCCAGGAGCCAGCTCACACTGAGACACATACTGACTGTGACACAGTCCAGGAGCCAGCTCACACTGAGACACATACTGACTGTGACACAGTCCAGGAGCCAGCTCACACTGAGACACATACTGACTGTGACACAGTCTAGGAGCCAGCTCACACTGAGACACATACTGACTGTGCCACAGTCCAGGAGCCAGCTCACACTGAGACACATACTGACTGTGACACAGTCCAGGAGCCAGCTCACACTGAGACACATACTGACTGTGCCACAGTCCAGGAGCCAGCTCACACTGAGACACATACTGACTGTGCCACAGTCCAGGAGCCAGCTCACACTGAGACACATACTGACTGTGCCACAGTCCAGGAGCTAGCTCATACGACCAAAAGAGAGACACAGTAATTAAACCCTGCATTGCTGGAACAGGGCTCACTATTTATTAAATGATACAGAATGAACTGAAAAAGAAACTATTCAAGAAGCAGCAAAGCAAATGAATGAATGAATGCAGTGGCTTCTATCAGTTAAATTAAACTGTTAAAGGAAGCTTAATAAATTAAGTGACAGGCATTTCAGCTACACATCTTTCTCAGTGTCTTCAAAATAAGGAGGACTTGTAGTCGAAGCGTTTGTCGAATTTATTTATTTTATTATTTCAATATCCAGCACTGTGGATTGTTTAATAGTTATGGATGAAAGTAATTTCAGATTTAATTTCCTCCTTTTTGTTTTAAATCATTCATTAATTCTAGGTGATTAAGCAGTGGACAGGCTCGATCAGCCTAATCTAGAAGAGAGAGGGAGCGCCATTTAGTGATCTGACACTTTGTATCAAGTTTCCATTGGTTTTACTGGCAGCACACTTCTGTGCACTAGATATTGCTGGTACTTACCAGGGAAGGAAATAAGACTCCCTGTGCATAGCAGTTTCACTCATTCCAGATTATAATACAAGCTTGATTATCCACAGTGTACAGGTAACAAGCTCAGGGGTGTCTTATTAAACTCACAGTAAAACCAGGAATGGATCAAACTGCTATGCAAAGAGTCTTGTTTCAATCCCTGCTTACTAATAAAAGGACTATTTGTCTGGTCGAGCCTTCATGAAACATGTCTATGCCAGTCAAGTAGAACTGAGGAGAAGCTCCTGTGTAAGAATTGAGCCAGATTAACTGCAAACTGCAAGGAGAGAGTCAATACATAACCTAGATAAGCTAATGATATGTGAAGCTACTAACTGTATATTGTTTATTAGTTGTAAACTCGACTTGAAGCATATCATTGTTCTGCCCCTACTGATCTTAGTTATCCACTACCCACTGTCTACTGACATCATCAGACTCCTTTCACATTTCTCTAGAGTGAACCTGCTGCACCACAGGCTGATTCGTTTCAGAAACATTATCAGCTATTACATTGTGCTGTGCGGCAACATGAAGAGATTGTGTAATACTCCACTGTGTGACCCTTTTAAAAACACGTGCATCCCCTGTTAGCATGTTTCAGGACTGACTGGAATGTGTCAAAGCACCAGAATGAACGCAGACTCACATGCGCTGCTGGCATTGAAGTGTCGTGAGGCGTTCTGCAGTACCAGCAGGAAACAAAGGGCGTCTCCATGTTGAGGTCTGCCAATGGAGATTTGTGCAGTGTGGGGGTCGTCTGGGTTAAGGGAACATTCCTCAATTCAATATGCTGCGGTACTGTTTCATAATAAAGCTGGAAACCAAGTGTTTGTAGCCCTACAAATGCAGTGTACTGTAGCAGTGCTTTTCTTTTGCAGGTTTGTGCGCACTATCCTGCCCTTCTCCCAGGAGTTTCAGAGGGATAAGCAGCCCAATGCCCAGCCCCAGTACCTGTACGGGTCAAAGGTGAGTTGATTGCATTTGTGTACAAAATGTGTGACTTATTAAATGAATGGCATTAAAACAATTCCCTTACTGAGAAAACATATTTTTTCGTAAATAATATTAAAATTTGAATGAATTTCTTGGTCTAGAACATTCTCGGAGCCAGGTTAAAAATGTGCTCTCTAATATTAATTACGCCCAAACAGCTTTGGAAAAACAGTCTTGAAGTGAAAGTTTTTCCATACAAGCAGTGTGTAAATTGATGTATTGCTGTGAGTAGCATAGGAACAATTGAGATGTTTTCAATCTGAAATATTGTTTAAGTACGAAGAGATCAAGGACATACTATGAGCACCCATGCCAGACACAAGGAAAGTTCAGCTAATTGCAGCAGTTTACAGAAATATGAAAGAACAGAAATCTCAGAAGTCAGAAATAATTCTTAAGCATGTGCCATGCATCAAAAAGAACCAATAGCATGAAACCTTCAATCATACTTGTCTACATATACTTGTCTACAGATAGCAAGTTTACTTAAAAGCTCTTCATGTAAATAACACAAGGTAGTCTGACTTTTCAGTTGCTTATCAAGGTTCATTAAAAGTTGCTTTTCTCAAATTCTGCTACTCTTAGTTTACTCAGTTAAGTTGAGAGTGGAGAGTGTAGCATAGATAATTCCTCCTACAGTAGTTTCTTGCTGATTTTTCTTTTTCTTTATTTTATTCTTCTCTGAAAATGCAGACCATGTACATTTTGAAAGACTTCCGAAGGGGATATCGCCAGTTTCAAAAGTGTGTACTCAAGGCATTTCCCATGACATTAGGGTGGATATTCCACACCCAAGGGAGGAAATAGGCATTTCAAAAGACCCATTTTTGACAAAGTCAGTGAGACCTTCTAAACCGGATGCAGGGTGTAGTGTCCGTGCAGATCTTGGATTGATTTTGTTCTCAAAGGCTCTGGGAAAGGGTGTCCATGTCTTTGCATGCCAGGGGCACCAGCTCTCGATTTCTGTTGCTGGGGGGAGATGACTCTGATGAAGTAAAGGGGTTCTCTATTATGGTAGCCATTTGGGCATCTTCTCCAGTGTTGTCATGTGTGTAGAGACTGTCTGTGGCAGCCTCTCTCTTGTCTGGCAGATCTGGGCCGGCGAAGGTCCCCTCTGGGTTATCCTGCTGTTTGCCGCACCAGATGTGAAGGCAGCCGTACAAGAGGATGCCAGCGATAATGAGCAGAAGGAGGCTGCTGGTCAGCCAGATGCCCATGGCCAGTTCCTTCCTGCCACTACCCAGCGAGGAGGAGGGGTCCTGGTCCAGGGTGCTGAAGACATGGCACTGGTTGCCAGAGGGGTTGGCTGACTGGCATGTGACACATAGGATGTAGCTGGTCTGTGGACTCAGGTTCCACAAGCTAGCAGAGGTCTGTTCGGTTGGAACTTTGTCCTCCTTAAGGAAGTTGTTCCTGGAGTAGCCTGTGAGCAGATTGTTCCAGTTCGGGTGGTACATGATGCTGTAGAAGCTGTCCTTGCAGCTCGGAGAGGGGGGCCACGTGACTGTGGCAGAGGTGGCTGTGATGTTTTGCACAGTGATTCCCATATTGCTGTCTTTATCGCTGTATCTTTAGTTGTTCATTGTAGAAAGAAGAAAAAAAAATCCTCTTCCGTCTTCTAAAGCAACTGTGTGTCTGCAAGCATTTTCATTGTCTGCTTTCAAAGGTCTTCATTCTGAAATATGAGAGAATTGCACATTTAAATTAGTCAAACACTCACTCTATTCCCTGTCATTTCATGGTGGCATGTTCCTTTCTATTTCTGTTGTGCATTATAAGCTGTTAGAAATGTGCTGCTGGGCCAGCTTTCTGATGCCGACTGTATGCAGTACTCGGTCCTCCACGGAAGAAACAGTGTTAATGGTTCTGACTGTACCTGGAGGACAGACTGACGTGGCTTCAGATTTCCAATGTAATTGCCTCTACTGGTATTTAATGACTTCTTCTGAGAGGTAATGCTGTATTCCTTTTAAAAGATGTGAAGTTTTTCACAACAGAAGTTTAAAAATTCAGCCTTCTACAAGTCAACCCACTCTCGCAACTGCAGTGGTCTTCAGCGCTGTACTGTTCTGTAACTAAAGAGGTGGTGTTTCTTGATGAGTGTGTAGGTGGTAACTTGAACAATGTATTTTTATGTCCTGTCTCCTGTGTTTGTTCTTGTTGGAACAGTTATCGCAATTTGAATTACCAGTGCTGTATCCTTGACATGTTATTCAGGATATTGTGTTGCGTTTGAGTCACTAACAGGGGTGATTAAATTCCCATAGAGTTTAGTGCAGGAAATTATCAACCACAAGCAAAAGAAAAATAGTTTCTCCTGAGACTCGGCTCATTTTAATACAGTTTCTCCTGAGACTCGGCTCATTTTAATACAGTTTCTCCTGAGACTCGGCTCATTTTAATACAGTTTCTCCTGAGACTCGGCTCATTTTAATACAGTTTCTCCTGAGACTCGGCTCATTTTAATACTCATTTTAATACAGTTTCTCCTGAGACTCGGCTCATTTTAATACAGTTTCTCCTGAGACTCGGCTCATTTTAATACAGTTTCTCCTGAGACTCGGCTCATTTTAATACAGTTTCTCCTGAGACTCGGCTCATTTTAATACAGTTTCTCCTGAGACTCGGCTCATTTTAATACAGTTTCTCCTGAGACTCGGCTCATTTTAATACAGTTTCTCCTGAGACTCGGCTCATTTTAATACAGTTTCTCCTGAGACTCGGCTCATTTTAATACAGTTTCTCCTGAGACTCGGCTCATTTTAATACAGTTTCTCCTGAGACTCGGCTCATTTTAATACAGTTTCTCCTGAGACGCGGCTCATTTTAATACAGTTTCTCCTGAGACGCGGCTCATTTTAATACAGTTTCTCCTGAGACTCGGCTCATTTTAATACAGTTTCTCCTGAGACTCGGCTCATTTTATTATTGTACTCAATTAGAATAATAAGTCTCCCTGAGGTCTCCCCTGGTAAAGGCATGACACGTGGTGCGCAGGGTGAGCCGTACACTCTCATTGGCTCTGGCATTGCCATTTCTTGGGGGCACAAGTGGCTGGACTGTTTTTCCTCATTGTGCTGCAGGGACCGGGTGATGAAGCTCACTGACACCCTCTCTCGAGCCCCTGGGTGGATAGAGGTCATTGGCTTGGTCAAGGGATCGGAGGAGGCCACTGACATCTCCTGCATTGCACAACTTAAGATCCAGTCATTTTATTAAACTGGTTGTTCTCAGTTTATCAGCAGGTTGTGGTCGTCACTCATTTCAGTTTGCAGCAGCGGTTGGCTGGAATGAGTTTCAACACAAGTTAAAGTTAGAACATCTCATATCTGAGGTTGCATATAGCTGTAGGGCAACTCACTGACATCTGTGTTTGCTAAGTTGCTGCTGTGTTTTATGATTAATTCTGTGTGTGTCTTTTTTTTTTTTACTCCTTATTTATTGTGTTCCTGCAGGGATTCGAAACAGAACCAGAATGATAAATGATAAAAAAATTATATTCCTGGATATTAAGAGTTAAGACTTGAGAAAACAATGTTTATTACTGTATTTCATTTTTTTTTTTGGTTTTGATTTGAGAAAACTAAGACCTGTGAACACCAATACAATAGCTCACTTGGCTAAAAAAAAAAAGTTAACCGGTATTTCATTTCATTCAAAAAGGAACAAAATCAGCTGTTCGGAACTTCAGGAAACCAATCCAGTGTGGATCCCTGCTGGTGTGAGCCTCTTACCAGTTTGTCATCAGCTGACTCATCTGGATAAATAAAGGTTGTGCTTGATTGTTGACACGCTTCCTGCTCTCTGCTTGATGTCACTGCAGCAATTGAAACAGACCTTCATTTGTAATTATCTGGAGTAATCACTGTAGCTTCAGTTATAGGTTAGGCTGCCTGTGAGAGTGCTGGTTAATTTGTGCCCCCAGGCTAACATTCTTCTATCAGGCTTGCAATCTAACCCCACCTCAGTGTGCCGGAGCAGCAGTTCTGCATGTGTTAATGTGGATGTTTGTACTTGTGTTAGGACTGGTTTTGACAAGCATCTCAAGCATGTACATTCTGTTGGATACAACTCTAAGCGCCTGTGCATATATCGAGTTGCAGATTTAAAATACATTGTATTGGAGTTAGATGTCCGTGCAGGTACCCTAAAACCCGGGTACGCATCGGGTTTTAAATTATCCGACGCTACCCGGGTCTCTCTTTATTACCCAGGTATCGATTATTAATTTTGAGAATTTAAAGAAAATGTAGAAAATATGGCAGCGCAGTTGTAAGCGTGGGTCTCTGGCCAGTGTGATTTAAAGAGAATGCTAAAACAAGCTTTGCATTGAGCCTTTTCTTAACTGACAGGGTAGCAATGTTTTACAGAAAACAGTAACACACAGCAAGCAGCAAGCACACCTCATTGATAAAAACTGCAGTGACTATTCTCAGGAACTAAATTGGAAAGAAAACAACATAACATCCCGTTGGTTTATGTCAGTGATCACTCTGTCAACCATTAATAATAACCGCGTGGCTTCCAATACGCAATGCTTTATCTTCAGTTATTGTGCAGATATAATTTCTTAGCAAAAAGATAAAAAACACATTTATTTCAAAATAAATAAGCAAATAAATAATAAATAAATAAATGGGTGTGTTTCCTTCTTTTTGAATGAAATATTTCCTTGGCAGAGTTTGCAAATTCATTTTCTCCTGCTTGGTAAAGACACCCAGTGCTTTGCTTGTATGCCACTGTTATGTATTCACAGACAGAGTTTAGTGATCAGGAGCGGCATTTCAATGATACGACCAAACAGACGCACATGTCCCTCTAACTCTCTTACGACTGCTGTCAAAACCCAGCTGGCACTGTTTGCAGGAGCTGTTGCACCAGTCCATAACGTAATGGGCGTGCTGTACCCCTGCATTAGTTTAAAACTGAACACAACAGCCATGTTAACAACAGCAGCAGAATATGGCCAATAGATCAATGGTGTCGCAAAGAATCCCGTAGAATGAAGCGCGTTTAACACTGGCAACTGTATTTAAACTGAGCTGCTTCGTCTTCATTGTTGTCGCTTTCTTCTTCTTCTTCTTGTACTACTTCTTTGTCTTCCGATGTTTCCAGTACTGAAAAAGGTTACAAAAGTCTACAGATCTGAAGAAACTAAATGCATATGTACTATATAGTATTTAAATATGCATCATGCAGTAATATCTCTATTTATTTATTTATTAATCATTATCTGAAAAAGACCCGGGTATCCGTGTATTTCTTGGCGATTTTCTACCTGTGCCGACCTCTAATTTGAATGAAACAAAGTGCCTGCCAGCTGTTTACTACATCTCATACAGCGCGCTTTCACTTTGGTGACACTGCTGTCCTCCACACACGCACGCACGCACGCACGCACCGCACGCACGCAAGCACACGCACACACGCACACACGCACAGGCACACAGGCACACACACGCACACGCACACACACACACACACACGCAGCCGATGAAGCTGAGGGAGGTTGAAGTCACTACAGTTACGAAGCCAAAATATGGTACGTTTGCTTTGCCAAGCCATATAACCAGCAACTGCAGCCTGCAAGCAGTTTGATTGTAAAAATGAATTCTGTTTTATTTTTCTTGCAGTTTGAATTGTATGAAGCACATTTGCCATTCTGATTGTGTCAACAGACTGTCTTCATCCAAGATACAGTACCGTCTTCATTGCCTCAGCAGCCACTGTAGCTGTGTATGTAAGCCTACCAGCTATACAAAGCAAACCATTCTAAACAATGCAAGCCACTTTCATGAGTTCTGTTAAAACTACAACACGCAGAACTTTAGTTGTATTGGATTCTTTTGTGTTACTGGTGTTTTGAAGTTCTAGAACTACTTAAAATCTTGCTTGGGTTAAAATCTTGGTTTATCAAGGATTCACCTGTGGGGAAAAAAACCCTGTAAAAAAAACTAAGATATTCGTTTTAAGATACAGTGGGTGTTTATATATATCTCAAAGCTGTTGCTGCAAATCCTTTGTGTTTATGAATGTAGACAACATAATCGTTATTATTGTAAGTGGTCCTTTTGGAAAGTTCTTTAGTAATGGTTATGAAAAAACAAAAAAGTGCATTCAGATAAAACAAGCTGTGTTAGAGATGCCAAGATGTTCTGCCTCCAGGCTTTTAGTTGAGCTGCGTGTTGTCAATCACTGTGTCACTGTCAATTAGTCTTAACATGGTCTGACACTTTATAACAGCAGCCGTACTTTGAAAAGTGTTCAATCATGCAGCAGCTTTTTGCACCTGCAATCGTGTGTGTCTGTAAAAGTCACAGCAGAATCATTACATTCCTTCAGTTTGAATTCTCTAATGCTATGAATTACTGATTTAGTGTATTGAGAAACTGCAATAAAACCACAGTTTGTCAGAACAAAGTTGAAAGCATGCAGCACAGATATTAAATATAAAAGATGCAAACTTACCCAATCCTCAGTTTGGTGGTAAAAGGACATGCGGCTTTGCAGCTGTATCTTCTGATGCTAAGCTGCCTTTGATGCTGCTTTGGAAAGCCTGAGTATTTGTTTAGTTGATGTACTTCAATGTGCGGACCAGTCTCTCCTCAGTGTTTTTTCTGATTATTCCCTGAAGGGATGCCTGTGACCTATTCATTTCTTTTGTTCTCTTGCTGGGTAGAAATGATGCTGTTGCTGCCTTTAAGGAGCTGTCTGTGTGTGGAGGCGGCATTCTTGAGTATTCGGAAAGATTGAAAAATCAACCCAGGCCACAAAATGCTACATTTACAAACAACGTCACGCACACTGACTGACTTCCTTCCAGCTTACAGACCATCTGCCTTTAAAACATGTCTCTATTCTACAGTAACATCAGCCAAAAGGAGAGCCGCAGGGGCTTGGAGATCCAGCTGCTTGAAATAGGAATTCTTATCAGTTCTCTTCAGCGCTGACTAATGCACAGACCAGTGCACTCCTTTCTGAGGAAGCCCACACAAGGATGTGAAGGAGACTGTGTATTAATGTATGCAGTTTCATCAGATGTTTTGCACCACTTCAGAATATGAAGTAGTAATAATAAATCACACAACACTGGAGGATGGATACTGGGTGAATATTCGCTCTTTGACAGCGTGGGTGATCATGCTCTTTATCTGAGGCTTGTGTGTGTCTGTGGGATCATCGCAGTGCTTTCACGCTGTTAAAACTAGGCAAGGTCCAGTACATCTCACAGGTACTGAGGAAACAGCACAGCAAGGTCCAGTACATCTCACAGGTACTGAGGAAACAGCACAGCAAGGTCCAGTACATCTCACAGGTGCTGAGGAAACAGCACAGCAAGGTCCAGTACATCTCACAGGTGCTGAGGAAACAGCACAGCAAGGTCCAGTACATCTCACAGGTGCTGAGGAAACAGCACAGCAAGGTCCAGTACATCTCACAGGTGCTGAGGAAACAGCACAGCAAAGTCCAGTACATCTCACAGGTGCTGAGGAAACAGCACAGCAAGGTGCAGTACATCACACAGGTGTTGAGGAAACAGCACAGCAAGGTCCAGTACATCTCACAGGTGCTGAGGAAACAGCACAGCAAGGTCCAGTACATCTCACAGGTGCTGAGGAAACAGCACAGCAAGGTCCAGTACATCTCACAGGTACTGAGGAAACAGCACAGCAAGGTCCAGTACATCTCACAGGTGCTGAGGAAACAGCACAGCAAGGTCCAGTACATCTCACAGCCCCTTTCAGCACTGGTGCATACATCTACCCAGGTCAGGACCACAGCAAGGTGTACATGCACAGGTCTGGGAACAGCATTTCACACTGCTTTTGATAAAGCAGTCTTGGTCTGGGTGACAGATGCTTCTCTGGATTGAACCAATAGGGTATCCATTGGAGCATTTCCCATGAGGAAGCACGTTATTATTATTATTATTATTTTTTTTTTTTTTTTTTTTTTTTTTGAGAGTACATTACATTTAGGTGCAAGCAAAAATGATATTACTTGCAACTGCTATAATAATGTAGTGTCAAATAATGTAATAAGTGCATTTATCAAACAGCATTTATCAGAGCAGTGATTATTGAATTCTCTGCTAAACGCTTATTCATATTTGCTTCATCAATTCAAATGTAGGTGTTTCAAACAATGATTTGTTGCATTTTTAAAAACTGCATGTTTGAAGCAGAATTTTCATATGTATTAGATACTGTAGGTCTCCACATTTCCTGAGCGGTAACAGGGTTAATGGCAATTGGAGCTTTTTGCTTTGAAAAGATGTCACCGGTTAGTTATTTTGCAGCACTGTACAGTGTATATAAACAGGATTCAGTCAGGTTTTCTGGTTACAGATATTTGGACTGGAGGTTAGTAATATGGCATATCTTTTAAAAAAAGATTTCACGAAAAGCTATTTTACTGGAAATGACCATTGGGATTAAAGAGCTCCTTATCAAGTACTGGATATTACTGAATCCCTTTCCAGCTAGGGCTTCAACTTAAACAACAGATTTCAGGTGCAGAGCTTGAAACGGGAGTCCTGTTTCATTTGCTTGTACAGGCATTATTCTTCTCATACCTCGCAAGTGTTTGTTAATGTCATTTTTAAAATATGCGTTTGTTTCTTCAGGATACTAATCCTCAACAATTAAAACATAAAAAAAAAAAACTTAACACAAGCGCTTTCTTTTTAGCTGCAAATAAAACTTCTAAACCTGAAGGTTAATTCTTGAAAGCGTCAAAAAAACAAATCGGACAATTTTTAATAGTCACTGTTTATTCCGATGATAAGAAGGTCCTGGGTTGTCTCTCAGAATCAGTAAGAAGTCTGTTTTGGAAATCTCTGGACATTTCGGAGGTGTAAAAATATACCTGATTTATTATTAACATCATGCAGCAGTACCAACAGTTACTATATTTTATGACCTTGTGCTCTCGCTGTGTGTGTGTGTATTGAAATACAGTTACTGACATGTTGTCTGGAAGGAATTGGAGTTTATATTGAGTGAGTTAGTTATAAAATGCACAGTTCATTTCATTTAAAACACAGGATGAATTAATAAGATGATGTCACTATCTCAGAAATTGTTAGTTTCCTTTGTCTTTGCTATAGAAAAATGAAAAGGCGCAACACATGTCACGGTGGTGATTGACAGCGAGTGAGGTTCATAGGAACACACACAGTGCTGTCCACTGTGAGCTCTAATAATGAGATTTATGGTACAGAATAACAACAGAGTCAATACCGTAATGTACCTGAACCACAAAACCTCTATACTGACTCGCCCCTAATCTGCATTTTGACTTTCAAAACAGAGGCAATGCATTTCTATTGGTAATTGCATCTTTCTTAATCACCCTTTTCTATTTTTTCCAGACTCTCAATTTGGCATACAGCAGCATTTATAGCTTCTACAGGAACTTTGTGGGCCCACCTCACTTTAAGGCAATCTGCAGACTCCTGGGATACCAGGGCATCGCCGTGGTGATGGAGGAGCTGCTCAAGGTTGTCAAGAGTCTGGTAGGTAAATAACATCCCGCCTTGCTGTCTGATCCTGCCCTGCTCCGTACATGGGGGGGGGGATGATACTGCAGGCAGTGCTGTGAAAGAACTGCTCCAGCATGATGCCGGTGCTGTCCCATCTGAGTCCTCATAGCCAGGTCGTGTCTGCTCTGTGGGGTCCTGGCACTGCAGTGTTGGAGGTGCTGTCTCATCCGAGTCCTCATAGCCAGGTCGTGTCTGCTCTGTGGGGTCCTGGCACTGCAGTGTTGGAGGTGCTGTCTCATCCGAGTCCTCATAGCCAGGTCGTGTCTGCTCTGTGGGGTCCTGGCACTGCAGTGTTGAAGGTGCAGCCTCAGCTGAGTCTTCATAGCCAGGTCCTGTCTGCTCTGCTGTGGTTGAATGGCACTATGGTTTAACATTGAGTATATTGGTTCAGGGGATCACCCTAACAATAGTAAGAGCATGTTTTGGTGCTCCCCAAGTTAAGGGAGACTTTAGAAAGTTATATCAAATATGTGGTCATGAGATTTGAATGTAAATTATAAATGTGTGATCTGATTGATCAGGCTAATTGCATGACGCTGTATGTTCCAGAGCTAAGGATACCATGAAAGCTCTGGTTTTGAATCCATCAGTGCCTCTTAACTGTACTGTGCTCCTATCCCTCTGCAGCTACAAGGGACCATTCTCCAGTATGTGAGGACTCTAATGGAAGTGATGCCCAAAATCTGCAGACTCCCCAGACATGAGTACGGCTCTCCAGGTGGGTGAGCGCTTCTAAATCTCTTGGTTTTGGAACAAATTAGGCTAGAGGAAGTTTCTGATTGGCTAGTTCATATCAGAGTTGACACATCCTAGTGTTAAAGGTATTTCCTCTGTCTGAATGAATTTCAGAATCATTTTCTGAATCAAGGCTTATGATGTTTTAAGCTAATAAAACATGCTGCATCACTCCTAGCTTATGTCGGCTGTTATTTCTGTGTTCCTATAAGGAGTACTTTTCTTTCGGTATGAAACACGCCGGTGTTCAATGCAGAGATTTGATCGAGTTCATTCGGTCTTTGAACAGCAAACTGACTGAAGCAGGTCCCAGGCGGCTCCTTCCCCCAGGAATTCATTGAACTGGTGACGCAGTGAACATGTCCTGGTCCTGATTTTTAACACTGGTGACGCAGTGAACATGTCCTGGTCCTGATTTTTAACACTGGTGACGCAGTGAACATGTCCTGGTCCTGATTTTTAACACTGGTGACGCAGTGAACATGTCCTCGTCCTGATTTTTAACGCTGTGGATTGTGCCTTTTTCATTTCATATTAATGGTGTAGTGTCTTTCAGTATTGGACATTTCAGTAGCTTATGGAAGTGCCAGTATGTGGAATCAACACCTATGTGGAGTGGAAGAGCAGCTCATATTGAGAACTGCAGACGCTACAGGGTAGCTTGTGCACATGCAGATAATCGTGAGGTTTATAGCTACTGTGTGTCAGAAAAGAAGGAAGAAACGTCACGGTGTGTGAGACTTGAAAGGGCTAGTATAGTATAGTCTAGTCAATGATACCTTCATGCCAGGAATCATGTTTTGAATTCATTATACACCCCATGCGAGTTATGACTGTAGCTCCTTTTCCGACGGGAGACCTGAACGGCAAGCTTCCCAGTCCTCAGATGAATCGTTTTTTACTTCATGTTTAATATAAAAGGCTCCCCCTGTAAAGGACACTGAAGGTAATGGTTATACGCTCTGAGCTTGCCTCCGCTCTGCTGCTCCCACGCTCCCATCTGCTTCGTTCTCATCATTACAGTCAGGGAGATGATCGGCTTCAAACTCAGCTTTGAGAAACGAGAGGAGAGTTGGAGCTGTGATGAGTAATGCTAAACTTTGTTCCAGCTTTTAAAGGACAAAGTCAGACTTTGAATGCAGCTTATTAAAACGGGTAGCAGGAAAGCTTTTTCACGTCTCGTTACAAACAAAGTAGTTCCTCGTTATTTAACTAATGTGGGGTTTTGCTATAGAAGCTCCTTCCAGGGTGATTCCTATGTGTTCGTTTATTGTTTTCATTTTGAAGTGATGTACCATACACAGCGGCATTTTGATTGTTCACATCAATTGGACTGACGCATCTGTGCAATAATTCCAACTGAATACATTTAGTATTTGCTTGAAAACTACAACAAGCCCTGCATTGGTGCTGTGTGTGACGGCAGCATTTGCTTGTGTCTAGACGCTAAAGCTCCCACACTCAGGTGTAGCTGATGTCTCTGTGTGTCTGCTTCCATGCAGGTATCCTGGAGTTCTTCCATCACCAGTTGAAGGACATAGTGGAGTATGCAGAGCTGAAGACCGTGTGCTTCCAGAACCTGCGAGAAGTGGGCAATGCCATGCTGTTCTGCCTCCTCATGGAGCAGTGCCTGGTATGTAATCAATCAATCAATCAATCAATCAATCAATCAATCAATCAATCCCTTTCACTGAAGCAGGTAAGAAACCAGAACAACTTCTCCTTTACAATGGTGACCTGGCCGAGAAACCATATAGACGTAACAGCTAATACAAGACACATGGCAAATTACAACACGTCACCAAAAGTCAAATGAAAAGCTGCAATCCTGCCTGTTCACTGCAGATTTAACAATTGCTAGCATGTTCATAGCAGGTCCAGTTTATGACTGAAAAGCTTTACAGAAACCAGACTGGTCCGTTTCAGATCACTGTGTAAAACATTGCTGTATATATTGAAATGATAAAAAACAAGTATGTCTACACTATTCTTTCAGAAATGGGAATTTTCACAGGGAACTACATATTAAACCTCAATGGATGCATTTCATGGAAACTGTGAAAGAAACACAGCCTTCGTCATTATCACCTGGAAATGCAAACCTGACTGGGAATCAAAGTACCGACAGTGAATGAATCCCTAGTTAATGGAGTGAACCTCATCACAAATACCATTCCGAACCTGTTCAATCAATACAAACCCACTGCTGTATTACAGCAACATAAACCATTTGTTGCAATCAAACTGTTTCAGTGAGAACGACTCCTGGGGTGTGAGAGCAGCATTGTATTAGAGTAAAACAGATGGCATCAGCAGGGATCGTGGTATTGTAGTTGAGGGAATACTCTTAAAGGACATGATCTGCAGACGTTTGTTTTATACTGTTTAGGATTATTCTGATGCTGTTTCGGTTGCTTATTCAGGACATCCTTTCTAAAGCATTCCAAAGTCGTCCCAGTTGGAGTTTTATGTGGGTGTTTCTCTTAAATCCACGTGAATTTCTGTTTCATATCCACACTGCCGCTGATCAGCCCCGACATCTCCCGCAGTTCTTTTGTTTTACTCTCCGTCTTACTGACCTTTTTCCATCAGGTGAGAGCTGTGGAGCTGAAAGTAGTAGTAGTCCAGGGGTCTGTGTGTGTGTGTGTGTATGTATGTTCCTGCGTTTCTGAAAAGATGACAAAGTAATAATAATCATTTGCACCACCACAGGAGCTCCGAGTTATTTTTCTGAACACTCCCTCCTGAGATTCACTCTTCACAGTGAGTTTGAATTCTGGGAACCTCTTAAAGAGCAAAGGTTTTTTTTTTTCCTCTTCTCTTTTTGTCTCTGAGATGAAAGAAAACATTATCCTCAGCAGTCCAGAGGCAAAATAAATGACAATAAAAAGCTAGAAGATGACTTCCTGATGATCTAAACTCTAATTAATATAAACTCGTATATAACTGATAAAAACAATTTCCGTTCTTAGAGTTTTCAAATCCAGTTTCCTACCCTTTATTATCCCAGAGGGGACGCATATCCCCGGAGATAGGGATATGGGATATGGTACCGACCCCCATACGGTGCATGCCTGTGTACATACATGGATACACAAAACTCTTTCTTCATAGTAATTGTTACAAGAAATTTAATTTAAAAAATGTGGCATTCTGGCAGAAAACAGTGGGTGTGTTACACAGTGCAGGTGCCCTCTTGTGTTGAGAAGCACTACACCGTTCTAATGCAGTAGGACCTCAGAGTTATGCACACCTTGGGGAATGGAGGCTGTTCAGAAGTCTGAAATGTCTGTAACTCTGAAAATATTTAAACACTACACCTCGATCTGGTGAATAATACAAGGATACAGCACAGTAATACAATACTCATATTGTTATGGTTCTAAAGTCTTTAAAACAGTACCAGAAATGAAAATAAAGCTGTTGATGTGTTACTGTGTTAAGTAGTTTCAGTTTTGTTTTCCTCACAAAACATCAATAAATCCCTTGATCAGTGTGCCCTGTTGCGTCAGTAAAGAACTTTAATATATCGCTGTGCGTCTCATTTTGTTTCCTTGTTTCCAGTCCCAGGAGGAGGTGTGTGACCTGCTCCACGCAGCCCCGTTCCAGAACATCCTGCCCAGGATCCATGTGAAAGGTGAGTGCTGGCCTCCACGTCACTCGCACAGATAGTTGTAGCGTTGCCTCAATGTGTGTTTCCTCCTCCTCTGCAGAAGGTGAACGCCTTGATGCCAAAATGAAACGCCTGGAAGCAAAATACACTCCGCTTCATCTGGTGCCCCTGATAGAGCGTCTGGGCACCCCACAGGTTTGTTTCAATAATGCAATTTGAGCTTTGTTGTCATGTATTAATATAAGAGCCATAGCTTTCTCCCAGTTATGTTAAACCTACTTACCTTCAACCTTAAAACATCTGCACGGCAAAGCTTGTGTCTCTAGCATTTAAGTGGATTTTAAAAAATGCCTTTAACCCTTAGGTTATCTCTAAAGTTATCTCCAAAATGTTCTGCCATGTTATGGATATGAAGGACTCTATATATTTCATGTCTGCTTGTCTAATTACTAAACTTAGACAAGTCTTTTTACTTCTGACACATCTGTATAATATATCAGAACATACACTCATGCACATACATTCTGTAAATTGTCATATTAGTGTATGAAGCTCTTTCTGTAGCTAAATCCATTCTTGCTATTTATTCTGACACAAAACCAGCAAATTGCTATCGCAAGGGAGGGAGACCTGCTGACCAAAGAGAGGCTGTGCTGTGGCCTGTCCATGTTTGAGGTGATCTTGACCAGAGTGCGAAACTTCCTGGATGATGATATCTGGCGCGGCCCCCTGCCCAGCAATGGTGTGATGCACGTGGACGAGTGCGTGGAGTTCCACCGGCTGTGGAGCGCCATGCAGTTTGTGTACTGTATCCCTGTGGGGGCCCACGAGTTCACAGTGGAGTAAGTGCTGCACACGTCGCACTGAAAGCTGGAAGGACTACTTTTCCAGCTCTTGTCTCTCTCTTCCTCGACAATAAGAAAGCAATAAAATAATACAAGCTGTATTTGTAAAACAAAGTGTTTAAGTAGTGTTGATAGCGTACAACGATGTGGGTGGGGGGGTGCTGCTCTGTCTGAACGCGTTCACTTCTCTCCAGGCAGTGCTTCGGAGATGGACTGCACTGGGCCGGCTGTATGATCATTGCCTTGCTGGGGCAGCAGAGGCGCTTTGACGTGCTGGACTTCTGCTACCACCTGCTGAAGGTTCAGAAGCACGACGGCAAGGACGAGGTCATCAAGAGCGTGGTGTGTGTTCTGTACCGCAGCATGTTTCTTAATCTCTGCTGGCTCCTGTATTCAGCGCTGCACTTGAAGATGCAGCTTTTATGTTTTGTATTTTCTGGAGCTGTTTTGCCCCAGTTGTGATTTAGTTCTGGTCTGATGCAGTACTCTGCTGATCGATTTGTTTGGTAAAAGTTGATGCTGGGGGGCTCCATTGGTTGCACATTGATCTTTGGACAGAGGTACACAGGTGCAAGTACAGCATAACCAGCTCAGAGTTTATCAAATATAAAACGTTTGATAAAATATTTTTTTAAAATACTTTAAGTGGTAAGTGTACACATTACAGAAAATAACAAATTAACCAGATGAGTAATCCGTCAGTTTTATTTTTAATAGAAAGGCTTTCTGGCGTGGATTTGAAAGCATACTAAACTGCACCCTGCTAGCTGCAGTCCCCTAGTTGTTTCTCTTTCTAGCAGATCCCCTGCAGGCTGCAGTGTCGCCTAGTTGTTTCTCTTTGTTGCAGATCCCCTGCAGGCTGCAGTGCCGCCTAGTTGTTTCTCTTTGTAACAGATCCCCTGCAGGCTGCAGTGTCGCCTAGTTGTTTCTCTTTGTTGCAGATCCCCTGCAGGCTGCAGTGTCCGCCTAGTTGTTTCTCTTTGTTGCAGATCCCCTGCAGGCTGCAGTGTCGCCTAGTTGTTTCTCTTTGTTGCAGATCCCCTGCAGGCTGCAGTGTCGCCTAGTTGTTTCTCTTTGTTGCAGATCCCCTGCAGGCTGCAGTGCCGCCTAGTTGTTTCTCTTTGTAGCAGATCCCCTGCAGGCTGCAGTGTCGCCTAGTTGTTTCTCTTTGTAGCAGATCCCCTGCAGGCTGCAGTGTCGCCTAGTTGTTTCTCTTTGTTGCAGATCCCCTGCAGGCTGCAGTGTCGCCTAGTTGTTTCTCTTTGTAGCAGATCTCCTGCAGGCTGCAGTCCGCCTAGTTGTTTCTCTTTGTAGCAGATCCCCTGCAGGCTGCAGTGTCGCCTAGTTGTTTCTCTTTGTTGCAGATCCCCTGCAGGCTGCAGTGTCGCCTAGTTGTTTCTCTTTGTAGCAGATCTCCTGCAGGCTGCAGTGTCGCCTAGTTGTTTCTCTTTGTTGCAGATCCCCTGCAGGCTGCAGTGTCGCGTATTTGTTTCTCTTTGTAGCAGATCCGCTTTTGTTAAGAGCTTTCTGCTGATTTCACCATCAATACACCCATTCTAATTGAACAGCAGAAGGTTGTGTTCAGTCCCCTGCTCAGTGGAGTGCTGTCCATCATGTAAGCATGCTGCAAGTCATTTTCACCTGCTCAAATAACAGCTGCTGCCTTTTTGTTCGTTTGGACTTTCCAGCCTCTGAAGAAAATGGTGAACAGGATCCGTAAGTTCCAGGTGATCAATGATGAGATCTTTGCTGTACTAAGCAAGTACCTGAAGTCTGGGGATGGAGAGAGCATGCCGGTGGAGCACGTCCGCTGTTTCCAGCCACCGATCCATCAGTCACTGGCTAGCAATTAAATGGAGTGCCTTGGACCATAGTTACCTTCAAGTCTTGGTTATTTTTTTTAGTGGGGTGTTGGTCAGTATAGACACTGTGCCTCCCTCTGTATGAGATGGAAAAACAACTGTCCTTGATGTCAATCAGATCTTTTCAATATCCTGTACACGCTTGTGCCTTATTAAATCTTTTCAAAATCATTAACCCTACATGTCCCCATCATTTGTTATGTGTAAGCCTTAAACTGGTAGTTTTTTTATTTTTATTTTTACCATACTACCATAGTTATTTTTGTATGTTTTATACCTTGTATTTGAACTTGTGACTCTGTGAGGGAATGCAGTGGTTGCTAAAGAGTTATTTAATCAACTGAAAATAACTTTTAAAAAAATGTGGGTTGGTTTGTAGAAAATATTGTTTTCATAATAAATTGCATGCTTGAATTATTTAAAAACCATATTGATCATTTAACAAACAGTTATGGAGTTTAACTAATTTCACTTTGTCAATTGTATGTTAACCATTTATTGCCTATGATGTTTTTGTATTTGACATCATCTTTATAACTGCATTTGATTTCATTAAAAACAGTGAATCTTGCTTCCTTTTTCTTTTGTTTTGATTCACTGTGCAATACTACCAGCACATTGGCTATGTAATTGTGCCTTATTGTATCAGAATTATTGATTGTGGCCTATGAAGGTAATGTACAGTAGTTTAATCTCACTTGTTCAACACGGTTCTATTTAAGGTTCAAAAGTGACATAAACAGCAAGAATGTCATTATTTACTGCAAAAACTGCATGCACAAAGTCAGTGCTTTGCATGGGATAGCAACCTGGACCCCACATCACTGCCATTCATTAAACATGACTGACTTGAAATAAAGCACCAGGTGCTGCAGACCCCATTGGGAACTGAGTGTAGTACTTTAACATTACTTTGAAAATGGGCTTTCTCATTGGCTAGTACCCTTGGCAAGGTGTACATTAACTTTCAATCCATGACCAGGAAATCAAAAGTACCAGCATGTGCCTTTTCACCTGGACAGACATCATTGAGCCAACTACTTATCAGGATTATATTTAATTTTTCTGTTCAAGTTTCAAACCACAAAACTTGTTTCTGCTTTTTCTTTTTTTTGTTTTTTTGTGTAATAGCTGCCCATTTTCTAAGCACAGTAAGACCCTCCAGGATGGAAGGTATTTGGAATGCTGGCCCTTCCAGGGGCTATAAGGCCTCATTACTCCCAATCCCACCAGTCCTGTAGTGCTTACATCTCCTAAAGCCTTATTGCAATACTGAGCCCTGCCATACACTAGCCTATAAATTAAACATGACTGTCAGTCCATGGTTCACATGAGAAAACAAATCTAAAGAACCTAGTACTTAAAACATTAAGAAAATACACCATTAAATATTTACTTTCATATATTAAAGACCTTTTTCAATATTTAATGTACTGTTGTCACACAGATCTTTCTGTACATTCCATACTATTAAAATCATGTTCCTGTAAAGTATTGGATTTATTATAAAGTTAAAGCAGGCCCTTAAGTAAACAATCTTTGATCCAGTTACAGAAACAAACTCAGTGCATGTAGATACCACTGTACAGAAAGAATAAAAAACTAATTGAAGTATATTTACAATGTTTCACAGTTGTATGATTAAACTTAACCATCAAGCAGTATAATTTAAGTAAAAAAAAAAAAGAAGACAACCCACATGACAGATAAGGCAAATAAATGTCGTTACAACTGATTGGTCCATCCCATTTACACATAAAAATACAAAAAAGAAATGATTGTCTTTGTTTCAAATGAATGTAAAGCTTCCCTTTCAGGAAACTTGAGATGCTAGTTGTTCCTGGCAACGTTACACTGGGTACCAGGTTTGTATTGGTTTATAATACTGCCACAGTGCCGTTTCTTCTTGAGACATTATCAGAGTGCAGATCAAAGCCCCCGTCCTGTGTCTGGTTCGTTATTTCATCCTCAAACATTTCATATGTGCTGTGGGACGCCACTCCATTGGCAACGACTCCCTCATCTTTCCGCACAGACACATGGAGATTAGCTAGGGTCAAGCTGACATCTTTAAAAGCGTGAAGCAAAAAGATGCCCACAATGATAGTAAGGAAACCGCTGAAAGTGCCAATGATGTCATCTGTGCCCATGTGTTGCCACTCTTTAAAGAGAATGGCCGAGCACGACAGCACAGAGGTTGTGAAGAACACATAGTAAATGGGAGTCACCAGTGAAGTGTTGAAGATATCCAAAGCCTTGTTCAGGTAGTTGATCTGAGTGCTTACGCAAGTTATAAGGCTCACTATTAAGATCCATGACAAAGGATGCCTGAATACATGTTCCCCTGCAAACAGTCCCTTTATAGTGATGCCCAGTCCCTTCACACAGGACACAGAGAGTGCTCCGATCACAGAGCAGATGGTTATATAGACCAGGATATTGGTTTGTCCGTGACGAGGTCCCACTATAAAAATTAGAATCAGTGCCACTATGACAACTAAGGTGGCAAATACCAAAAAACCTGTGAACGAAACAAAAATACACAATTTAAAAGAACTGCATGCATTATACATTAATTTAACACTTAATACAAACACACACACAGATGCTGCATTATGCTAGTTCTGTGCTAGTCAGACTACGTAAGCATGGGGCGCAGTACTGGATTTATTATGCTGGTTCTGTGCTAGTAAGACACCGTAAGCATGAGGTGCAGCACTGGATTTTCTTACAAAGATTTGTTTTTATTACATCTCATTTGTAACTAAACACTGTACTTGGATGTAGAAGTGACTGTCTGAAATGGCAGGTGTCCCCTTAAATCCCACCTGTCAACTTGTTTTTTTATCCTGAGAAATGGACTTCTATTTGGTCCACATATAAACCATGGGTTCAAGCCCTGAAAGTAGGCTGTACATCCTGGATCACGGTTCAAGATTGCAACACCCAGTGCCGTGAACAACAGCTTACCCTATGCTACTATATTTCAGTTATGAAATAAAAAAATTTAAAAAAAAAACACTACAAGCAAGAGAAGTATGTGCTCTCAGGGAATTACACAGAGCTTTTAAAAAGGGACAGGAATGCTGTGGCCTACATGTTCAAGTCTGATCTTATCTTTTTCCTTTGTGGACTGCTTTGTGGAAAGCATGCAGCGGAAGTGTATCTCTGTTGATTTTTGGGACTTGTATTTTTCTGAATTGTTTGACATGTGCTACTATCTTTTGTGCTTCCAGCGTTCTGACTGCTTTGTGCATTGCTGTGCTGCTTGTGGTTTGCCTTGTGTAGTGTCCACTGGTTTAACACTGGCGTTGTTTCTGTGGTTCTTGTACTTGCATTATGAACACACAGATTAATCGGTTAGTTTTCTGCATGTACTGAAACTCTTCTGGCTTATCAGCACATTTACTGAGGTGAAACTGTTTTATTGAACTGTGCAGTCTCATAATGAATCTAAATTTAAAACAAACTGTTACTTGTTCTTGGCCTTGTTGAATGTGATAAGAGAATGCTTTGTAAGTAAAGTATAACATTAGAGGGGGCAGCATCTGACTAAGTTTCTAAAAATGGTGTGCGATTTCTGCAGAGCTCTTCTTTACCTGGATCCAGCAGTTTACTTGACATTTCTTCCAAGTGTTCCACCTCTTCCTCTTGAGGAGCATGGATAACCATGACGGTGGATCCCAGAACACTCAGCAAACAGCCGATCTTGCCATGAAGATTCAGTCTCTCATTAAGGAAGTATGAAGACAAAATAGCACTAAAAAAAAAACCCACAAGAGAGAGCACCACAGCTTGTAATGAAGAGCGTACCTTTAAACTGAAGAGGAGCACTCTAACCTGAAGAACACACACACACACACACACACACACACACACACACACTGGTGAAAACTGCTATTTCCTGAAAACGTTTACTTTTTTAGGCATTAGCCTTGTTTTGAGATACACATCCTGGTCTAAAAAGTGCTATATACTGAACATCTCTGTCTCTGCCAGTACATTTTAATACCCCAAATATCATTCATATGGATGCAATTCAAAGACAGTAAATGCATATGCTTCTTTTAATGGGAATGCTTAAGTCATTAAATGAGGATTACTGGTCGTGTGCTGTTGGGCAGGAACAAACGATTTACACTAAAAAGACACAGGAAGAATGGAAACAAGCAGGACATCACTGACATTGTAAGATATCAAACTTACCTCACAAGAACACTGAGTGCTCCCAGCGGAGTAACTAATGTGGCTGGTGCAAAAGCATATGCAGCAAAATTAGCTGCTTCCCCAACACCCACTGAAATGGCAAAAAACACCACTTAACAACGCAGGCAATTACACAGCAGACAAGCTGAAGTGTGAACAGCACTGAAAGAGAGAATGTGATCTGGTCTTTGCTAATTCAAGCAAATAGAAATACAATTATTAATGAGTCATTTAGCAGACGCTTTTATCCAAAGCAACTTACAGAGACCACGGGGTGAACGATGCATCAACAACTGCTACTGCAGAGTTACTTCCAACAGGACCTCCGTTTTACATCTCATCATATTAAACATTATATATATTATACACACACAGGTACTTTATTATAAGTCACGCCCCCATCAGAACCTATTAGCAGCAACTGCACTGCACTCTAATTTCACTGAGATCTCACACTCAATGGCAATGACAAAGCCTTCTGAAAGTTTAAACAGGTTCTATATAGACTGATTAAGTATGCTAATATCAGGTTATAGACTGTTTTTTTATTTTCATTTATAACATGGATCTAAGTGTTTGGTGGCTGCCTATCTTGCACTCTTTGTATGACAGACCTGACTTGCTTTTGCTTACGGTCCTGACAAAGCAAAGAGTGTGCAATAAACACACACTCAGCTTCATTAGAGCTAGCCACGGACACTTAAGAAACATTCAGTACACTAGCATTAGCAGATGAAAGGGTGAATACAATTCAAATAAAGACTTAGCGTTTTACTTTTGTCTGAACAATAAACAAGAAAAGAGAAAAAGCCAATGAACAATACTGACTCGTCAGGGTACTGGGCTAACAACTCAAACAGCTGTTTACTGAACAGGTCAAGGTATTCAGGGAAAGACTGTGGCAATATACAGCAATACATGTTTACTATGTAATTGAGTGCTAATAAAAATTAATGCACCTCTAATCTGAACTCTGGTGCAGAAAGGTACACAACGCTGTACCATTCTACCTGTGATTATATGAGAGATTAACTGTGTTTACAAATGAATACAAAATAGTAATAAAGAATTACTTGCAAACAATACTGTTAAAGATTCAACTGCCACTAACCTCCAACAAAAGACTGCGTTTGCAAGCTGGGAATGTTGTCTAGAAGTGATAATAATACTAATACTATGCAACTTGCCAATTGAAATGAATACATATTTGGTCTTCAATTGTAAGCACGATTCAAAACCTAGAGACCCCTTGTCTCTTGTTGGAGATTCATGGCAGTTTAATCTTATGCAGTTTCTCAAGGCTTCCTTGCCATGGCTTTTTGACAATGTGTACTCCATGTGTTAACCTGCATCTATTTGGTTACTTACTTGATACCAATCCAGCCCACCAAAGCCATTCTTTCAGATAAGCATGACCTCCTTGACCTGTGAAATGAAGACAATAACAATCACAAGAAGAAAGGAAGTGGAAGTTTTACTGTATATTAACAAAACGGTCAAGTAAAAAAAAAAAAAGCACTTTCATTTTACTTAGAACACCAACAGCAACTCTGAACAAAATGTACATGCTCAAATTGAAACTCTCATTCACAGATTCTGAGGTAAAACTTGTAACACTAGAATACGACAGGCTTGCTAGAATAGGACAGGCATGCTAGAATACGACAGGCTTGCTAGAATAGGATAGGCTTGGTAGAATAGGATAGGCATGCTAGAATACGACAGGCTTGGTAGAATAGGATAGGCTTGCAAGAATACGACAGGCTTGGTAGAATAGGATAGGCTTGCTGTTGTCACTATCTGAACCAGTAGGATGCTCTGCAGCTCAAAAAGCACAAACATTGTTAGGTGTTTCTGTTGAAGGTGCATCCAAATCACTAGCCCCCATTCCTTGTTCTGTTATAGTTTGTTAATGCTTTAGCCCCCATTCCTTGTTCTGTTATAGTTTGTTTAATGCTCTATTCTCCATTCCCTGTTCTGTTATAGTTTGTTAATGCTCTAGCCTCCACTCCTTGTTCTGTTATAGTTTGTTAATGCTCTAGCCTCCATTCCTTGTTGTTATAGTTTGTTAATGCTCTAGCCTCCATTCCTTGTTCTGTTATAGTTTGTTAATGCTCTAGCCTCCATTCCTTGTTGTTATAGTTTGTTAATGCTCTAGCCTCCATTCCTTGTTCTGTTATAGTTTGTTAATGCTCTATTCTCCATTCCCTGTTCTGTTATAGTTTGTTTAATCAAAGATTTAAAATGTACCTGAATCATTTCCAACAACTTTAAAAATCAAACAGATTTAAAATGTACCTGTATCATTTCCAATAACTTTAAAAATCAAACAGATTTAAAATGTACCTGTATCATTTCCAATAACTTTAAAAATCAAACAGATTTAAAATGTACCTGTATCATTTCCAATAACTTTAAAAATCAAACAGATTTAAAATGTACCTGTATCATTTCCAATAACTTTAAAAATCAAACAGATTTAAAATGTACCTGTATCATTTCCAACAACTTTAAAAATCAAACAGATTTAAAATGTACCTGTATCATTTCCAACAACTTTAAAAATCAAACAGATTTAAAATGTACCTGTATCATTTCCAATAACTTTAAAAATCTAACTTATTTAAGCCAGTACAGCAGGTTCAAAAAGACTTTCTTCCCATCCTTGTATTTGCCTTCAGTTCTTTCTTCCTTTACAAGGTTTTACAGATGAATACAACATGTTTGATGGTCTGAATTATATCTTTCACAGGTGGAGGAGGGGATGGGGACTTTCTCCAGCATTATTCCAAGTAAACAATGCATCTTCTGGGGTTATTTTACTTTTAAAGACACACACACACACACACACACACACACACACACGTTATGCACAGTCACCCATCTTCTGATCTCAAGGGATGTTGTGTTTAAATATCAAGGTATTTGGCAGTAAACTAACATAATGAAGTTCCTGGCAATGTCCCCTTAAGGTATTGATTGCAAAAGCAGTGCTACATAACAAAAGCCCATGACAGGCACAAAGCCAGCTTCTGGGGATACAAATTCAGTTAATAATTACAGTCACACACCATTTACAAAGTAGGCATTATAGGCTCTGCCCTAATAGTAAACTATGCTCGATCTCGAGTTGTGCAGCAACCTCCACACACAGGCACATCCAATGAAAGGCATGTTTGTTTTGCTATACAACTGAACTAGACATAGGGTACACTTGTTTCCCCACTCTTTATTAGTTACCAGTATGTGCCCATCAGAATACGTTTCTTTACAAAGCTGCCCGTTCTGTAATGAATGTATTTTCTAATAGTAATCACACCTAACTACAGTAAGAGCGGGTACAGCACTTGGGAGAGCGTTTGTTTGACTGATGGCCTAGTACATTACTGTCAATACTCGGCTCCAGTGTGGTTTATGTAAATAAAAGACAAGGACCTTCTTAAGTGCTGTTTGTGTGTGTTGAATGCTGCACAAGTACAGTGCTGCTAGCAGCATGTTAAAGTGTTTCCAAGTGTTTGCAAGTTACCCGCTCTCATGGAGCCCTTCTTAGCCAAGCGAAGGAGCCCTTTCTTTTTTAAGATGAAGCTGCCTCCAATAAAAATGCTGGAGCTGATGGCCAACGTCAGCCCAATGTAGAAGTCATACTTCCCCCGATCCTGGCCCATGTTTAATGCTGAAGTGCTGTTAGAATCCGTTACATTGATGATCCGACAGAAGAGCTTCTGTGTTCGAGATAGACAGGTCGGGAGAGCAACTAGAGAGCCTGGAACACATAAGGAATATATTCCATTAGCCTGAAAACGTAACAGCAAAAAACACTTCTGGGATGCACTGATACCACAAACTTTGTTAAAAAGACAGATTACAGGGTATGATAAGATTATTTTAATAGCAGCCTGTCAGGAATGACTGCTTTATTATTGCAAATGTCACGTCTGGCCAATATCCTTTGAGAATGTTTACTTAGATCATGTTGTGGTGGGGAGAGGGCAAGACAGAGTAATTGCATAAATGAGTTTAACCATCATGCTGGACTCCAACCAAGCTTTGACAGACTTGTGCAATGAAAAAAACAAAACACTCATCCACACCACAGAGATAGTCTCCATGCAACTCCTCACAAAACTCGACTTCCTTCTGTACTTTCACTTGACCTGCACCTGATGAAGGACTCATGAGAACTAAGGCGGAGGGTGAGGAACATAGACACTGAATGGCCGTAGTAGACTGTAATCTTGTTTAAATCACAAAAAGGTCCCAGAATGGTCTAGAGAATTATGAAAATTAACTGTTTTAACGAAACAGACATTTAGTGTTGACAAGCTTGACTTTTCCTTGACACAGTAAACGTCACTTCGTTGACATGCTATACCTTTCTTTGACATTTAAAAAAACAATAGCACTAATAAACAAGGTTATTTTAGAATCATTTTTCTCACTAGCACTAGCTAATAACCGGTACCTCACTCGAACATTTAGCTGCATTTAGACCATCTGAAAAAGATACAAGTATACATACAGCAGTTTATCTGCGGTTGCGTTTGAAATATTTCATATCTTGAATGACCACACAAAGAACAAAAATATGCACAGGACAGTAAAGCAGGGAACATCAATGTTAAAGAGGTAAAGCAAGAAACAATGCTGATAAAAGCACTCCTTTGACATGTGCACGATTACCCAGTGAAAAATACTTTTTATTGTGTAACTCATTCTAGGTGCAGCTAGTGTCAGTGAGCTTCCCTACACTCACTGCCTGACACGCTTCAACACTGCCCTGAAAAGTGCACCCCTTGGGGTTGAGGAAGCAGTTGTTTCCATGTCCATACAATCTTTCTGAAGACTGCCTGGAATGGTGATCAGTACTCCACGTACTGAACTGTGTGATGGTGGTGGCACAGTGTGAACTACTGTCCACAGGGACCATCAAGCTTGTCACTGGTCATTTACTCACTGCAACACCAAAACAATCTAAATTGAAAAAGTTAACCAACAACAACTTCCATTTGTTACCTGTTTTTAGGCTGTTAAAATCAAGAGGTTCAGAAATGTGTTACTATATACGGGGGGGGGGGGGGGGGGGGGAGACACCTGTCAGTTTATTTATATTATCAGTCATCAGAGCAACATTTGTACAACACAGCAACCACTAGCTGTGCAACCTGCCTGTTACAAACCAACGTGTTCTTTGCAAAAGCACTGCAGCACATGAAAGGCTGACGATGCTCTCTGTGGGGAGGGGTATGTCAAAGACAGGCGCTCCCGAGTTTGGTTTTGTAGTTTGTAAAGCAAGCTGAAACCCTTAGTGAGTAGAGGCTGCTAAAGAGGCCTCTGTTGTAATTGGGTCATCACTTTTTTAAAATTGGGTTAAAAATATTTGTGCCAGAATTGAATTAAAATGTGTTTATTCTCATCACACTGGATAGAAAAAAAAAAGTAATTATTTAAAATTACAGTCCCCTAAAGTATCTAGGCCACAATACAACTGTTACCATTTACCTTTTGTTTCATGATTTCAGGGAATCTGCTGCATTTCATAGAAAATCAATGTGAGTAGATGGCTGTCTGTTGACCCTGCTTCCACTCTTAAGGTTGACAGGGAGTGTGTTGCTGTGGTTGCCACAGTAAACGTATTTGAAATGAAGACACTCACATACAGAGCAGACATTGGTGGGCAGCGAGGGGTTTTGTTTTTCTCCCAAACTTTATTCCAAATCACACAAAAACATTCAAAAGGTAAACATGGTTCCCAATATTTAACTTTTTCGCATAACAGAAAAATTTCAACAGGAATAAAAAAAGATATACTTTATTTGACAATACATCATTCATAAGGGCACTCATCTTTAACCCTCTACCAGTAACACGTGTCTGTGGCTGCAGTGACTTTACGTGTAACAGCTAAGCTAAAATATCCCTTACCATTCTGGCAAGTTACTGCACCTGCTTCGCAACCCTTTTCTTCCATTACTTCCACTAAGCCTGATTCTGCCTTTCTCATGCTGACACTGTTTTCCTAGTTCATACTGCTGCTGTCTTCTCTGTCCTCTGGATCTCGATATCTGTGTAGCCTCTGCAAATCAAGATTTAAATCCATAACTTTGCACTGCTAATTCTACCAGTCCATGTTCAGGCTGCGATTTCAAACAAACCCAGTATTAGTGTAATTCACTGGCGCACCGTACTATATTATTATGTTACAGTACTTCAAATGAGAGTTCCAGCAGCTGGCAAAAACTGTACTGACAGGACGTCTTAATATCGGGGTACAGGTGTTCAGATAGAGATTTAAAACGATTTAAAACAAAGCAACCATATGCTTTTGTACTGCCAGTAACTTAAAGTATAAATACATTAATCTACTTAACTAAATGTAATCAAGAACCACCAAAGAAAACAACTGCGCGTTAAAGAACGCGTTATCACGTTACTGCGCAGTAGGTATGTACGCATCACAAATATGTTACACTATACAACACAGCAAGCACAGGCCGTCAAAAAGTGTTAAATTCAACCAAGAAAAACGTGTTCTTGCCACTACAATATCTCCACCAGTAACATTGCCATGTTATCTTGCATTGCCAATACACTGCATAATTAACCTGACAGCTGCTTTCTGTGTGACACTGATCATGCCATACAGGGCACCCAATCTGCTGCATTGTAAATGTGGGTGACACGGAAACAAATCTGGAAGCGCACCCTACCTAACCAGCACCGTATCTTCATGCCACTGAGCTTAACCCGTTCTCAACCCCTCCAGGCAAATTTTAAAAGAAGATGGTGCCAAAATAAACAGAACACTTGTTATTTTATTTACGAACCACTAGAATAGAGATTAATGCCAGTTAAAATGGTCGCTGACCCGTGAGCCAACCTCATAGTACACAGTTACATACAGCTCTGTGCTGCTTTGCTCCTTGGTCCAATATCCAATGCAAGGTAATTTCTCTCCTGCTAGCACTGACCGAGGCGTCATGTCCTGAACCAACACACACACAACAGGACCAGAAAACAGACTTTGAAAACCATTTTAAAAAATGCCCACCTCTTTCTCCTCTCGCCAGTCCGGCTAAACAGTAAAACACAAAACGCCGGCTTTAAAAAAATAAAAATAAAACAAACTCATTTTCGAAATATCTCACTATATGTTACCTGGTTATGCGCTGGGGTTTGTCCAGTGTTTTTCACCTTCGCTTGTTCCGCATCGCGCTCTCTTACCACCAGGACAGCATCCGCTCCACAACCGGCAAACTGCGGCCAGCACGCCGTGACGTCACCTGCGGAGGGAACGCTCCAAACGCAGCCAGGAGGCTATAATATCTATGGTTGAATCTACTATATTCACATCACAGTCGAGTGACAAATATTACATTTTTTAAAATGCTGTGACAAGGTGAAAGCATATTTTATTGCGTGTGATGGTGGATGCACGAATCTTATGGCCCACATTGTGCACTGCTGCAAGAAAAGTGTACATTTTGCAACAAATACAGCATATATATATAATCAATGCTAGCCATAGACTATAGTTTTTCTTCATAACAAAACAGTTTACATTTTTGTTACTAAGTGTTGAATTGTATTAACAGGCCAACTAATAACAATGTCTAAATAATTTGTTTCCTGAATCAGTTCCTGGTTTGAAGAAAAAAAAAAAAACAACATAACTATGTTGTACAAAAACCAGTTACCCCAGCCTGATGCTGTTATAATAATACCAGCCACTGTGAAACATACTCTCTCGGTATCATTATGTTTTCAAGTTGTTTGCTGTAGTGTTGAGAGGAGTCAAGGTTACAGAGAGTGATTTACCTTTCATCACACGTGACTCTACCTGGCTTGGATATACCTAGGTAAATCAGACAGATACACACATACACTGCAATAACTAATGTGCGTTCTACAACCAGAAATTCAAATGCAACGTAAACCATTTGGAAGTGTCTTCACCTAAATGGGCACCCTGACAGAGACACAGGTCTGGTTCTGACAGTCCTAGAGCTGATAATATTCACATGGATTAGGGGGTTAGATTGACACAGGCCTGGTTCTGATAATATTCACATGGATTAGGGGGTTAGATTTACACAGGTCTGGTTCTGACAGTCCTAGAGCTGATAATATTCACATGGATTAGGGGGTTAGATTGACACAGGCCTGGTTCTGATAATATTCACATGGATTAAGGGGTTAGTTTGACACAGGCCTGGTTCTGACAGTCCTAGAGCTGATAATATTCACATGGATTAGGGGGTTAGCTTGACACAGGCCTGGTTCTGATAATATTCACATGGATTAGGGGGTTAGCTTGACACAGGCCTGGTTCTGATAATATCCACATGGATTAGGGGGTTAGCTTGACACAGGCCTGGTTCTGATAATATTCACATGGATTAGGGGGTTAGATTGACACAGGCCTGGTTCTGATAATATTCACATGGATTAGGGGGTTAGCTTGACACAGGCCTGGTTCTGATAATATTCACATGGATTAGGGGGTTAGATTGACACAGGCCTGGTTCTGATAATATTCACATGGATTAGGGGGTTAGCTTGACACAGGCCTGGTTCTGATAATATTCACATGGATTAGGGGGTTAGATTGACACAGGCCTGGTTCTGATAATATTCACATGGATTAGGGGGTTAGACTGACACAGGCCTGGTTCTGATAATATTCACATGGATTAGGGGGTTAGATTGACACAGGCCTGGTTCTGATAATATTCACATGGATTAGGGGGTTAGATTGACACAGGCCTGGTTCTGATAATATCCACATGGATTAGGGGGTTAGATTGACACAGGCCTGGTTCTGATAATATTCACATGGATTAGGGGGTTAGACTGACACAGGCCTGGTTCTGATAATATTCACATGGATTAGGGGGTTAGACTGACACAGGCCTGGTTCTGATAATATTCACATGGATTAGGGGGTTAGATTGACACAGGCCTGGTTCTGATAATATTCACATGGATTAGGGGGTTAGCTTGACACAGGCCTGGTTCTGATAATATTCACATGGATTAGGGGGTTAGACTGACACAGGCCTTGTTCTGATAATATTCACATGGATTAGGGGGTTAGATTGACACAGGTCTGGTTCTGATAATATCCACATGGATTAGGGGGTTAGATTGACACAGGCCTGGTTCTGATAATATTCACATGGATTAGGGGGTTAGACTGACACAGGCCTGGTTCTGATAATATTCACATGGATTAGGGGGTTAGATTGACACAGGCCTGGTTCTGATAATATTCATTGATTTCAATAGCATTGATTTCAGGCAGATTTGTAGCCATTCACTTTTCTTTAACTTTGTTTTATACACCCATTGTTTTGGCAGCTCTTTAGTTAAATAATAAGATGCTGCTATCAAAGTCCATAATTCTCTGCAATCTTGAGAAACATTACCTGTAAAATAAACCATAAAAAGATAAATTGCCTACATTTCATGACAGACTCGTTTATTTTAAAGGAATGGCGCCTATAAGATTAACCCCATTCTAAATGAGTCAATAACAACCCGGAAATAAGAGCATTGCTGCTCCTTGAATTCTTTTTGCAGTGTTGAAAGAGTTCAAGTACTGTTAACATGCAAACAACTAAGAGACCTGCGGCACACAAGACAAAGAGGAAAGATGACACGCTTGGCTTCTGGTGAAAAGGTCTCAGGCAAGAGAGAAAGGATTGCAGACTACTCTTAGCAGTTTGCAGTGTTCAGGTATATTAGTGACATACAGCTGACGGAAGTGTTTCATGAAAACCTGGATCGTGTTTTTGACACGATCCAATATATTCAGCAGGTGCCAATATATTGATTCTTATTTATGCTCTAGGGTTACAATGTTCTTTCTGCCCACTGCTCCGTTTGAATGACTGTTTGCTAGTTGTGAATGTTTTTCAGTATGTTATTTGCTTTGATATTGTTCTGTAGTTTGCAAGTGCTTTGAAGCTCTACAGTGTACCCTTTGTGAACGAGGTGGTAATTTCACAGGGTTATTCTTCCCTTAGAAGTAGACACTCACATTAATAATATAATATAGGATCAAGAACTCTACAGATAAGTTTAAAGTTACACTAAATATTTAATTAGCACAAGAGCATACCCACTATCCTCAGCCACGTCTTCCTTTGCCCCCAGCTGGGAAGATATCACATGACTTCACTGGAGCCCACATGTGTCATTAACCTATTGCCGTTAAGAAAACACCCCAAAGACCCCCTCTGCATTACACATTCCCTGCCCCCTTATTAACTTCACCAAATAAAATGCTAAATAATAATAACAATATTCAGGTTTACATGCTGTGGTAATAGCTGCCATCTTAATATAGCTGTGGGTGTGATGAAAGCACTGTCCCTTGCTTGCTGAATCAATGGGGTGTGGTGAAAGCACTGTCCCTTGCTTGCTGAATCAATGGGGTTTGGTGAAAGCGCTCTCCCTTGCTTGCTGAATCAATGGGGTGTGGTGAAAGCACTGTCCCTTGCTTGCTGAATCAATGGGGTGTGGTGAAAGCACTGTCCCTTGCTTGCTGAATCAATGGGGTTTGGTGAAAGCGCTCTCCCTTGCTTGCTGAATCAATGGGGTGTGGTGAAAGCAATCTGTCCCTTGCTTGCTGAATCAATGGGGTGTGGTGAAAGCACTGTCCCTTGCTTGCTGAATCAATGGGGTGTGGTGAAAGCACTGTCCCTTGCTTGCTGAATCAATGGGGTGTGGTGAAAGCACTGTCCCTTGCTTGCTGAACTGTCCCTTGCTTGCTGAATCAATGGGGTTTGGTGAAAGCGCTGTCCCTTGCTTGCTGAATCAATGGGGTGTGGTGAAAGCACTGTCCCTTGCTTGCTGAATCAATGGGGTGTGGTGAAAGCACTGTCCCTTGCTTGCTGAATCAATGGGGTGTGGTGAAAGCGCTGTCCCTTGCTTGCTGAATCAATGGGGTTTGGTGAAAGCGCTCTCCCTTGCTTGCTGAATCAATGGGGTTTGGTGAAAGCACTGTCCCTTGCTTGCTGAATCAATGGGGTTTGGTGAAAGCGCTGTCCCTTGCTTGCTGAATCAATGGGGTTTGGTGAAAGCGCTCTCCCTTGCTTGCTGAATCAATTCTTGAGTAGATAAACACCTCATCTTCACATTCGACAGATTGAACAAGATATACCAAATATACTACTTTTAATTACCAATGCACAATGACTGTTTTTCATTTAATCTTTTCTATTGTGACTTCCAAGACCAGTGTAGCATTCTTCAATGTGTTCCCAGTCTTGGCAGTCTGTGCTGTTGGAAGGACATGCAGTAAATAGTGAGCAGTTGACAATGAGGTTTTAATTACTGTTTATTATCTAAAAGAAAACAGCAGCATACACAAGATCACAGCCCTCACTCCCACACACTGTGGGTTGCTGTCTTGGATTGAGTCTAAAGTCACAGTCCTAAAAGTTAGGAAATGGTAGTCCCATATGACAGCAGCACTGTTGCTTTGTGCTTTGTAAGAAAAAAAGAACATGCCACCGTGCTATACGTGGGTTTCAGAGATAAGCATGTGTTAAATACAGTGCCAGCCAGTTCAACAAAAAGCAGGCTGTGTACCCAGAACAATAGAGTGACTGTGTGCTGCTCTTTCAGTTGAAATCTACCCTATTACCCTATTCTCCTACTAAAGCAGTGTGCACAGTTGACTTAGTTTCCCCTGATTTGCAGTGCAATGAAGGCTGGCCCCCGTTTCCTCTGATTTGCAGTGCAATGAAGGCTGGCCCCAGTTTCCCCTGATTTGCAGTGCAATGAAGGCTGGCCCCCATTTCCTGATTTGCAGTGCAACGAAGGCTGGTCCCCATTTCCTGATTTGCAGTGCAATGAAGACTGGCCCCTATTTCCTGATTTGCAGTGCAATGAAGGCTGGCCCCTATTTCCTGATTTGCAGTGCAATGAAGGCTGGCCCGTTTCCTCTGATTTGCAGTGCAATGAAGGCTGGCCCCTATTTCCTGATTTGCAGTGCAATGAAGGCTGGCCCCCGTTTCCTCTGATTTGCAGTGCAATGAAGGCTGGTCCCCATTTCCTGATTTGCAGTGCAATGAAGGCTGATCCTTGTTTCCTCTGATTTGCAGTGCAATGAAGGCTGGCCCCCATTTCCGGATTTGCAGTGCAATGAAGGCTGGCCCCCATTTCCTGATTTGCAGTGCAATGAAGGCTGGCCATTGTTTTAGGTTACAAATCAATTGCTGCTGTTAAGATTGGCAGGATAACAGGTCCCGTTAGAGACCATTGTTGAAACGTCTTTCAATTCTCTTAAAGTCCCTCTCATCCAATCAAGTGTTGAGTAGAGAGCTCATTATCATGCAGTCCATTCCTAAGAGTCCTGCAACTCTCCCTGCAGAGACAGCTTATTTTAAACAAGCCACAGCACATGCCAGTAACACACACCCTCCCACCAGTGTTATTAACGTTAACAGCAAGTTTCATTGCAGTGGTTTTCCAGATCAGCACAGAGCAGACGACCGCCGCCACTGTTTCCCAGTCACTGGGGATTTTATACTCCTGAGCAGGGTTCAACTGAAGGACACTGTTTCTGAGGTCAGTTATCAAGGCTGTTTCATCTGTATTGCTGAATAATTGAGGATGGCTACGACACAGACCATTTTAATCCCTTCACTTTAAATATATTACATACAGTACCATGAGCTTTTCTCAAGAGATTTTAACCTGCTTGAACGCTTTTTTTTCAAGCCTAACAAATAGCTATCATTTTAAACGTATTATAAATCTGACCACAAAACACTAGAGAAATTATATGCTTTAAACATAGCTATTAACAAAATACCCCCCCCAAAAAAAAACAAACACAAAAATGGTTACAGTATAGCATAGTTAAATTTGTTTAGTCAGTGCTGTGCAAGATACAGTATTTGGATCCTCTATTGTGCCTCTGGTACATATTAGGTGTGCAAACAATGTGCAATGATAAAAAACAATGAATAAAAACATGGTAAAAGTGTTTGCACCACTGGAGAAGCGGGTACTGCAAGTGTTCAGTCTTTCTTACGAGGAGCTTTCTTTACATCACTCCAACTCCAAGTGAATTCCTTGAATACTTGAAGAACGATTCCCACAGACACTGTGACGAAGCCACACACCATGCCAAGGCTGTCCACAGCACCCATTTCACTCCATTCCCTGAAGAGAATGGATGTGGCCAATGTGACGAGAGTGGTGAACGTCACGTAGTAAACGGCCCCGATCACAGAGCTGTCGAAGTGCTCCAACGCTTTGTTAGTGTAGGTGAACTGGATGAGGACACTGGATGCCAGGGTGACCAATAGCAGCCCCAAGAGATACAGGGCTCTCTGATTGGAGGGGTCCCCAATGAACACGTCCTGAGCAGCCAGCCCTAGGCCTTTGCTACTGGGCAGCTTCACCGTGCCCAGTAAGGAACAGATAGTGCTGTAGACCATGTTAGTGGGGCCGTGCACAGGAGTGACCCACATGATCAGCAGCAGCAGCAGGACGACACAGAGGTAGCCGAGGAACACTGCAGAAGAGAGCCGAGAGCCGGTTACAAGGGAGTTCACATTTACTGCACATTATTAGCATTTAGTAACACTTAATTGGCTGCTCTGTAATGTGGGAACTACCCATGCAACTGTGGCAATGGTCCACAGATACATTACAGGTGCCATCTGTTCCACGAAGAACCAATAGCATCTCATATTCCAACAAACGCCCAGGCTGCACACAGAAGTGAAATCAAAACCGGATTCCTAGATCTAGTCTTCAAACTAGGATCTCATTTCATTCCGCCCATAACACAATGAATGGTGCAGTAATCTCATTGTCTGGTGTCATTAACATACAGGTTTCTCATTGAAATATTGAATAGTTATTCCACCACCTTTATGTAAATTGCACCCATTCTACCTGTCAGAAAACAGCAGAAAAGGGTTTCATTTTATGATGGAAACAACCTTCAGACTAAGAGTCGGGTTCAAACAGACGGAGACAGCGAGTTTTCACACTGATATTCAGGGCCAGTGTCCCCATTTGAAGAGTTTAATGGCTGTCCATGTCTTTTACCAACAACTTGCTTATCCAGATAAAAAACCTTTCACCTTTTTACACATTAACTTGATGGCAATGATCTAGTTTTTTTTATTACTATTTCTGCACTTATGGATATTTGACATGCTTAATAAAGTCACTAGCACATTTTACCCCTGGGGCACTTTCTGACCAAGTTAGAATGTCTGTAGTGAGGCCATTATACATTTAAAAAGCACTAGGGGTGTATGCTGGTCATTTTTATAATAATCCTAATGCTGGTTGCTGTTTACACTTAATCCTCCTATAACATAACAATCACACAACTTGCAGTCTGAATCATTCCCCCTGAGGAAGGCACTGTCTGCAACGCCTGTGGAACGATTGCGTGTTTCTGCGGTGCTGTTTGAATTGTACCGTACCTGGATCTCCAAGCTTCTCTTCCAGCTCCACCCTTGAGCTCCCACTCTCAGACTTCGGAGTGTGGATAATCAGAACAGCAGCACCTGTGCAGCTTAACACATAGCCCGGCTTCCCAAGAACATTGAGATTCTCCTGCAGCAAGTAGGAAGCCAAGAGAGACCTAAGAGAAATACCAGACTCTTTATGTATTTCCTTCATGTGAGCTACTATAAGGTAAGCAACAGGTGTCTTGTTTCAATAGTTCAAGAACTCTGACACAATAGTTAACTGAAGCGTTCAAAGCAAATATCTACTGCTGTAATTCCTCTAGGCCTGATTCTAAACCTCAATGTAGGCAATGCTGTGAGGGTTCTATATGCAAAGGCTTGTCCAATTGGGATCCAGGAAACCAAACTGAGGCTTGTGACTTACCCAAAGGGGACCCCGAGCGCTCCAAGGGGTGTGACTAAAGCAGCTGGAGCCATGTTGTATGCCAGGAAATTCCCTGCCTGGCCCAGAGCCACTGTTTAAAAAGAACACAAGGCTTGTTGGAAACACACAGGCTTCCTCCAGCTCACAGACATTAACAATTTATACCATAAGATTTACAGTAAAGCCTCTGGCCACTAGCCAAACCTAACTGTGGTGACTGAGGATCAACAGGTTCCCAACGTCAAGCCATTCCCACTGTCAACCAAAGCATTAGATATCATCAGGGTACTGAACCCTGGGAGGACCCTGTCCAGACTCGACGGGCGTCGGACCAGCACTGTCTGACCAATTAACACCAGTAACAATGAAGAGCACGTCCTTGATGAAGATGAAGTTTAGAAACACACAGCGTCTACGCGCCGCCACATTAACTGAAGAGTAACTGAACCACACACAGCGTCTACGCGCCGCCACATTAACTGAAGAGTAACTGAACCACACACAGCGTCTACGCGCCGCCACATTAACTGAAGAGTAACTGAACCACACACAGCGTCTACGCCCTGCCACATTAACTGAAGAGTAACTGAACCACACACAGCGTCTACGCGCCGCCACATTAACTGAAGAGTAACTGAACCACACACAGCGTCTACGCGCCGCCACATTAACTGAAGAGTAACTGAACCACACACAGCGTCTACGCGCCGCCACATTAACTGAAGAGTAACTGAACCACACACAGCGTCTACGCGCCGCCACATTAACTGAAGAGTAACTGAACCACACACAGCGTCTACGCGCCGCCACATTAACTGAAGAGTAACTGAACCACACACAGCGTCTACGCGCCGCCACATTAACTGAAGAGTAACTGAACCACACACAGCGTCTACGCGCCGCCACATTAACTGAAGAGTAACTGAACCACACACAGCGTCTACGCGCCGCCACATTAACTGAAGAGTAACTGAACCACACACAGCGTCTACGCGCCGCCACATTAACTGAAGAGTAACTGAACCACACACAGCGTCTACGCGCCACATTAACCTGAACCACACACAGCGTCTACGCGCCGCCACATTAACTGAAGAGTAACTGAACCACACACAGCGTCTACGCGCCGCCACATTAACTGAAGAGTAACTGAACCACACACAGCGTCTACGCGCCGCCACATTAACTGAAGAGTAACTGAACCACACACAGCGTCTACGCGCCGCCACATTAACTGAAGAGTAACTGAACCACACACAGCGTCTACGCCCTGCCACATTAACTGAAGAGTAACTGAACCACACACAGCGTCTACGCCCTGCCACATTAACTGAAGAGTAACTGAACCACACACAGCGTCTACGCCCTGCCACATTAACTGAAGAGTAACTGAACCACACACAGCGTCTACGCCCGCCACATTAACTGAAGAGTAACTGAACCACACACAGCGTCTACGCCCTGCCACATTAACTGAAGAGTAACTGAACCACACACAGCGTCTACGCCCTGCCACATTAACTGAAGAGTAACTGAACCACACACAGCGTCTACGCCCTGCCACATTAACTGAAGAGTAACTGAACCACACACAGCGTCTACGCCCTGCCACATTAACTGAAGAGTAACTGAACCACACACAGCGTCTACGCGCCGCCACATTAACTGAAGAGTAACTGAACCACACACAGCGTCTACGCCACACACAGCCACATTAACTGAAGAGTAACTGAACCACACACAGCGTCTACGCCCTACATTAACTGAAGAGTAACTGAACCACACACAGCGTCTACGCCCTGCCACATTAACTGAAGAGTAACTGAACCACACACAGCGTCTACGCGCCGCCACATTAACTGAAGAGTAACTGAACCACACACAGCGTCTACGCGCCGCCACATTAACTGAAGAGTAACTGAACCACACACAGCGTCTACGCGCCGCCACATTAACTGAAGAGTAACTGAACCACACACAGCGTCTACGCGCCGCCACATTAACTGAAGAGTAACTGAACCACACACAGCGTCTACGCCCTGCCACATTAACTGAAGAGTAACTGAACCACACACAGCGTCTACGCCCTGCCACATTAACTGAAGAGTAACTGAACCACACACAGCGTCTACGCCCTGCCACATTAACTGAAGAGTAACTGAACCACACACAGCGTCTACGCACCGCCACAGTAACTGAAGAGTAACTGAACCACACACAGCGTCTACGCCCTGCCACATTAACTGAAGAGTAAACGAACCAGTACTCACTTGCTAGCGTTCCACTCCACCACACGCATTCAGTTAGGTATGAAACTCCAATGAAGATGCAATGACAGAGTTTAGTGAATTACTAGACATTCCCAAGTTTCAGGAGCGCACACTGGATCCTGAGAAAAGAGGCTGAAATCACCCAGTTTGAAACTGCTTTTCATTGCAAGTGGTCTGTTAATTACAGCTGGGTCATAACACATGTCATTCTGTTTCAAAACTATTAGATGTTGCAGCTTCACTAACCTTCTCCACACTGCAATACCAGTATTTCTACCAGGAACATAACTTAAAGATGAAGTGCCTCATAAATGAATTCTGTTTTAAAGTTTAAAAATCACATCTGCGTATTCCTGCATAAATGTCTCAACAGAGACTGTTCAAATGTGCAACAATGTAAACACTATGCGGGTGTGTGCTGTGCATCTTCATTACTCTGTCAATGCTCTTGTAGGGTTATCCCTACACTGTGAACAATGTTTTCTTAAGGGAAATGCTTTAAACACTATGCCATGTCAGCAGCAATCCCGGCTATCTGAAAGATCAGAGTTGTGAAAGAGTTCATATTGAAGTAAAACAAAGACATTGGTTCCGGTTAGATTGTTCCGGAGGTGTTTCATCTCTGTGAAGAGGTTTAATCAATCCAGTCGCTTGGTAAAGTGTTATTGCAGTCTGCGCCGGCTCGAAGCAGGTATATTTTTGTGTTGCGTTAGGTTTATTTGGGAAATACAGGCGCGCAGCTCAAGCTTGTGAGAGTGCCTGTCTTGCCGATGAACCGGTTGGCCAGTTCTGTCTTGCACTATGAAACGTTCAGGCATTAGTATTAAGATCATGTTTTTTGGTAGCTGGACAATTAGAATTTCAAGTACCTCTATACTACAGTAGTATTTGATTTGTCTCGTGAATCGACACACAGTTTTAAGGTCGGTAGTTTTCTTTTTTTTTTTTTTTTTTTTTTTAATCATCGGAGACAATCAATAATGAGGCATTACATAGGCAAAATAAACTTTTCTTGTAATATCTCCTTCTTCTGTAAGTCAAACGTTGATCCATTGACAAAACTGGACAGCACAGCAATGCATAAACCAGCAGCAGAAAACGAATTGCCGGTACTGTCCTTCGCTTCTAAAGTCATCCTACAAGCGTTCGTATTTATTATTATTATTATTATTATTATTATTATTAACAGTACACAGGTAATTCACGCTATTAGGCTATTCCACACACTAAATATACGTTTCACAGGCGTCCACTATACACCCCTGAAATAACAGCTGTATTTTCTACGGAGGTTCATTCTTGCTCTGAACGCATGAAGCAGCTCACGATAAGAACGATGCTAATGTGTAGAACGACACAAGCAGGAAGGCTGGGCTTGGTCTGCTTTAAAAAAATGGACTCGTTTCCATCGAGCGCCCTCTGCTGGTAATCAATGGAACAAGCAAATGAAAAACACGCGTGGTTTCATTCTCTTTTTTCTTAGCATACCAGAACATAGCGAAACACAACCTGGGATCTGATGTCTTTTCTCCCTTAAAAAGTCCTAAAACGAACGGTATGAATATGCTGAATGCAGTAATCAAGGCAGCATTATGTGAAGAATCTGCGTTGATCTGTTTTAGGTGACGGCACACTGAACTATACACACACACACACACATTCGCTTGTATATACAAGCTGGTTAGATAAGGTTCGGGGAAATTATACTGAACAAAATGGCAAGTTTATTGTACATGTTTATGTGTTATGTGTTGCTGACAGCACAATTAACCCCCCCCCCCCCCCCCCCCTCTCTCTCTCTCTCTCTCTCTCTCTCTCTCTCTCTCTCTCTCTCTCTCTCTCTCTCTCTCTCTCTCTATATATATATATATAAAGAAACACGTTTAAGTCTATTAATGAAATACAAATATGTTAACGGAGTGATTAAAACCAGTAGAAAAACTGCTGGCAGCAGCCCAAAAAGACTGTTGTCACTAGTTTAACGTGCAGGATACGCGAGAAGAATACTTCTATTGGCTTAATGTAGACAAAGTGAAATGGGCGGCTATGTTGGGAATGTGTTGTGCAGCTCCTGTCAGCAGCGCAATCAGCTGCCTTGGTGCCAGCAACACCTGCTATATGTTATGTTCCTGAAATAAACACATACATTATCATCCCTGGCCCTTTACATTTTCAGTGACGTCTAGTTTAAATGGGCATCGGTTGCACAACAGCAGGTCTCCCGTACAGCTTGCGTTTGAAACAGAAGAGGTAGCGCTTAAAATACGAAAATACGAAAGCCAGTTTTCCCATAAATTGCTGCAACACTTAAATTTCTTGTGACTGTGTGTGAGATCGCGCTTCTTGGTGTGTAAAATTAAATGGAGCGATTCGGTAGGTATTTGACAAAGATTTCAAAAAGGTAAATCGCGTCACTGAATCAGCACATCTAATGTCAGTTAGAGCAGTAAGGTTTTGATGTGATTTACATGCAACATACGCACAATAACTGCTCATGTAGTTTCACGAAGGATCGACGGCAAAGGTGTACATATAAACCCTGCGGATCACCGCTCAGTCAACCAACCCCGAGGGACGCCCCGATGCCCCGTCCCGCCCCTTTGACGACCAATATGTCGTCATCGGCGACAAATGCAAAGTCATTTGGCGAACAGGAATGTCAATCATGGTCCAAAATGGATGGCATTAGTATGCAGCGGAGCTGGTAACTGTGAGGCAGGAAAAGGAGAAACCGATTTTATCAGGTGAGCATAACCGTGTTTTACAGTAAGAAGAGCGATTACAACGATGCTAATGTCGAGTGTGCAGGGGTTTCGTTTTCTGTTTGTGGCAGGGTTGTCTATACAGACAGTAAGTAGCTGCTGCAGTCCGCGCTGAATGCAGAATTAACACGGTGTTGGTCAATTCTGTAATAAAAGAAACCGGCAAATCATGCAGATAGTTTTTTGTTTTTTTTTTTTTGTATTCCGCCTACACGGTGCGGTGCTGTCTCCTTAGTTCCTGTGGACGGTTTATGCGACGTATAATATTTGACCCTGATGGGACATTGTATTGGTTGCTAACAGTAACACGTCCAACGACATCATATGGGCAAATGGAGCTAATAACAATAGGCAAATGTTTTAACGAGCGTATTCTAAGAGAAAGGATTTGTAACGAACATATTTGAGCCTACGTTTAGTGTTTTTATTTTGCTATCTAGGGGATACTAGGTGTATCTTACGTCATCTCATGGGGTGTGTTGCTTTGGACAGAAAAGGTCCGATAATTGACATGCTGTAAGACAGTCCTTGTTAGTTCAGAATGTCCCTACGACACTCCCAATTGCATATAGCTGTAGTTTTAAAAGCGGGTGTGCAGTACTGCTGTATTGTGTTGTTCTGCTGTAAATGTGCATTGTTAAACCAGTACTTTCAAAAGGCCCAGAGGATTTAATTTTTTCAGAACAGATTGAAGTCCATGCTGTCTGAACCATAGCAATGGTAAACCGGAAACACCCTTTTTGTTTAAACGTGTAAGCATTATTTTTCAGTCTCAATTTGTATACTTCCCGTTGCAAAACGTTCGACTGTAACACAGGGTTACTATTGTCTAGATTCGAAAGCGTGGGTGATGAGCATCGTTCATGTGATCCAGCTATTACCAAAAGCCTACAGCATGTTAATGTCTCTCATTTCCTCTGGCCAGGACTGGCTGCTCCTGCAGCCCGGAGAGCACAGGGAACCATGCCTTCTCCGCACCTCTCCCTGAATCCTCAGGCCAGGTTTGATTCCAAGTGGCTGAAGACGGATTTGCAGGTAAGAAGGTTTGAAAGTAGATGATACAATGTAAAGAAAATGTGCTGTGATGTAAGACGGCTGGGTCACCTTGTCTAGAGGTCTCAATCATCAATTTCTTGTGGAGGCGTCACCTTGTCTAGAGGTCTCAATCATCAATGTCTTGTGGAGGCGTTTGCTTACTAGGCATGGATTGCACGGTGCTTTGAACTTGCTTTTTTTTAGGAAAGAAAAACATTTGAGCGAAAAAGCAGGTTGAAATGAGGGGTTTCCTTCACTGTGGTTGATGCGTTTGGAAGAGCAGTGTTTTATTTCTTTTTGTATTAAATCCCTAATCACCCCCACACAGGGTGGACATTTTTATCCTTTAAGTTTCTCTTTTCTGCAGTGAAAGTGCATGCTTAATGTTAAGAGAACTTTACATCTGCAGTTCCAGGCTACGGAGTGCATCCCAGGAAGCTAGTTTTAGTGCACTGGTGCCACTCCTCAGATACCCTGGCCAAGGGGAAGCACTTGCGTTGCTGGGAGAGCTCTTGCTGTGCCAGGCGGCCTTGGCTGGTTCTGTACAATACTCGAGCTGTGAATGCTATTCATAGAAGAAGAGTTTGATGCCAGGCCTCCATTTCCTGAACCGTCAAAAGTTCACAGCCCAAGTCAGCAGCTCCATGTGTGTAGATGGACCTTTGCTTTGCAAAACATTTCATCCAGTATTGCTCAAGGATGTGCTGTACACTGGTACTTAATCTGAAGGGTGCATTGTGTAACATTTGGTTGACAGTTCAACTTGGATGTGCTTGGTGTGTTTGTCTCAGTCTGTTATGTTTATTATGACATTTGAAATCATTGAAAGCTGGAAACCATATAGCCATTGGCAATAGCAATTTTCGGATTCTTTAAATGTTTTACGTTGAAGCGCTGCTCTTCGTGCTGTGTAGTGGATTGGGGGTCTAGTTGAAGCGCTGCTCTTTGTACTGTGTGATTGGGGGTCTCGTTGAAGCACTGCTCTTTGTCCTGTGTTTACTGGATTGGGGGTGTAGTTGAAGCGCTGCTCTTTGTGCTGTGTGATTGGGGGTCTAGTTGAAGTGCTGCTCTTTGTGCTGTGTGATTGGGGGTCTCATTGAAGCTCTGTTCATCGTGCTGTGTGATTGGGGGTCTTATTGAAGCACTGCTCTTCATCCTGTGTTTACTGGATTGAGGGTCTCGAAGCGCTGCTCTTCGTGCTGTGCGATTGGGAGTCTCATTGAAGCGCTTCTCTTCGTGCTGTGTTTACTGGATTGGGGTCTCCTTGAAGTGCTGTTCTTCGTCCTGTGTATACTGGATTGAGGTCTTGTTGAAGCGCTGCTGTTCGTGCTGCGCGATTAGGGGTCTCGAAGTGCTGCTCTAAGATGCTGTGTTTACTGGATTAAGATTATCATTTAAAACCTGTGCTGTTCTTTCTACAATTGTTTCCCACATTTTGTGTACAGATATAACCTATTAACATGTCCCATTGCATTTGGTTCTAATCCTCAGTTCTCTTCACTACATAGAGCACGGGTGTGTGGGGATTCCCCTTGGTTCTACAGGTTGTGTGTATTCTATGGCACAGCTTTCAGCATGTTCACAGTACCATACTCTAGATTCATATTGTAAGGACGTTTTAACTGCAATGCGTTAAGTGTGTGTGCATTGGATCATTTATATAGAGAAGATTCGTAGGAATTCAGTGCATTTAGCAGCTCGCTAGAGCTTTAATAACAGTTTTACAAAGTTGAGTAAAATCCACATTGAACACAAAACACATGTATTACAATCTCTACATAAACTAGCTCATCCTCATGAGTAAATTAAAACGTGATTGGGCTCCGTTTCCCCAGAGTAGAGGACAAAGGTTGCATCTGATTAAATTAAAGATAGCATTATTTAAGTAACCTTAACAATCACTCAATACATTAAGGAATGGTCTTTTATTTTTTAATAGTTCCTTTGCACAGGCAGCACTCTTTGCTCTGCTTCTTGCTGGATAGTAATATATGTTCCCTTGTTTCCAGCGTGCATTCTCTCTAGGTGGCTTGTGTGAGCTGTGGAATGAGATGGTCAAAGATGGAGAAATTACCTGCAATGGGGAGGAGTCGGCACAAGCAGGTGAACTTCTTCTTAACGTTTATGAAAGTATTGCTGTGAGTCCTAGTGATTTGGCCCGTTTCACATTGACAACTGAGATTTCCAAAATATGCTGGACACTTTTATTTACCATGCAAAACCCCACCGAGTGCACAGACTCTTAAGACTTTGTTAAGAAAGACATGCTGGGGTAATAAACACATTACAAATCCAGTACTATATGTGCTATTCATTTAAAGAAAGGCCATTGCCGAAACCCATCTGTTCCACTGGTAGGGCCGCTTCTCTTTTTATTCTCTGTAAAGAGATTTACGTTCTGCATGTCTTAGTCATTGCTTTTAAAAGGTTTTAAAAGTTTGAAACACGTAGTTCACGTTTAACAACTTCCTAAAATAACTGCTCAGGGATATAGATACTACCAGAGAGATTCCACTGTGGGGATCTGACTGAATTATTCTGCATTGTTGCCTTTTGCATGAATAGATGCACTGGCCGTGCAGCAGAATAGAGGCTGTTCGTGTCGTATTCATGAGGAGAGAAGCGCGTGTCAGTCAGGCTGGCAGTGTACACCTCAACAGCCTCCCGCACACCTCGACAGCCTCAGTCAGGCTGGCAGCGTGCACCTCGACAGCCTCAGTCAGGCTGGCAGCGTGCACCTCGACAGCCTCAGTCAGGCTGGCAGCGTGCACCTCGACAGCCTCCCGCACACCTCGACGGCCTCAGTCAGGCTGGCAGCATGCACCTCGACAGCCTCCCGCACACCTCGACAGCCTCCCGCACACCTCGACGGCCTCAGTCAGGCTGGCAGTGTGCACCTCGACAGCCTCAGTCAGGCTGGCAGTGTGCACTTCGACAGCCTCAGTCTGGCTGGCAGTGTGCACCTCAATAGCCTCCCACACACCTCGACAGCCTCAGTCAGGCTGGCAGTGTGCACCTCGACAGCCTCAGTCAGGCTGGCAGTGTGCACCTCGACAGCCTCAGTCAGGCTGGCAGTGTGCACCTCGACAGCCTCAGTCAGGCTGGCAGTGTGCACCTCGACAGCCTCCCGCACACCTCGACGGCCTCAGTCAGGCTGGCAGTGTGCACCTCGATGGCCTCAGTCAGGCTGGCAGTGTGCACTTCGACAGCCTCAGTCTGGCTGGCAGCGTGCACCTCGACAGCCTCCTGCACACCTCGACAGCCTCAGTCTGGCTGGCAGCGTGCACCTCGACGGCCTCAGTCTGGCTGGCAGCGTGCACCTCGACGGCCTCAGTCTGGCTGGCAGCGTGCACCTCGACGGCCTCAGTCTGGCTGGCAGTGTGCACCTTGACAGCCTCAGTCTTGCTGGCAGTGTGCACCTTGACAGCCTCAGTCGGGCTGGCAGTGTGCACCTCGACAGCCTCTACTGTAGCAACATCTTCACGGCTCCCTGTTTTCACGTGTTCAATATTTTTTGGTTATTCCCAACCCCTTTTCCACATTCACAAATGGCATAAAACTCATGTGAAAGAAAACAAAAGGAAGTTACACCTCAAAGTTTTTAACATTTGACCTTTGAAAAGAAAAAGGGCAGGTTAGGTTTTTATTTTTTCAAAGAAAACCAAAAATAATACCTTCCAGAAAATTTGCACAGACGAGGCCGAGACCTTGACCTTTCGTTGGTAATTTTATGAGATTGTAATTTTTGGGGTTTCACCCCAAGTTCAAAGGTTAAAAATTGTTAAGCTGTAATTTCCTTTATTTTCTTTCAAATGTATTTTTGAATTTGCTACCTGATTGCCAATAAAATAACACCTCCCACAAGTCTGTAGCACAGACCGTTTGAGTAAAGGTTGGTTCATGTTAAGGGGGTGCCCATCAGCCACATTTTGACTTTTCTATAACTTTTGACCCTTGACCTGATTGATCTAAATGTAAATTTGATCTTGCTTGCCTGAAGCAACCCTAAGAAGCCAGTTCGGTGTGATTCAGAGATGGAAGGGTGTAACCTGTTGGGTGATTTGTCGAGAATGACCCTGACCAAGTTCTGCTCCTCTAGTTTTGAAGCATTGTATTATAAATGTGCCCCGTCATTCATGTAACTGATGGGAAAGATTAGTGGCTTTTATTCTTTCACAGCATTAACACCAGCAACAATTCACTGCTCCCCATTTCATGTGCTCATTTAAAAGATACAAATAAAAAAAATTGTGTTTTCGGATCCACTGAAATTCCAAATATAAAACCTAAAGATTATAAATTGCTGTTGCTTCCTGTTTAATCTCTTCATGTGCAGTAGGTCAGTTGTACTATATGCTAAGCTGCTCTGACAATACGAGAACTCTAATTATAGGGGCAATGCCAACTGTACATAGAGGACAGGGCTGCTCTGCAGTATTATACAGTGATGTTCAAAAGTTTTGCATCCCCTACAATTTTAGGACTGAGACAAAAAAAAAGTGTGAATGGAGTCCTGCTTCTGTTGAGCTGGATAACATAGACGACAGAGGGACTGCACTGTAACCATTAGATCACATTGTCTGGTGATCTGTCTAAAACACCAATCATACCCCTCTGTCTTGGCTATGAAAGGAGTTATTTTATGGGATCAGTGACTATACTGTAACCCCAGCCAAGTCCCGTTTTCATTTTGCCTCCAGACACTTACCCTTGTGAGTATATGTCATTCCACATCCTACCAGTGAACCCTCCTCTGGCTAACCCTCCTCCCTCGTCATTTAAACGGGCTTCGCTTGCTTTTCCAGAGGACAACGGAGACTGTCTCAGCAGCCAGAAGAAGGACGAGTCAAATGACAAAGAGAAGAAGGAGGAAGAGGAGGCAGCAGCATCTGTCCATCACTCCATTATAGAGACATGGGACTGGGGTAGACAGCCAGGTATGACATTCTTAGAAATGGGAGGGTGTGATAGCAGGACAGCGGTCTGTCTACCAGCAGGGTTCTAGCTGCATTGCTTCGGGAAAATAAAACATTTAATAACAAAACATTACTTACAAATTACAGGCTGGAACAGTAGGACTGGGGGTAGTGCACATTCCTGAAGTCTCTTGCTCACAGTAGGGATCGTTTCTGAGTTGTGGTGCTTTATGCCAAGGGATCTGACCAGGCTGATTGGTTATTTATTACTGTATGTTCTCGAACATCAAATTCTCAAAGAGCTTGTTAGACATCCAAATATATAATTTCCCCTTTTTCTTATGCCCTCTACGCTTTACTTAAATCGTCACCTCGTTTAGACTGGTCCACAAATGTACACACCGTTTACACAAGTATGCCGTAATTTAGAGTATTCTCAATGTCAGCTTTAAAGTTTATGATGGCACAAGTTGAAAGTATGTAAGGGTTTTCTTATACAGATTGCCTGGAGAGAAGCTTTAGGTTGGTTTCACAACCTCAGACAGTGATGTAAAGTTTATCTTTGTGATTTTTCTTGATAAAGCACACAATTGTTGTTACTCTGGATCTGACCAGGTATTAAACTCAGCCAGTTATCACTGGTCTCCCTGATCAGTCTGATTGCTTTGCTCAGAGAAAAGGTTTGGCAAAGTATCTGTAAAAGGCTTGTGTGTGTGTACAGTATAAAGAAGAAATAGAGTAATTATAAAGAACAGGTTTCAGTACTCTGGGTGTTCCATAGTTTTTGTATTGCTGGGTTTGTTTGGTTCCCCCTGGATTCTGCTGTTATGTATGTTCCATCTTAACATTTCGCCAGATCCCTGGGATAAGAGCAGGAATTTTAGTCAGATCCCTGGGATAAGAGCAGGAATTTTCAGTGACTGGCTGACATCTGGAACCTGCCTCTGTAACTCTATCTCGAGTCGAATGGAAAATAACTGAATTTCTCAGGGCGGGTTGGTAATGGACATCCTGAGCTGGAGCCAAGGTGTTACCTCTGGGAAGGTATTCTCAGCCGTTAAGCAAAGTTCCAGGAAGAGAAATCCACACGGCTTGGCTCCAACTACATTTTGTCACCCAGTATTTATTTTGCAACCGTTCTTAGCACGCTCAGCGTGGATAAAAATAGCTTCCTAGCAACTGAGTTGTAGGTTAAAGAAACACATGATGCCTGCCAAATTTAATAATGTCAACAGAGAGATTTAAAGGGAGCAGATCTGTTCTTGCAACAAGACGTAGCTGCTGTACTTGTGTAGAGAGTATCCTGGTTGTTTTGAGGATATGTTTTGTGTTTTGTACATCGTTGCTTTTGGAGAATACAGTCCATGCAAGCAGCCGACTGGCAAGGTGTAGAAGGAAAGCTGGTTTCATTTTCACAGATACCCCGAGTCAGTAGCCCCTTTGCCTGTGAATGTAAAGTTAGTGCAGTCCACAAAGAACGTGGAACTGATGGAATGTCCATGTGAAGTAACTGCTGTTACCAGGGTACATCTTCAAGAGTAACTGTTCATCCATATGCCAGGGCGCTTGCACTAAGTTAATCGGATGATTCTGGCTTTTCTGTTGTCCCCTCCATTTAGACCTACTGTGCTGTCAGTAGATTGCTCATTTAGTTTGAAACCTATACCTAGGAACATGTTGGATCCAGACAGTCCATTAGAAGACTATTTTTATACTTTGGCATGGAGTACCAGAAGCAGCTCAGTTTTACAATGTTGTGTATGCTTATGGTTATGGATAGCTTGTGCAAAAGGGCCGTATCATAGGAACGGTGCTCTTAGAAACACATTACTCACATTTTACTAGATGGGACAGATTTGCCTTTTTCAAAATCTGTCATCTTTCACTGAGTGGTACAGTAGGTACACATCAAAAAATAGAGTAGTGATGTACTTCAGTTGCAATGTGTAATTATCTGCCTAATTGCGGAGTGTCACTACTTGTGTCTCAATTGATTCAGTTTGACTTCATTGACTCCTATTTATTCGATGTGGTTGTGTCTGTGCTCACTCATAAAACCCGTTGTGCAATACTTCATGTTTCTTTAACATTCATCTCGGTAAAAGGTTATATGTTTAAATGTGATCTGTTTGAGTTGTGTTTTGACATTGGGGTAGATCTGAACGTGCCACAGATTATCCAGCTGTTTGTAGAGTGCTGGTTCCTGGTACTAGCACAGAATAGCCCTGATGAAGCTCCAGGAACGCAATGCATTGCCTGTAGGAGCGCTTCATTGATCTCAGGTGCTTGAGCGGTTTGTTTCCAGCAGGAGGAGTGCCTGGGATGAGATTAGAAGCTGCCAGCGAAGTTATTCTCCTGTACGTTACACACTGCAGTGTCACATGGTACACGACGCTGACATCAGAATGGTTTACGAGACCTCATCAGTAAGGGGGAGGGACACACTGAGCAGCTTCATTGACAGCATTCAGGGAACTGTTCAGGGAATAAACAGAACAAAAACTTGGCTATTTCCACAAAGTTTCCTTTTGCTCTCGTGCATGGTAAGAAAGATGCAAAAGGTGCAAGCCAGGGCTGAATGCATGTTCTGTGTTGTGTTTTTTTTTTTTTTTTTTTTTTTTTTTTCCTTGGTTTACTTGCTGACTCCATGAGTCATAAATTAAAATCACAGACACCTTGGAGGAGAACTTAGTGAGGCATGGTGTGGGTTTAATATACTGTAGTAGCCTATGATGTATTTATATTGTATGTTTTAAAAGGCTAATCTTCTTCTGAATAAAGCTTTCTGTACATTTCCACTGCCTAACTACAGAGCACATATTGTTCTCTTCATGGATAGATTGGGAACCCTTGCGTCAGAGCTTTCTTTTTTTTTTATCCCTGCTAAATACATCTCTGTCCATTTTAAATGATCTGTGATTCACTGTAGCACCCCTTTATTTTCAGGTGATTGTTTAGTTCCTCCCTATACACTATGTTTTTTTTTTTTTTTTTTTTTTCCCTGTTGCATAAACAGCTGTTGAGCTCTTACTACTTTTTCCCCTTACAGATGTGAATGAGCTGAAAGACTGCTTGCATGTACTGGTGGATGACCAGCAGAAATTGGCCGGCCGCACTGCCAAAACCACCCTATCAGCGGTGCGACTGAGGCAGAGGCTGGTTATCCTGGAGCGCTATCTGATGGCACTGAGCTGCAGCGTTCGCCACGACAAGTTTAAAGCCAGATGGAAGAGTTCCGCCAGTGTGCCTTTACCTGCCGCAGACAAGAAAAGGTATTGGGCAGTAAATGAGGAGGGAATGGGAATGACCAGGGGCTGGTTTCACAGAGCATTTCTAGCAGTAAACGAGGAGGGAATGGGAACGACCAGGGGCTGGTTTCACAAAGCATTTCTAGCAGTAAACGAGGAGGGGAATGGGAACGACCAGGGGCTGGTTTCACAAAGCATTTCTAGCAGTAAACGAGGAGGGGAATGGGAACGACCAGGGGCTGGTTTCACAGAGCATTTCCAGCAGTAAATGAGGAGGGAATAATAATGACCAGGGGCTGGTTTCACAAAGCACTTCCAGCACTTAGCAGGCTAGCACACACGTGGCTCTGTGGTTTCATATGGTGTGGCATTGAATAAGTCAGATCAGCTAGCCTAAGTGATTTGAACTGTGTTCTTTTCTTTCAATCAAGGTTCACCTATAGAGAGGGATTACCAGGCTGCTGCCTAGAAGTGGTTTGTACCACTGGCTAATATGTAGAACTCCTACCAGCTTGGCTTGTGTATAAATCACGAGATCCTGTGTGCCAGGTTTCGGTAGTGGAAGCTTAATATTTATGTATTTTTACCTACAATTTATTCAAGTTAGCAGTGCAGTGCCATATATGTATATATGTATGTATATAAATGCGAGTGAGAGGAAAGCAGTGCAATAAGCTAGTTTCAGACCACATTTCCCAAACTCAGTTACATACGTAATATGAAGCCATTGGCTGCCTGTAGCTGTAAGGGCGTATAGTTACGTGTGACAGTTATGTTCTCTGTGCAAAAGGACTTTAATCAGCCTCATACTGGTAATCCACTGCAGTTAGATGCACGCCATGGTGGGAAGGGAATTTAGTTTGATTGGTTTGGAGCACTACCTTGCTACACCTTTACATAGAGGGAGATGAGAGGATGAGTGTACAGGATCTCCTACATGAACGCTGACGGGGCTTCTCTTGCCTGATTGCAGCGCCCGCCCGGTTGGAAAGGGTGTAGAGGGGCTGGCCAGAGTGGGGTCCAGAGCAGCACTTTCCTTTGCGTTCGCATTCCTTCGGAGAGCATGGAGGTCAGGTAAGCTGCTTTCAATCCAATTCCACTTCCCGCTGACCTCGTTGCGTACAGAGCTTTGAGAGGAACAGAGAGGCTTTTGATGCCGTGGTAACTGCACTTGCTTATTTCTGTTTGTTAATGTGTTTGTGATGTCGTTTACTACGTAGTTAATGATGTAACAATCAGCATTCCTTTCTGTTTAAACCTTTAGGCATCACAGTCTGCTTGCCCAGTTATTTTCCTTTATTCTGTATTATATATTGTCTTTTATTAATAAAATAATATTATTTATTGCTAATGTTTTATATTCTCTTTAAAAAAAAATATATATTAATAAGTAAGGTTACCAAAACACCATTAAAAATATTCTCAGAATACTGCATGTTATAAAATAATCAAATCAGTCACCAGAAATGATTTTGAAAGAGAAAAATAATGTGTTTGTGGAGTGGTAAGCGAGTTCCAGAATGTGCATTTGGATCACAGAGGGAAGTCATGCAGGAGACAGCAGGGTTGAGGTAATGCTTTGCACAAACTGCTTTCAAGAAGATTCAGGTCAGAGACGGAGCACGTGGCTGTGGTGTGATCCAGCTGTGGACCCCTATTCACAGGAGTTATTTAAAGAAAGTCCTTCTGGTTTATTTGTGAAGGAATAGGGCACAGTAATGCATTAGCACGCCATGACAGTGTTGTGAGACTCGTCCATCAGAATGTGTGAAGAAGGGGGTTTCGTTAGTATGGTTAAACTTGTGCTTGCATTCAAGACTCGAAGTGCAAGACTGAGTGTAATGAGAAGTGTTTTCTTAATGAGTGCAGGCTGTACATAAGTAAAGCTGTTCAAACACTTGGCACAATGAACTTGGTGAAATAAGGGTGCGCTCTGTGCTTCATGTTTTTAGTGGTTGTGAATGTAATAAGGCTTCATTGTTTTCCCCAAAACTGCGCACCTGGAGCCATCATTCAGTCCAAGGCCAGTTGTGACCTTGTATCTCTTGGTTATGTGGAGTAATGGACTGCTGCTGCTGAAAAAGCATTAAACTTGCGCTTGCCTCTGGTGGTCAGGTGAGGACGCAGACCTGTGCAGCGAGTTGCTGCAGGAGTCTCTGGATGCACTTCGCGCTCTCCCCGAGGCGTCTCTGTTCGATGAGGGAACAGTGTCTTCCGTGTGGCTGGAGGTGGTGGAGAGAGCAACCAAATTCCTAAGGTCAGTGGTACAGATTGCAAGACTGATAGGGGCTACAGTTGCCACAGCTACAGCGGAGAAGATGAAACACATGCCACCTTGTGAACTGGATGTCCAGCATGATAAATGCACGTGTTTCTCTTGTGTAGGGGAAGACATCCAACCTACTTATCTGCAGTGACTAGTGTTCCAGGGTTCTGTGTTATTGCATTTAGGTGTCTTTCCTGATGTTTGTGATTGCAAAAGACTTGGGTCTCTAGAAAAAGTGAAAATAAACTCTATTAGCTCTTGTTTGAGAAGTCAAAAGCTGTAATTCTCAAAGATTAAGCCCAGTATTTAAAATTGCTTAATGCAAACTGATTATGTCTCTGTTTTAAGCAGCGATGTTCATGGAGCTTCAAGTACCAAAGGGGCAGGAAACATTCCACTCCAGGACCAGCATTTGGCACTAGCAATCCTTCTGGAGCTCTCCGTGCAGAGGGGGACGCTAAGGTATTGGAGAAAGTCTTTTTAAAATGACTGTACTGATAATGACTGTCCTAACTCTCTCAGCAGCTGTTCCAACATGACAGATGACAGGAATGGAGATTTAGAAATATATACAGGCTGCCTATAATGAACCTCAGCTGGGTGGTTAATAAAAACCTGAACCGCTTCTGGAAGAACATCCACTTTAGAGGTGTACTTGTATCTCTAGACATGCTTATCCAGTTGTGATGAAGATTGGTCTGGCATTCTTTAGCACAAGTTATTGAATGTGCACGTCACATCTACAGTTTTACTTGCATTTATTTATTTATTTATTGCATTTATGTTGCACTTTTTAAATACAAAAGTATCACAAAGCACTGTACAGTACATAGCAGAAAAATAAGAACAAACCACAATGCATTTGTATAGCACATCACACATACAGCTGCCACAGTCAGACCATTTAAATAACATAATTAAATAGCAGTACACACATCATACAAAAGCAGCAATTTTAAAGTTACATTAAAACTCACTAAGATAAGAAAGCCATTTTATGTGTGTTTTTAGTCTTGACTTGAAAACTGTAACGGTCCCAGCTTCCCTGATAAACGAAGGCAGAGCATTCCATAATTTAGGAGCTCTGCAAGAAAAAGCCCTTCCTCCTCCCGTGTTGCTTTTGTTGCCCTAGGAATAACCAGCAGCACTGCATCCTGTGATCAAGAAAACTTTTAGTTTTTTTTGTATACAATTGCAAAGTGCCTCCTTTTACAGCTGGTCCTGTACACTGCTGTTTGCTGTGATTCTTTCAGTGAAGTTCTGTTACTGGTGTTGTCCAGTGAAAATGTACTGTTTCACTGGCACATTGTTTTTATCCTACGGTAGGTTGCTGAGAGTTTATACTGTGGCTATAGAATTATTAACTCTCTGTTTCTCTTGCAGTCAGCTACTGTCTGCGGTCTTGTTGCTGCTTCAGCTGTGGGACAGTGGATCGAGGGAGACGGATAATGAAAGATCTGCCCGGGGCACCAGCGCTCCTCTCCTGCCTCTCTTGCAGAGGTTTCAGAACATACACTGCTGCAAAGACTCCCCCAGCACCGAGGAGGAGGTGCAGGTTTGTAGCTGGCAGTCTCACTCTAGCTCATTAAGAATCCTCCTGCACTGTAGAACAGGTGGTGGCTGGCTCAGATGCTGCTTGCAGCGTCCCCATCATACAATATGCATGGAAAACGGAAGAGCTGTGGTGTCCTTGTCATTAGGACTGTGTTCCTATCTCCCTCCTTGTTAAAATATGATTGACACTGGTTCTTTCCCTGCGATTTCTTGTTGTTCTTCCTCAGATCCTGACATCACCCCTGAGCCCAAATGAGAGCTTTCTCCGGTATCTGACTTTACCCCAGGACAATGACCTGGCTATAGACCTGCGGCAAACTGCGGTGGTAGTCATGGCTCACCTCGATCGCCTGGCAGCACCCTGCATCCCACCGCAATGCAGCTCTCCAACATCACACAAGGTAAAGGAATAAGCATGCTTCATCTGTCCCGGGTTCATGTCCACTAAAAGTAGTTTTAATATAAAAACTGCTTTAAAAATGGTAAAAGAGCTAGATATATACCGACCCTGTCTCGCTGTGGTTTTCTTTCTTCCGATCTCTACCCTGTAGGAGTTTGGGATATGACAGGTATTCTATTGCCGCTGCATGCAAAATAACAAAATAAAATAAAAAAGCTTGTCATTGATTTGCTATGCAGCTTTGTGCAGGTGCCCAGTTAACCCAGACAGAGACTCCCTAGGTTGGCCATTGCCTCCAAGGTGCCCTGCTAACCCAGGCTGAGACTCCCTAGGCTGGGCCATTGGCTAAGGATCAGTATTTTAGATTCCTTCCAGGCTCTGTTGGCAGACATGTATAAGATAGAAAGCTTGAGCTGCACATGCTGCCTCTATAAACAGGCAGCACGTTTTCTTGTCGGGATGCGTTGTGGTTGTGTCTGGTTAATGCACCGCATGGCTTTTTCAGGGCTCATTGCAGGAGGTGATCGCTTGGGGCATGGTGGGATGGAAACCTCATGTCAATGTCAGCAGTCCTGTCCAATGTAAAGCTCTAGCAAACCTGGGAGTTACCCAGATCGTCTGCTCTGAGAAAGGCTTCCTCATCTTATCGAGGAATGGAGGAGTCTATAATCAAAACTACAAGAGCGATTCCTTGGTGAGTGTCTTGTATTTAACCTTTAATTGTGTGCTTTGTTACTTTGTCATTTCCCCCTGATTGTAACTTCATCCCAGTGCTGTTAAGTTAGCCTTTACCTTTGGATCCATGCTTGTTCAAGGCGCCGGTGTTGGTTCAGGGTCTTGCTTCAAAGAAGATCCTGAGAATCGCAGCCCACCCCGATGGGCAGCACTACCTGGCTTTGTCGTCTGCTGGAGAGGTCTTCTCTTGGGGCTGTGGAGATGGAGGTCGGCTGGGACATGGAGATACCGCGTACGTACCATTCGGGTTTCTCCAGAATCGTTTAGCTCTCTACTGCCTGGTTTTTATTTTCAGTGCCAACCTGTGGAACAGACCTTATGTTAAAGAAGTGGCTGTTACATGTTGCTAAGACAGTTTTTGTCATCACAGGTCTGGTTTAACTGTTAATATTTGTGCTTTTCCAGAGTTTTTTCTTTTTCATTGCAGTTCCCATTTATCCTGTCACACAACAAGTAAAGCAAGAAAACAAGATTTTTACTTTTGCAATTGAGATAAATTGATGTAAATTTGCTTAAAATCCACTTTAAAAATGAAGCCCTTAGTTTGTGACAGACCGGACTCCTCCTTGGATAAGACAGTTCAGTATCAGTTTTTTACCTGCTGTTTTGAGCTGGGATGGTTGTCGGCTCTGATTCCTCTTTTTCTGCAGGTACTTGGAAGAGCCGACGGTGATCGCTGCTTTTTCTGGAAAGCAGAGTGGAAAGCAAGTAGTTCACATTGCATGTGGGAGTACCTACAGTGCTGCTATTACTGTGGATGGAGAGCTGTACACCTGGGGGAGAGGGAACTACGGCAGACTGGGACACGGTACTGTCAGCAGGCTTCATACAACACACGTGAACACCACGTTGTTATGACACTCGCCTGCCAGGTTGCATGCATAGCTTGAAAAACAAAATGTTTGGAAATTTATTTATATATTTATTTGAAAATGCTGATTATTTTTTTGACAGCATGTCTTGTTCCATCAGACTCTTCTACACAATAAAGCATGTGTTTTTCATGGAGCACTTTCATATTGTCCCTGATAAATTGGGAATAAGGTATCTTATTACATGAAATACCAAGAACAGTGATTCTGTAACATAAAACTCTTATAAAAGGGGTCTACAGTATTCACAAATACAGTAATGTCTGTGTTCACCATAGGGTTATAAGGTATTCTAGTTCTGAAATAGTATTCTAGAACCTGGGGGCACTCCATCTGTAACTAAACTGATATCAGTGTTCTAAAAGAATCTTGGGGGTTGATTTGATCAGCTTGTACTCCAGTGGGATCAGTGACAGGTAGCATGGTGTAATCGACCTAGCTGTTTCTAGCTAACTACTGAAATAGTGAGTTTTTAGTTTCAGTTACTTTTTTTTCTTCATTTTTTCTATATCTATCTCCCAGCTTAAGCCATCTGTCTGTCTTTTTTGTACCCAGGTTCAAGTGAAGATCAGACCACACCCATGCTTGTAACAGGGCTGAAAGGACTGAAGGTCATTGATGTGTCTTGTGGAAGCGGGGATGCTCAGACTCTGGCAGTGAGCGACAATGGTAAGTTATACAAGGTTTCCATTATAAGTCTTGTCACCGTGTTTTCTGTCTTTGGTGCTAGAGGATGAGATTGAATCTTTTCAGTTAGATCCATGTGCTTGAGCCATTTCTGCTCATCACTGTGCTATTGTTTAGAGTTTGTAAAAATACTGCAGAATGCGACTTTGTTGTCAGCATGGATACATTTGATAGATGCTACGCTTTACTTTAAGAATGTTAACTCTATCAATATGATTTGCACTGTTTCTGACAGTTAATGGTGTTGGAGTTGATTCATTTATTTCTATTTTGATACCTCTTTTATTATTACTCACCAGAGTGTTTTTTTTCTCTTCTTTCAGGTCAGGTGTGGTCTTGGGGAGATGGAGACTATGGAAAGTTAGGAAGAGGAGGGAGCGATGGGTGTAAAACACCAAAGTTAGTGGAAAAGTTACAAGACTTGGACATTGTGAAAGTCTGTTGTGGGAGTCAGTTCTCTGTCGCTTTAACGAAATCCGGACAGGTTTATACTTGGGGCAAAGGGGATAACCAGCGCCTTGGCCACGGGACAGAGGAGCATGTCCGATACCCAAAGTTACTGGACAGTTTGCAAGGTGGGTGGATGGTATTTTACACTGATATCCGGAACAAGAAGAGCACTGTGTCCCTTCAATCGAAATATTTTCTGACAGGAATGTTTTGTAATGTTATACAATCTTGCCGATTCTGTCTCTTGTGCTGCCTTGATTAACTTACAAAACAGCTGCACTGTGCACATCATGATGTTGTTGTTGATGTAATGTTGTTGAAGCTGACACCCTGGGATCCTTCAAGAAGCTGCTTGATGAGATTTTGGGATCAATAAGCTACTAACAACCAAACGAGCAAGATGGGCCGAATGGCCTCCTCTCCTTTGTAAACTTTCTTATGTTCTTATGTTCTTATGAAGTGACCCTCCCCCGCTGCACTGTGCACATCATGAAGTGACCCTCCCCCGCTGCACTGTGCACATCATGAAGTGACCCTCCCCCGCTGCACTGTGCACATCATGAAGTGACCCTCCCCCGCTGCACTGTGCACATCATGAAGTGACCCTCCCCCGCTGCACTGTGCACATCATGAAGTGACCCTCCCCCGCTGCACTGTGCACATCATGAAGTGACCCTCCCCCGCTGCACTGTGCACATCTGTGTTTCTTTATGGGCAGTGATGAGTTCAGGCCGCAGGTCCTGATTTAGCTGCAGTAGTTCTCTTGTTCGCTGTACATAAATAATTTAGGACTGTAGCAAATAGCCCAAATTGACAAAACAGCGATGTTAGTAACGTACACCCCGGCCCTGGAGGAGTTGTAATAGGTATAAACCTCTTAAGAATTAAGACTGGGTTTCTGCTTCACTTCCCACATCATTAACACTCCACTACCAGTCAAGGTAGTCCAGAGAGACCAGAACTAAACCAGAACTGTCTCCACTTCATTTCCAGTTGTGTCCTCTGGTTTTAGGTTTCCACCAGAACCTTGTTTTCCAGTATTTGTGTTCCTGGAAGTACAATCAGTTAATTGTGTGTCGAAATGTGCTTCCTTTTTCATTTGAAACAGGCAAGAAGGTGATTGATATTACAGTGGGATCTACCCATTGCTTAGCGCTTACTGATGATGGGGAAGTGCATAGCTGGGGAAGCAATGACCAGTGCCAGCATTTCGACACGCTGTGCTTAAACAAAAAGGAACCATCCGCTCTGCCAGGGCTGAATTCCAAACACATTGTCGGAATAGCCTGCGGCCCTGCACAGGTAGATGAATGTCACTCCAGGATTCTTTACATGTCTTTCCTTGTATTTCCTGTCCTTTTCAGTGTATAGAGAAACATGTGCGCTGTAGATCAATAGCACAGCGACAGTAGACCATGGTAAGAGGATGGTGTGGTTGGGATGCATCGTTGTTCAGGGAATCATCATTGCTACATTTGCAGAACAGATTCAACTTGTTGCTATTTTTTCTGTGGAAAGCAAGTTCCCCACTGCGTAAATAAGGAAATCAGTTGCTCATTTGGATTACGAGTATTCAACCAGTTTAGCCAGTGACTGGCTTTGGCCGTGGATTAGCATGTTTCAGAGTTTTGCTGTTATTCTGTACATGACGGATGCAGACTCTGACCGTTGATCTGCGTGTTTCAGAGTTTTGCCTGGTCCTCCAGTTCCGAGTGGTCGGTCGGTCTGCGGGTGCCGTTTGTCGTGGATGTGTGCCCCATGACCTTTGAACAGCTGGACCTGCTGCTTCGGCAGGTGAGCGAGGGTCTGGACGGCAGCTCGGACTGGCCCCCGCCTCAGGAGAAGGAATGCATGGTAGTAGCGGCACTGAACCTACTAAGGCTGCAGGTACACTTTTCACAATGACTTTGAACAAGCAGTCGGAGCGCAGTGCAGAACACAGTGTCTTAATTATCCTTTGAGCAGTGGTGGTGGTGTTGTTACCTTTTTATTTTTTTTTTACCTTTACCTTCACCCCTTACATAAGGGTATATTAGCTAGTCCAAGATTAGTTGCTAATTGGGGGCTGTGTCTTTCCCTGTTGCAGCTTCATGCTGCTATCAGTAACCAGGTAGACCCTGAAGTCCTTGGATTTGGGTTAGGCAGTGTGTTACTGAACAGCCTGAAACAGACTGTGGTGACGTTAGCAAGCAACGCTGGGGTCCTTGGCACAGTGCAGTCTGCAGCCCAGGCAGTGCTACAGAGTGGTTGGTCAGTGCTGCTCCCCACAGCTGAGGAGAGAGCGAGAGCACTGTCTGCTCTCCTACCCAACGCAGGTAAGGGGCTGTTACATTCTACTGAGCAAGTCTTCTGTTCCCATTAGCAGATCATTTCCATCCATGCAGGGTTTGTGAATCCCAATGCATTCTCTTAAGTTTCAGGCAATGAAATGAGTGTCAGTGCTGGCTGGCGGTTTATGATTGATCTCTTGGTGAGCAGTCTGATGGCAGACGGAGGCTTGGAATCTGCACTGAATGCTGCAATTACAGCAGAAATTCAGGTGAGTTCTGTCTTTCATCTGTTCAATGCATAGCGCTTTAGGGTTCTCATTTTTTCAGTTTCTTTATGATTTGGAGTTGTATTGTTTTCTGGAGCCTCTTAAAAGATTGTTAACCAAGGTTAGAAAATACTTACTGTCATACACAAAGTATCCACGGACATTCTGTTTCCTTCAATTTCCAATGGCTCTTTGGAAAGACCACGTTTTTGCATGCACTGAAGTGTGTGTGTGTATATTTGTTTTTCTCTGCTTGTTGACATGTTTTTGTTTCAAGGACATTGAAGCTAAGAAGGAAGCTCAGAAAGAAAAGGAAATAGATGAGCAGGAAGCCAGTGCATCCACGCTTCATCGAAGCAGAACTCCTCTTGATAAGGATCTCATAAACACTGGCATCTATGAGTCTGCGGGGAAGCAGAGCCTACCACTGGTGCAACTTGTCCAGCAATTACTGAGGTACGAAGCACAGCTTTTGAGAATAGGAGACTGTAGTAGGACAGCTCGGAACAGCAGATTTTACTTTTAAAGCCAAATCGTTGCAAAATGAGACTTTAATATTGTGGTTAGCCTTGAAAGGTTCATTTAGTACAGTCTGATTTCAAAATTAATCCTCCAACCAAAGAGCTGTTTTTGAGGGGGCAAATATCATTGAACTCTTTCAGCAATGCAGACCTGTATTCGGGTCTTGGAAAAGTAACCCCACTTAGAACAGCAGAATAATTCATCTTTAAAATATATTCATATGTTTTTCACTTACATTTACAGCAATTGAATGAGTTGTTCTTGTGTATTCTTTCTTTTAAAGTTACTTGGTGTTCATGTAATTGTCTTTAATACACCAGGCACAGGGTACACAGTAAGTTGCAGGAAAAGTGTTTTAAAACATCAAATGCTTTTTAAAAGAAGATGGAGAGGGGTTTAAAAGTGCTGCTGTTTTTTTGTGTGTATTGAATCTGAGCCTTTGAACTGTGGTGTGACTGACTGTGCTGGTCGTCCTCGGGTAGGAATATCGCCTCTCAGACGATCGCCAGATTGAAAGGTGTGGCCCGCCGCATTTCCAGCTGCCTGGATGCTGAGCAGTTCAGCAAGGAGAGGTCTGCCTCCCTGGACCTGCTGCTGAGGTTTCAGCGGCTGCTGGTCAGTAAGCTGTATTCTGGCATGAATGGGCCCCAGCTGACAAACGGATACAGTGAGTATCGCAGATAAACATGCATGTGGAACTGTTTTTGAAAATATTAACAGGCTTTGGGAATGGACACATTTCTTTTATAATGAATAATAATAAAAAACAGCTACAGAAGAAAAATTATGTGCCAAACCGTCAATGGGCTAATATGAACTGTTTCACCATAAAATAATACTAATGCAAAAACGTACAGCTTTGACAAAATTGCGTTGATTTTTATACTTTTTCATTAATTCATTCATTATATTTTGATATGTTGTACCGAAGTGTACTTTAATAATTAAAAAGTTCAGTGTTGTTAAATGTAGATTTACAACTGGCTACTAGTTTTGTCTTAAAACAAGTAAGACTGAATGAATGATTTTTGTCCTCATTTTACTTGCAGGCCCTGAGCTTTTGGGAGTGGGCTCCTTGCTGAAGAAGTATATTGCACTTCTGTGCACTCACATTGGAGACATATTGCCTGTGGCCACCAGCATTGCCTTCATCAGTCACAGGCATTTTGCAGAGGTGTCCCGAATTATAGAGGGAGATCTGACAGGTAAGAACTAATAAGACTGGTTTTTGTGATCTCTACTATTTCTATGTGTCTGTCATTCATATTGGGATGGGGAAATACTGTCTAATTTAGCCACCAGTGGACATCGGTCCACATCACAAAACCACTGTACAATTTGACTCAATTGGCTTTCTGTGCTTGAGGGAGCCCTGGATCCGAATCGCAAGGCATGTGTCCAGGTCAGGACTGAGGTGCCTGTCTCGGAACTCTGCGGATTCATGTCCTTTAACTCACTGTGGCCAGTGCCATAGTCCTTCCATGTGCCTCATACACATGCTGAATGATAGCTGGTGCATTGGTCTGCTTGTGTTCACTCTGTACCCTACAGACCACACAGATACGCTCTCATTGAAATGTTACTGCTGATCCTGCAGGGGCGCTGCTTCCTGAGCTGGTGGTGAGCACAGTGCTGCTGCTCACTAAGAACGCAGGGTTGATGCAGGAGACTGGAGGCATCCCCTTACTGGCAGGCCTGCTGGATCGCCTAGACAGATTCAATCATCTGGCTCCGGGGAGAGAGAGAGACGACAACGAAGACCTGTCCTGGCCAGGGATTATGGGTAAGTCTCGGTTTCACCCAGTGGTACAGCAGTTAAAGCTTTTATTGCATTATTCAGGTGAACTCGTAATCTTCTCAGATACTGTTGGGGTCAATTCCTTTTTTTTTTTTTTTTTTTTTTTTGTTTTGTTTTTTTAATTCCTATTCGTTTTTGAAAATTGATTTCCAATTCCTTCTAAGGAATTGATATTCTAGAGACAATTGTTGGATTTGTTCAACTGCTTTCATTGACTAACAACGACTTCAATGTCAGTCATGTGTTGCCTCTGTAGGAAGCTCATTAACAGAACACCTCTCGTTTCTGATCATTGATGTGTTGGAATTGATTAAAAGGGGATGCGGTGTTGGAATTGGAAATTGTTTTTAAAAAACAAAACAAAAAACAGGAATTGTCCCCAACCCTGCTGGTGATATTGGAAGAGTTATTGCATACAGCTTTCCCATTGGCTTGCCAAGAGTGTAACTACGTATTGTTCTGCTGCGGCAGGTTCATTCTTCACAGGACAGAGCTCAAGGAATAATGAGGAAGTCTCCTTAATCCGCAAAGCAGATTTGGAAAACCACAACAAGGATGGGGGCTTCTGGACAGTGATTGACGGCAAGGTGTACGATATTAAAGACTTCCAGGCACAGTCCTTGACTGGGAACAGCGTTCTGGGTAAGCGTCTGATGAAATACACATGTGCAATATCTTCCTAGTGCTAGCAATGCTTCATAGTAAAGAGGGAATGTTAATCGGAGTCCAGAGTAATCGAGGAGAGTAGAGGAAAGTCATGCAAGTTTTTGTTTTGTTGATAAATTACACTGCTGAAGTATATGATTATAAAACACTCTGTGGTAAGGAAGTAAAGTGAACCTATACGCTTTGTATATTTACAGGTCATATAACCCAGGCAAAATATACCAGTTACCTTGCTGATATTTGGTATTGGTTGGTGTTGGACATTCTCAAACCTTTAGTTTTAACATACATTTTGTTCCTTGTATTTGCAGCCCAGTTTGCAGGAGAGGACCCTGTTGTTGCCTTAGAAGCTGCCCTCCAGTTTGAAGACACCAGGGTCTCCATGCAGGCTTTTTGTGTTGGCCAGTACATGGAGGCAAGTGGGCCCCTGATCTATTGACCTGTGTGCTGGGTAGTCCAGTTCTGGTGACCTGTGTGCTGGATAGTCCAGTTCTGGTGACCTGTGTGCTGGATAGTCCAGTTCTGGTGACCTGTGTGCTGGGTAGTCCAGTTCTGGTGACCTGTGTGCTAGACATTCCAGGACAGTACTGAAGACATCCCAATACTAAGCAACCTTGCACTAAAATACAGCAGCTTTGAAGTCAAATTTACTCTGCTGAAAAACCATGCAGGCAGGGGCAGATCTTAATCCTGCCGTCATTTAAGTCACTAACATTGGAAAGGACCCTTTCGGGTGTTTTCTAGCAGATAACTATTTCTATAGCTGGGTGGAGTTGTTTATCCCACGAATGCATGATCTGACAAATACAAACAACAAAAACACAAGCAGCAGTATTCTGTGGTTTCTGCCAGTTTTCTGCTGGCCGTCTTGAATCTGTTGATGGAATATTTAAAGAGAAGGGGCACCTGATAGAACAGTGTTGTGTCGGATGCCATGTAATACTGCATATTCACTTTCTCTGTTTTGTTTGTTTGCTTTTCATTTACTGCAGCCTAATCAGGAGACTGTCAACACTCCTGACCTGGGAAGCCTGTCCTCTCCTCTGATGGACACAGAGAGAAACCTGGGCCTTCTGCTGGGGTTACATGCATCTTACCTAGCAATGAGCACACCACTGTCTGCCATGGAGATAGAATGTGCCAGTAAGTATCCACCCTGTGTTTAGGGTAAGCGTCTACAGTGCTTCACCCTGTGTTTAGGGTAAGCGTCTACAGTGCTTCACCCTGTGTTTAGGGTAAGCGTCTACAGTGCTTCACCCTGTGTTTAGGGTAAGCGTCTACAGTGCTTCACCCTGTGTTTAGGGTAAGCGTCTACAGTGCTTCACCCTGTGTTTAGGGTAAGCGTCTACAGTGCTTCACCCTGTGTTTAGGGTAAGCGTCTACAGTGCTTCACCCTGTGTTTAGGGTAAGCGTCTACAGTGCTTCACCCTGTGTTTAGGGTAAGCGTCTACAGTGCTTCACCCTGTGTTTAGGGTCCCCTGAACTGAGCCAGTCAGTAAACCCACAGGGAATGCTGTTGCGTTTTCACTACAAATAAAAGGGACTGCGGCTGTACCCCCTTTAGTGACTGGTTATTTGTTTATTTAACAGACGCCTTTATCCAAGGCGACTTACGGAGACTAGGGTGTGTGAACTATGCATTGGATGCAGAGTCACTTACAACGTCTCATCCGAATGATGGAGCACAAGGAGGTTAAGTGACTTGCTCAGGGTCACTTTAGCTCTTTTTTAACTACACGTAGCATGGATGGAAGTAAGACTCCTATTACATAGCAGTTTCGCCCATTCCAGATTTTACTACGAGCTTACTTATCCACAGTATGTAGAGGTAACAAGCTTTGGATTGGATCATACTGCTGTGCAACGGGAGCCTTATCACCATCCCTACGTAGGCCAACTGTTGTCCATTAAGTAGACACGCTTAGATTTAAAACATAAGTCCATTATTTTTCTAAACAAAGTGTTTTGTTTGAGCCCTAATCCTGCATGCTGTTTTTGTTTTGACAGAGTGGCTTCAGTCTTCCATTTTCTCTGGAGGGCTGCAGACCAGCCAGATCCATTACAACTACAACGAAGAAAAGGATGAAGACCACTGTAGCTCACTGGGCTCCTCCACCCCAGACAAATCCAAACTGTACTCCTGCCGCCTCACCCTGAGCGACCACTCCCAGCCCTTTCTGCAAGCCATTGCTGATAATAACATACAGGATCACACCGTCAAGGTGCATTTCCTGTCCCTTCCATTCACTTTCCTTTCTTCATTCAACCGCTAAAATCCCAGCATTGGAAACACTTCAGCACTTCTAGAGATGCTTTCCTGTCACAGTGTCTGAAGTCTTCATCATGGATTGATAACCTTACAACCGTGAACTAACACACAACACCAAACCCACTGCCAAAAACGCAGCCCTCCATACTTTAAACACTAAACCGCTGAATCGCATGTATATATTTTAGGCCAGCAGTATTAAGATCTGACACTGTTTAGATGACGCCGTTCTTCAGTGATAAATAAAAAGTAACCCCCCTTTTTATTAATGTGTTTATTTTGCAGGATTTTCTCTGTCAGATTGAGCGCTGTTGCAAACAGTACCACCTCATCACACCCATCATCTTCCCCCTCGAGCACCCTGTGGAAGAAGTGGGCCGGCTGCTGCTCTGCTGTCTTCTCAAGCATCAGGATTTAGGTGAATCATTTCCACGCTTCTTCTCAGCAGCACAACAGCAGCTCCTTGTCTTGCGCTAGACCGCCCTGCTTGTACTTGGGTGAAGCCGCTACTGCGCTATAAACTCACGTGTGGAATTCTCATGGACTGTGAGACTTGATATGAAGTCTTTTAAAATCATAAGAGGTATAGAAAAAGTAAACTCAAGACACTACTTTAAATTGAGCACAGAGAGAACAGGAGGGCATAAATGGAAGCTGAGTAAAAGTAAGTTTAGAACAGAAGGTAGGAAGCAGTTTTTTGATAGTTATAAATGCATGGAATAGCCCACCAGGTGATGTAGTAGGATCCAAGACTAGATTCTGTGCTAACAAGAGACAAGCCTTGATGGGCCCAATGGCCTTTTCTCATTCACAAGCTTTTGTCATGTTCTTGTGAGATACTTTGGCCCTAATACCTGCTGCACAGCGTGGATTTACAGAGTGGTGGCACGAGGACCTGGCTTCGCCAAAGTCAAAATGGGGAGGGGCTTTAAAGACCTTAATAATGATTGAAACATTTTATAAGAAAACGTTTAGTAATGTTCCTGAGACCTATAGGAAACTACAGGCCCAATTTATCAGTAATATATTATTTTGTCTCCCCTTTGCTGCTGTGAGAGTAGTAACATTGTGTTAATGCACGGCAGCATTGGCATGTATTAAAACTGCACATCTGTCAATATTGAGCTGAGTGGACCTGCCTGTTGAAAAGGTAATTTTGTTTGTATTGTGTACCTATAAAAACTATGCAGAGGGGTCACTATGCAGCAAACCCCACCTGATATGTGAGGTGCAGTTTGCTGTCCCTTTGTCTCTTTTAAAGCGAGTGAGTGAGACGCTGTTCTTTTTGCCTGGGTGTCTAACCAGCTTTGTACGTGTTGTAATGCAGGTCCCGTGGCTCTCTCACTCGTCAATCAGAGCACTCTGGGGGTGGAGCAAGGAAAGCAGAGGTCGCTGCCCAAATCTGTTACCAATGTGTGCCGCATGGTTTACCAGGCAAAGTGCTCCTTAATTAAGGTAAAACTAATTTATCTGTTAATAAATACACCATCCCCCAACCAAGGACTGCCAACTTATTGTAAATTAAAATAATGATATAACTAATGATTTGCTGAATGTTCTGATTAGCTCATAATTGAAATGGTCTTTCTGTAGGTATTCTACATGTGTTTTACTTTGTTTCAGACCCACCAGGAACAGGGACGCTCCTACAAGGAGGTCTGTGCTCCGGTGATCGAGCGGCTCCGCTTCCTGTTTAACGAGCTGCGGCCCGCGGTCAGCAACCACCTCTCAATCATGTCCAAGCTGAAGCTTCTCAGCTCCCTGCCGCGGTGGAAGAGAATTACACAAAAGCTGATCCGGGACAGGAGGAGAAAGAGAGGTAGGGCTCAGAGGAGTGCTAGGGTATTGAGATTACATTGCAATCAAACCACACCTATTCCTGTAAGGGACACTCGCCAGGCATCATATTTCAGCAGTGGTACATCTACATTACGCCTTACTGAAACTAGGAGACCAGCACATTTCAGTGGACTTCCCTGTGAAGGCAGCTTGTGTATGTTTTGTGAAGCCGTTGTCCTGCTGCTGCTGACATCTCCTAACCCTGTTGAGATGATGACTTCATGTTTCCAGTGGGACAGAGACTTTAACAGCTTCTTTCACTTTTGACGGAAGAAGACGGCCCCATTGCGTTCCTCTGACTTTTCAGTTCCCGGATGATAAAGACCTAACTTTGAGAGATTCTGTACACGTCTGTACTCTGTGATTCTTTAGGTCAAATTGGATCATTGGTATTGTACAAGTAAAAATCAAGCCTTTCGTGTCGGTAATTATACAAAGCCGACCTGCCGCCGCTGTATGTGTTTTATAGTTTCACTGCCATGTGATTGCCACTCTGCACCTTGCCAACAAACCATGCTCTGGTACACCATTCCGCTGGATGCTGTAAGAGTTAATTCTCATTACCGGAGTATTAACCCTGTGCTGATATTTTCCTTCCTCAGGGCCGAAGAAATCGGAATCTGCAGACGTAGAAGAATCTAAAATTGAAAATGAAGAGACCAGTTCAGAAGTTCCTTGCGTGGTCCCAATCAGTCCTACCTCCGCAGATAAAAAGACATTGCCAGTCATAACACCCAAGGTAATCGCTGTCTTACAGAGTCTACCGCAGGGGTGGCCAAAGCTGGCAGTTCCACCCCTGGTGTTTGTTCCAACCTTGTTCTAAATTGTTTCATTCAACAAATTAAACTTCCATCGAGATCCTAAAGCAGGTAATGATCTTCTGTTACCTGTTAAACCTGGAGTGGAGTAGCCCTCTGGGACCGGGATTGGACAACCTTGGTTTGCACAGTATGTAGACCAGTGGTACTCAACTCTGGCCCTCGAGATCTATTCCAGTCCTGGTCTTTATTCCAACCAGGTCCCAAATTGTTAAATTGCCTCTTAAGAGCTTTAATTACCTACATTAGAACCTGCTTGGAGTAAAAAGCTGGACTGGATTGGATCTCAAGGGCCAGTTGAGTGGCGTACCAGTGATGTAGACTTTTGATAGCCCCAGTTGAACCCCTTCCAGTAAATGTAGGCAGTATGAGGTTCCTTTTGTACCAGAACACTGCACGTTGTATGTTCCATCTCTATAGATGGATAGATAGATCATGTATTTATTTATTTTCCAGGACAAGTGGCAGCCTTTACTGAGCTCTGTGGCCAGTGTGCACAGGTACAGGTGGCTGAAGCACAGCGTTCAAGGCGTGCTCCCTCAGTCTGCACTCATGGCTACCATTGTTGAATTTGCTCTGAAAGAGGAGCCGTTGGATGTAGAGAAAATGAGGAAATGTCTTCTGAAACAGGTGAGGACCAATCTATTTTATTCACTGTGCTTTTTTTTTATCTTAAATTCCCTCAAGCAGAGTAAAACCTTTGCATGTCATTATGTACAACATGAAGCTGACACCAGGAGTGTGTTCAGTGAGCAGAGTGCCCATCGCATTACGTGGCTTTTCCTGTTGAATGATGCATGCGCTATGAGCGTTTCCTAACGGTAGCGAGTCGAGCTCAGGAGTGTGTTCAGTGAGCAGAGTGCCCAGGGCATGACGTGGCTTTTCGGATTGAATGATGCGCATGCCGAGAGCGTTTCCTAACAAAAGCGAGTCGAGCTCTGAGCTGCCTCGCTGGATGTTCACATTTTATTTTAGTGAGTTATTAAAAATGTGGACTATTTCATAACTTAATTAAACTTTAATTAAATTAAAAACATTGCAATATCTTCTCTGCCGTTCTAGAAGTGCTAACCTCCATTACAGGTCTCCAGGAGAGAGCGCTCTGCTTCTTGAACACACCCCAGGTTTCCGTGTAAGGTGGAGCCACAATCAAACGCTTGTCTTTCTCTTTCTGCAGCTGGAGCGTGCTGAAGTGCGGCTGGAGGGGATTGACACCATGCTGAGACTCGCCTCGAAAAGCTTTCTACTCCCGTCTGTGCAGTACGCCATGTTTTGTGGTTGGCAGAGGCTCGCTCCTGAAGGGATCAATATAGGGTAACTATTTATTTATTTATTGATTGATTGATTGATTTAGTGTTAGCCCTTGTAAAATAAATATGTTAATTCTGAGGAGTAAGAGAAGTGTCAAGCCAGTTTCAGCGGAGGATTGAAGCTTGTGCTCCAACAGCAAAAACTACTGCTGGGCTATTCCATGAGAGTACATCCAGCCCTGGGTGTATCACCCCTGGGTATATTCTGCAGTTCGGTTGTATTATGATCCTAATTTTGGCTCCTCATTTTCTAAACAGACTTCTAGTGTAAGCACTCCACTACAGGTACAGAGTCCTGCATTTCTCACTGTTCTTAACTGCTGCATAAAGTGTTTTGTTTAGTAGCTTCATTACTTCAGTACGGTTGTGGTTTACCGTTTGTTCTGATACTGCAACTGTCAAAAGCATATGTTGAGTAAACTAAAACCAGTTATTGTTTAATGTCAGTTTGAACATCATTGTATCCTGAGATTGTATCTGAAATCTAACAATCTGCTATTTCACTGTAGTGCTTGTGTCTGCTTCCACACCCCATTTCAGCAATGGGAACACTGTGATTTTTTTGTAAGTACAATTTGTGCCCATGTGTTTTTCCAGGGAGCCCCTATCTGACTGCCTGAAGGATGTGGCTCTCATCCCCCCTTTTAACCGGATGCTACTGGAAGTTACTTTCGGCAAGCTGTACGCTTGGGCGATCCAGAACGTGCGTAGCATCCTGCTGGCTGCCAGCACCAAGTTTAAAGAACTGGGTAAGAATGAAGCACAGCCACAGTGAATAGCGCTTACCACAGGGGGCTGTGTTTCACTTCCAGCTTAGTAAAGTGCAGCAGCACAGGGGGGCGGTTTGTTTCACTTCCAGATTAGTAAAGTACAGCAGCACAGGGGGGGCGGTGTGTTTCACTTCCAGATTAGTAAAGTGCAGCACCACGGGGGGGCGGTGTGTTTCACTTCCAGCTTAGTAAAGTGCAGCAGCACAGGGGGGCGGTTTGTTTCACTTCCAGATTAGTAAAGTACAGCAGCACAGGGGGGGCGGTGTGTTTCACTTCCAGATTAGTAAAGTGCAGCAGCACAGGGGGGGCGGTGTGTTTCACTTCCAGCTTAGTAAAGTGCAGCAGCACAGGGGGGGCGGTTTGTTTCACTTCCAGATTAGTAAAGTGCAGCAGCACAGGGGGGGCGGTGTGTTTCACTTCCAGATTAGTAAAGTGCAGCAGCACAGGGGGGGCGGTTTGTTTCACTTCCAGATTAGTAAAGTGCAGCAGCACAGGGGGGGCGGTGTGTTTCACTTCCAGATTAGTAAAGTGCAGCAGCACAGGGGGGGCGGTGTGTTTCACTTCCAGATTAGTAAAGTGCAGCAGCACAGGGGGGGCGGTGTGTTTCACTTCCAGATTAGTAAAGTGCAGCAGCACAGGGGGGCGGTGTGTTTCACTTCCAGCTTAGTAAAGTGCAGCAGCACGGGGGGGCGGTGTGTTTCACTTCCAGCTTAGTAAAGTACAGCAGCACAGGGGGGGCGGTGTGTTTCACTTCCAGCTTAGTAAAGTGCAGCAGCACAGGGGGGCGGTGTGTTTCACTTCCAGCTTAGTAAAGTACAGCAGCACAGGGGGGGCGGTGTGTTTCACTTCCAGCTTAGTAAAGTGCAGCAGCACAGGGGGGGCGGTGTGTTTCACTTCCAGCTTAGTAAAGTGCAGCAGCACAGGGGGGGCGGTGTGTTTCACTTCCAGATTAGTAAAGTGCAGCAGCACAGGGGGGGCGGTGTGTTTCACTTCCAGCTTAGTAAAGTGCAGCAGCACAGGGGGGGCGGTGTGTTTCACTTCCAGCTTAGTAAAGTGCAGCAGCACAGGGGGGGCGGTGTGTTTCACTTCCAGCTTAGTAAAGTGCAGCAGCACAGGGGGGGCGGTGTGTTTCACTTCCAGATTAGTAAAGTGCAGCAGCACAGGGGGGGCGGTGTGTTTCACTTCCAGCTTAGTAAAGTACAGCAGCACAGGGGGGCGGTGTGTTTCACTTCCAGCTTAGTAAAGTACAGCAGCACAGGGGGGGCGGTGTGTTTCACTTCCAGCTTAGTAAAGTACAGCAGCACAGGGGGGGCGGTGTGTTTCACTTCCAGCTTAGTAAAGTGCAGCAGCACAGGGGGGGCGGTGTGTTTCACTTCCAGCTTAGTAAAGTGCAGCAGCACAGGGGGGGCGGTGTGTTTCACTTCCAGCTTAGTAAAGTGCAGCAGCACAGGGGGGGCGGTGTGTTTCACTTCCAGATTAGTAAAGTGCAGCAGCACAGGGGGGGCGGTGTGTTTCACTTCCAGATTAGTAAAGTGCAGCAGCACAGGGGGGGCGGTGTGTTTCACTTCCAGCTTAGTAAAGTGCAGCAGCACAGGGGGGGCGGTGTGTTTCACTTCCAGATTAGTAAAGTGCAGCAGCACAGGGGGGGCGGTGTGTTTCACTTCCAGATTAGTAAAGTGCAGCAGCACAGGGGGGGCGGTGTGTTTCACTTCCAGATTAGTAAAGTGCAGCAGCACAGGGGGGGCGGTGTGTTTCACTTCCAGATTAGTAAAGTGCAGCAGCACAGGGGGGGCGGTGTGTTTCACTTCCAGCTTAGTAAAGTGCAGCAGCACAGGGGGGGCGGTGTGTTTCACTTCCAGATTAGTAAAGTGCAGCAGCACAGGGGGGGCGGTGTGTTTCACTTCCAGCTTAGTAAAGTGCAGCAGCACAGGGGGGGCGGTGTGTTTCACTTCCAGCTTAGTAAAGTGCAGCAGCACAGGGGGGGCGGTGTGTTTCACTTCCAGCTTAGTAAAGTGCAGCAGCACAGGGGGGGCGGTGTGTTTCACTTCCAGCTTAGTAAAGTGCAGCAGCACAGGGGGGGCGGTGTGTTTCACTTCCAGCTTAGTAAAGTGCAGCAGCACAGGGGGGGCGGTGTGTTTCACTTCCAGCTTAGTAAAGTGCAGCAGCACAGGGGGGGCGGTGTGTTTCACTTCCAGATTAGTAAAGTGCAGCAGCACAGGGGGGGCGGTGTGTTTCACTTCCAGCTTAGTAAAGTGCAGCAGCACAGGGGGGGCGGTGTGTTTCACTTCCAGCTTAGTAAAGTGCAGCAGCACAGGGGGGCGGTGTGTTTCACTTCCAGCTTAGTAAAGTACAGCAGCACAGGGGGGCGGTGTGTTTCACTTCCAGCTTAGTAAAGTGCAGCAGCACAGGGGGGGCGGTGTGTTTCACTTCCCGCTTAGTAAAGTGCAGCAGCACGGGGGGGCGGTGTGTTTCACTTCCCACTTAGTAAAGTGCAGCAGTACAGGGGGGCGGTGTGTTTCACTTCCCACTTAGTAAAGTACAGCAGACTTGCATCTTCTTTTACATAAGACAATAAATATCATAATCAAGATACCTTTTCATTTTTGGAAACCCTAATAATGAGCCCCTTTTTCTGTCCCTGTCTCTCTTGCAGGTGTGCAGCCTGTTCCTTTGCAAACCATAACCAATGAAAACCCTGCAGGACCAAGCCTTGGCACCATTCCGCAAGCACGCTTTTTATTAGTCATGTTGAACATGCTGTCCCTTAAACACGGAGCCAACAGCCTCAGCCTTCTCCTGAACTCGGGCATGCTGGCCCTGACTCAGACCATACTGCGGCTAATAGGTAATACTGTGCAGCCCTGTTATACACTACTTCAGGACTGCATTGAAAGTCATGCTGGTTAAACTAGACTTCTATTCATGAAGGGTCCAGCAAGTCCATTTCAGCAACAATATGGTGTATAAATGACCTCTGCCCTTTGACCTGTATATTAATCCTGCTGGTGATATTAATGGTATGTTAAGCCACTGGACCTCCATGGTGCCTGGCCTTCATTATGGTACAGCGCCACAAAGCTGTTAGTCTGAACTGTTTTATTAAATGCATTGGGGTGTTGCTTGTGATGTTTCTGTGAGCTCTTGTGTAATTTGGAGCGTGTGTTGGTCGGACAGGTCCCAGCTGCACTGAAGATGACAGTGTTTGTGTTCACGGGACCTCTGCCACTGTGCTGGAGGAGTCGAGGAAGGAATCGGCCCCCACTCCACTGCCGGCCTCTGGGCCCGAGCTCTCCGCCATGATGAAAATCGGGACGAGGGTCACCAGGGGGGTCGACTGGAAATGGGGAGATCAGGTGAGAGCACACTCAACAGTAGGAACTGGTATTCACTGTTTGCTTGATATTAAACCAGGGTGATTTATATAGTGCCACTTTGTAGAGCAATGACTGATGGATTGTGTGACTTGCCATGAGACATGTAAGCCACATAGTGTTACTGCACCACCAGGATAATATTGCCAGACTTGACAGAATGCAAAATTGTCACTGGTACACAATACTTCCTGGTGGCTGATGCAAATGGCCACCTGTCTTTTTTAAGAATTCACACTTGCTGTTCTGCAGTGTTCTTATGAAATGTACCTTTATATGACCCTTAAAGGACGGCCCACCCCCAGGACTGGGGCGTGTGATTGGAGAGCTGGGGGAAGATGGCTGGATCCGGGTGCAGTGGGACACGGGCAGCACCAACTCCTACAGGATGGGGAAGGAAGGGAAGTATGATCTGAAACTCTCGGAGCCCCCGCCTGCTGCCCAGTCCACCACAGAGGACTCTGACACCGAGGACGATGCTGGTGAGGAACCTTTTCTGACAGGTCTTTGGAAAGGAGGGCTCGCCAGCGCTCATTTGTCTTATGAATGCTGAGAACTCTGTTTCCCCAGGCAGTTCCATTTTGATGCTCTTTGTAAAACATTGTGATTTGAGTCTGCTGATGGTTTTGTAATGATGCTGTCTTTCTTTTGCTGGTGCTCAGAAGGGGAGTCTGTTGAAAGAAGCATCCATCCTACAGCTATGATGCAGACCAGCACTGTGAACCTCCTGAAGATACTGGCGCTCTCTGCAGGAATCCATGCAGAGGTCATGCAGACCGAAGCCAACAAGACACTGTGTGGCCTCCTCCGTGTGCTGGTGGAGAGTGGAGCAGCAGACAAAACAAGTAAATACTTATTTCTGTATTTATTGGTTCAGGTATAGAATATCAGTTATGTGAACGATGTTGTATCAGTCTTGATATTTAGATCCCCCCCCCCCCCTGCCCCATAGAGCTCACAGGCATGCCTTCTCCCTAAGTGAAGCTGGTACACCAGAGTGCTGCACTGGTATTCCATCCTATTACCTCCACTAGGGCTAGAGTGTTGCAGGGGGACAGTTTAGTGGTTACACATTGCTGCGCATCTGCACTTGGAGAGAAGACATGTTTGGGTACTTTTTTTTGGGTCATGTTTTTAAAAAGTTACCTGGATGCAGTCTAAAATAGAACAAGATATGTAAAAGGTGAGTTTAAACAAGAAGAATATATTAGTTTAGATTCTTGTCATTTTGATAACAAAAAGAACCCTGAACTCCTTTGCTGCTATATGCTTTTCTCCTGTAAGGGTTAGAAAGGTAATTGATTTATCTGCATGGGGCTCGTCATACAGTTAATTGGTGTCTTTCTCTTCTTTTCAGTACAGTTCAGTTCAAACCAGAGATCTTTGTTTTCCTGTAACCCCAGGACATGCTACCTTTGAACATACAAAGTAAATTGCTAAGCAGGTATAGGGTTAGTTAAGAGTTTGAACTAGATCACCTTGCATCCAGTTCTGTAATACAACCAGTAGGTACACTGCCAGTGCACACACCTTGTGGGGCGGCAGTGTAGAGTACGATTAGGAGGAGGCTTATTGTTGTATAACCGAAGCTTGTGAACCAACCAAACGTGTGACTCTGTAGCGCTTTGGATTGGTTCACATCTATGCGCGGAAGGCTGGTTCTTGGGTAATTGGGTATTGTTTACACACCTGGCAGTGGCTGGAGGTGCTGCTTCTGTGAGTGCTAATGGGTTTTTTGCTTCTCCTTCCTTTTAAGCGTGTGCCTCCAGTAAGCAGGTTTCCAGGGAGCAGCACAGAAGCTGGTGCACTTTGGGCTTCGTCCGCAGCATTGCGCTGATGCCTCAGATGTGCATCGCTCTCAGCACTTCTCAGTGGATCAGCCTGCTCATCAAGATTGTGGAAGGCCATCAGTCTTTCACTGCTGTGACACTGCAGAGACAGGTAGGGGTGCAGGATCAGTCTTTCACTGCTGTGACAGGTAGGGATGCAGGATCAGTCTTTCACTGCTGTGACAGGTAGGGGTGCAGGATCAGTCTTTCACTGCTGTGACAGGTAGGGATGCAGGATCAGTCTTTCACTGCTGTGACAGGTAGGGATGCAGGATCAGTCTTTCACTGCTGTGACAGGTAGGGATGCAGGATCAGTCTTTCACTGCTCTGACACTGCAGAGACAGGTAGGGATGCAGGATCAGTCTTTCACTGCTCTGACACTGCAGAGACAGGTAGGGATGCAGGATCAGTCTGACACTGCAGAGACAGGTAGGGATGCAGGATCAGTCTTTCACTGCTCTGACACTGCAGAGACAGGTAGGGATGCAGGATCAGTCTGACACTGCAGAGACAGGTAGGGATGCAGGATCAGTCTTACACTGCAGAGACAGGTAGGGGTGCAGGATCAGTCTTTCACTGCTCTGACACTGCAGAGACAGGTAGGGATGCAGGATCAGTCTGACACTGCAGAGACAGGTAGGGATGCAGGATCAGTCTTTCACTGCACTGACACTGCAGAGACAGGTAGGGATGCAGGATCAGTCTTTCACTGCACTGACACTGCAGAGACAGGTAGGGATGCAGGATCAGTCTTTCACTGCTGTGACACTGCAGAGACAGGTAGGGATGCAGGATCAGTCTTTCACTGCTGTGACACTGCAGAGACAGGTAGGGATGCAGGATCAGTCTTTCACTGCTCTGACACTGCAGAGACACGTAGGGATGCAGGATCAGTCTTTCACTGCTCTGACACTGCAGGTACAGGTAGGGATGCAGGATCAGTCTGACACTGCAGAGACAGGTAGGGATGCAGGATCAGTCTGACACTGCAGAGACAGGTAGGGATGCAGGATCAGTCTGACACTGCAGAGACAGGTAGGGGTGCAGGGTCAGTCTTTCACTGCTCTGACACTGCAGAGAGAAGTAGGGATGCATGATTGAGACTATAGTGACAGCAAGCATTAATTATAGGAATATACGGGGACAGAACTAGGGGTGGAACGATGAGTTGAGAGACTTCTTTATATATCAGAGGTGTGTATTGTATTGTGATACAAGAACAAATGCACAACATAGCTCAGTGTAGTTCAGAGTGGATCTTGAAAGAAGGATAAGTGTGTTTTATAGTTGGTATGAATACATACTCTCCAGCAGTAGAATTCTCTGACTGATAAAGCATTACATCAGTAAGTCTCAGTACAGGTGGTGTCTTTCCCCAAAGCACTGGGGTGTATTATAATGCTATAATGCATAATGTAAATCGCCATTTAATCTCCAAAAGATGTCGTTTTCAGTTGTACATGGTTTATGGAGACAGTAATACTTAAAACAATAAATAAAAAGATTTACTAAAAAGATAAAGTTTTTTCTTTATTTATTTCTTCTTTCCTTTGCAGATCCTAGCGCTGCGTTTACTGCAAGCTGTCCTACCCTCCTGGGACAAAGCAGAGCGGTCGCGGGACATGAAATTCCTGGTTGAAAAGCTGTTTGGCTTTCTTGGCAGGCTGCTCAGCACCTGCTCCTCAGACCTGCCTCTCTTGAGAGGTAAGAGCAGGACGGGTTTCTGTTTCCTCTCTCCAATGATTAGAACAGAAGAGAGCTATCGGCTTAAACACCCAGCATGTAATACACAGAGGTTTGCAGCAAAGGGGGCTATTTCAGGCATAGGTCTGTGTTACACTTTTTAAATGTGTTCATCTATCTTATGTTGAGCAGAGTTTCTTATTGGATGGTGTAACAAAAGTTATATCTTCAAAGCTGTGTGCTCAGGTTTCAATACACTTTGCCAAGACATTATTATTATTATTATTATTATTATTATTATTATTATTATTATTATTATTATTATTAATATATTTTTTTATTTTTTTTACTTTATTAGTATTTCAAAGTAAAATCAGATTCATAATTATGCATCAATTAGAAGTGCTTGACCATAAAACTGAATTAAAATGCAATTATGTGCACCCACTACAATTTTTAATAATAATAATAATAATAATAATAATAATAATAATAATAACAATAATAGAGTGTTCTAATAGTATAGAGCGAAGAAGAAAAGGGAACAGCATCACTGAGAATGCAGAGGAGAACAGTTCTCTTTTTGGCAGACGGATGAGCGCGAGATTAAGTGCAGGGAGGCAGGAGAGCTGGAGCCGGCTCGGGTTCGAAGGGGGAGCTGTAGTACATTGAAACATTTCTTACTCCAATTCAAACTTAGCTTGACACCCAGAACCCGGAAGATGTGTAATCTGCAATGAAGAGGGAGGGAGTGAGGGAGAGCCAAGGAGTCTGACTGCAGCATGGGTACACTGATATCTTTGCACACTACATCAAAAATAGTCCAGTAATTGAGGAAAGGATCAGTGGGTGTTTGGACAATCCTGAGAGGCGTAACTTCACACACATGCATGTGTTTTGATGTTCCGTTTGTCTGGATTTTGTTCTCTGTCTGTTACTGATGTATCTCCGTATTGTTTGTTCTTGCAGAAGGCTCCCAGAGAAGGAGGAAATCCCGGCCTCAGGCATCGCTGACTGCCACTCACAGCAGCACTCTAGCAGAGGAGATTGTGGCTGTGCTGAGGAGCCTGCACTCCCTCAGCCAGTGGAACGGACTCATCAACGAGTACATCAACTCCCAGCTGGACTGCATCGGCGACGTCATGGCAGGGAGGCAGACAAGGGGGGTGGGTGCCTTCGGACGCATATTCCAGTGAACACATTGGCTGATTCATAGGGTTAACATGGCAATTAGCTTGCGTGTCCTAGTGAACGAATGTCCTGTAAAGCAGAGGGTTTCTTTTTGTCCGCAGACCGCTCTGGAAGACTATTTCCCAGACTCGCAAGACCCTGGTGTGGGCAGTCTGATGGCGGTGCTGGCAGTGATTGGCGGGATAGACGGCCGCTTGCGCCTGGGGGGTCAGGTGATTCATGAGGAGTTCGGAGAGGGGACAGTGACCCGCATCACCCCCAAGGGAAGAATCACTGTCCAGTTCCACGAAATGCGAACCTGCAGAGTCTGCCCGTTGAATCAGCTCAAACCGGTGTGTTTTTTGTGTTAAGACCTTCATTTTTATAGAGGTCTTTTCTTGCTGTTTATTAGCATACTGTGTTACAGCAGCTGGTTTATATGTTTTCTAATAATGTTTAGACTTACTTGTAACATTAATAGCTGCCGTGGCTTTAATTCTGCTTGTTTTATATATATCTAAATCGTGACTTTTTGTTTAAATTTTTAAGAAACGTTTCAATAAAAGCTGAATGTTTTGCACACAAGCACTAATTCCCATGCTCTTTCTTTCAGCTCCCAGTGGTTGCGTTCAGTGTGAATAACCTGCCTTTCAGTGAGCCAATGCTGGCCATCTGGGCTCAGCTCGTCAACCTGGCAGGAAGTAAAGTGGAAAAGCAGCGAATGATGAAACCCCTGAGTCGAGGTCTCACAGGTACGGCTGATTACAGTCACTGTTCAGAGCTTGCTGGGAATGCAGGGTTACTGGGTGTTTAGGAGTCAGTGTACGGCTGAGACATGATTACAGTCACTGTTCAGAGCTTGCTGGGAATGCAGGGTTACTGGGTGTTTAGGAGTCAGTGTACGGCTGAGGCGCGATTACCGTCGCTGTTCAGAGCTTGCTGGGAATGCAGGGTTACTGGGTGTTTAGGAGTCAGTGTACGGCTGAGACATGATTACAGTCACTGTTCAGAGCTTGCTGGGAATGCAGGGTTACTGGATGTTTGGGAGTCGGTGTACGGCTGAGGCGTGATTACCGTCGCTGTTCAGAGCTTGCTGGGAATGCAGGGTTAGTGGGTGTTTAGGAGTCAGTGTACGGCTGAGACATGATTACAGTCACTGTTCAGAGCTTGCTGGGAATGCAGGGTTACTGGGTGTTTAGGAGTCAGTGTACGGCTGAGACATGATTACAGTCACTGTTCAGAGCTTGCTGGGAATGCAGGGTTACTGGGTGTTTAGGAGTCAGTGTACGGCTGAGACATGATTACAGTCACTGTTCAGAGCTTGCTGGGAATGCAGGGTTACTGGGTGTTTAGGAGTCAGTGTACAGCTGAGACATGATTACAGTCACTGTTCAGAGCTTGCTGGGAATGCAGGGTTACTGGATTTCGGTGTACATACCAACTGGAAAACAACCTTCAACACACAGAGAATAGTTACCTGTCCATAGGATTAACATTTCATTTAGTGTGTTGCGCCATCTGTCCATTTTTATATATATATATATATCCTGTTCTTGTTTATGCAACAAGAAACGTCACCCATCTGCAGATTTTAAACTATTTGGTAAATGTGATTTCAAAACGAATATGCTTTTGATGCAGGGGTATTGCGAATTATAAAATAAGATGAAAGATATTTCAAATGAATTTACTTTTTTACCCCCCCCCCCCCCATTAAGATCAAGTTGACTTGCACGTGCTCAGATGTCAACAGCTGAGATTATACATCCTGAAGGCGGCCCGAGCTTTACTTTCCCATCAGGATAAACTGAGACAGATCCTCTCCCAACCTGCTGTGCTGGAACCAGTACCAGCTCCCAGCGGTAAGCCTGCTGTGCAAACAGCCAGCGTTCCTGTACATTTCATTTCAATTGGCATTCCTTCTTTTTATGTATACCAGGATGCACTTCAGTAACTTAAGAATCACCCTTTCTCCTTTGAAAAGTGTTGTTTCAAACATGGTGAAACTGTTAGTCTCTCCAGTCATTCATTAAACGCCCCGTCTTGTTGTGTGGGCTGCATACCCCTGCTTGAGTGTACAGTGTCCTTATCCCAGTGGTTTTCACGTTGTTTGCAGAAGACGGAGTGGTGTCCTCCCCTGATGCAGACCTGTCTCCAGAGGACCCCCTACCTCCACTGATCCTGCTCCAGCAGCTACTCTCTGCAGCCACACAGCCTTCCCCAGTCAAAGCCATATTTGACAGACCAGAGCTTGAGGTGAGGTGCTCGGAGTGCCATTGGAAACATACATTATGAGTAACATCGTACTTCTGTCATCTTGGTTTGTACCCCAGTAGCTGTAATTGCATTCTGGCAATGCTTGTTTTGCAATGTTATTTATATAGTTACATGTGCATGCCTTATGGTTTGTAGTTAGACACAATACTCTAATTTCAGTAAACTTTGCTGTATCGTTTAAATGTAAACATTTATTATCCCTTGGATATGTCACAAGTTATTGACAGGGTTTGAATCTGGGCATGTATGGAAGCTATCCACTCTTATGACTGAGTGACTTCTGTTAGAAACCATTGATTTGATTTAAAATAATAAAAAAAAAGAAGTTAAACAGTTCAGAATGCTGATAAAAAGAGCTGAAAACAAAAGCGGAATGCCAATTCCGAATTAAACAGGGCGGCCTCAGCATTTCACATTGTGTCACTCTTGTACCAGCATTGACACTGAACTCCCTGCGTCCTGCGTGTTCATACACTGTGTGTGTTGCCTTGTCCTCAGGCTGCAGCCCTTGCTGTATGTCAGTACCTGGCGGTGGAGTCCACACACCCCTCGTCTCCGCTCTTTGATGACAGCAGTTCCAGTGAAGCCACCACCCCAGTCACAGTGCAGCAAGTCCTGCCCCCCAAGCAGAAAAAGCACAAGGTGTCTCCAGTCCCACCTCTGCCCCTCGTGGGCCAGCTGATGGAAATGGGATTCCAGAGGAAGAATATTGAGTTTGCCCTGAAGTCCCTGTCGGGAACCTCTGGAAGTGCGTCCGGAGTACCAGGTAAGACACTTGACTCTGTTTTGAAATTAAACCTGTGTCTACCATCATTTGAACTACAGGCATTGGTTGTGAGCTTCACTGTGGTAGCGGATCATGTGTGGCTGCTGTCTCTTCAATGGCTGTGTGTTGCAGGTGGGCTGGATGCCGTGGTGTGGTAACAGATCATGTGTGGCTGCTGTCTCTTCAATGGCTGTGTGTTGCAGGTGGGCTGGATGCAGGTGGGCTGTGGTGTGGTAACAGATGTGTGTTGCATGTGTGGCTGCTGTCTCTTCAATGGCTGTGTGTTGCAGGTGGGCTGGATGCCGTGGTGTGGTAACAGATAATGTGTGGCTGCTGTCTCTTCAGTGGCTGTGTGTTGCATGGCTGCGTGTTGCAGGTGGGCTGGATGCCGTGGTGTGGTAACAGATCATGTGTGGCTGCTGTCTCTTCAATGGCTGTGTGTTGCAGGTGGGCTGGATGCCGTGGTGTGGTAACAGATCATGTGTGGCTGCTGTCTCTTCAATGGCTGTGTGTTGCAGGTGGGCTGGATGCCGTGGTGTGGTAACAGATCATGTGTGGCTGCTGTCTCTTCAATGGCTGTGTGTTGCAGGTGGGCTGGATGCTGTGGTGTGGTAACAGATCATGTGTGGCTGCTGTCTCTTCAATCAATGGCTGTGTGTTGCAGGTGGGCTGGAATGCTGTGTGTTGCAGGTGGTGTGGTAACAGATCATGTGTGGCTGCTGTCTCTTCAATGGCTGTGTGTTGCAGGTGGGCTGGATGCTGTGGTGTGGTAACAGATCATGTGTGGCTGCTGTCTCTTCAATGGCTGTGTGTTGCAGGTGGGCTGGATGCTGTGGTGTGGTAACAGATCATGTGTGGCGGCTGTCTCTTCAATGGCTGTGTGTTGCAGGTGGGCTGGATGCTGTGGTGTGGTAACAGATCATGTGTGGCGGCTGTCTCTTCAATGGCTGTGTGTTGCAGGTGTGGAGGCTCTGGTGGGCTGGATGCTGGATCACCCCGATGTGCAGATCACGGAGCTCTCCGACGCGGACACTGTGTCTGACGAATTCTCCGATGAGGAGATCATTGAAGAGCTGGAAGAGCCAGAGGCTGCCTTTGCTGTGGTTGGTATTCAGCTCTTGCAGTGACTGCTAACTAGAGCTGTGTTTCCACTGTGGCAGCTGCATGCTGCCTGCCTCCTTCTCGAGCATGACTTTGCAATACGAAGCTTGCACAGCTACTGTGGTGAGGCATTATTATGACAACCTAGTCTGCAAGAGCACTGTTAAGGCTTTGTCCTCTGTATTTGAGAAGTCAGAACAATTACTTGTTTTATTTGCTTGTCAAGATATATGTTAGTAATTTTAAATAAGCCATGTTTTTTTAAAATAAATAGTACACTGAATCACTTAATTAAATGTTTTTTTTTAAAGCTGCACCTCTGTGTTTTTACTGTTCAGTCAATTTCCCAGAGGCTAGAAATGATAAGTTGGATCATAGAGGCAGAGTATTTTTTGTATTATTGACTCCACCATCAAGGGTCCTTGTTTTCAATTGCAACACAATGACAGTGCTTGTTTTTTACATTGTTGATTTGTAGCCATCTGGTGCTGTTGTCACAGAGAGCCAGACCTACAAGAAACGGACAGATTTTCAGAGCAACGATGATTACGCAGTGTATGTGCGAGAGAGCATTCAGGTAAGAAGGGCTTCAAGTCTAAAACCATACCATACATTTCAGGTCCCAGCAAGGTTGGGTACTGTACAAATGCAAAGCAAAAACTAGACAGAATTTCACTGCCTTACTAAAAATACTTGGCTGTCTAGGGTAGACTTGCCTTTTAGTGTTTGCTGGCATATTCAGCCACACCTGTCTGTTGTGCAGTGCAGTGTTAGACATTGCATCAGGTTTTTTTCTTTGGTATCCACACTTAAACGTGTGTTTTATGATAGTAATAAGCAGGGAAATAAATAAATTTCCTATCGTATAGCAGTTTCACGCACTCCAGGTTTTACTACGAGCTTGATCAGCCCCAGTGTATAGGTAACAAGCTCAGGTGAGTCTCCTATCCCTGATATGACTGATTGTATTTGATCACAGCTATCAGGTACTTGACTATATGCACCCTTTATTTTTCCAGGTGGGCATGATGGTGAGATGTTGCAGAACGTATGAAGAAGTTTACGAAGGGGATGTGGGGAAGGTCATCAAGCTGGACCGAGATGGGCTGCATGACCTGAACGTACAGTGTGACTGGCAACAGAAAGGAGGCACGTACTGGGTGCGCTACATCCACGCTGAACTGTTAGGTATGCTGGGCTTTCCTTTCCCCCGACCCGCAGTATTTCAAAGATTTCTAGCTGCAGTGTGATGGACATTCTTGCATGTTGGTTTCTTATGCCCTTAGGTTTCCCACCACAGAGTTCTCCTTCCCACGTAAAGATTGGCGATAAGGTTCGAGTCAAAGCTTCAGTTACGACACCAAAGTATAAATGGGGCTCCGTAACTCACAGGAGTGTAGGCGTTATCAAAGGTATTTTCTTAAATTGTTCATTGAAATGGGGGTTGATGTATTTATGTTATATTGGGTCTTTTCAGGGTAAGTTATTTCCTTTTGATTTTGAAGTTCCGTTTTCTCAATATTACGTTTCTCAGTGCATGTCTGAAAACAAAACGTGGTAGTGTAGGTGGCTGGCTGGTGGCATGGCTGTAGTGTTGTTCTGTAGCCCATGATGTATTAGATCTACTACCCCTTTTGAGATACTGAAGTCTCTGCAGACGTCAGATTCCTCTGTGGTCTGGGTTCATGCGCAGAGATTAAAATGTCTTAATGATTCAATTCTCCCATCCCATTCCACAGCTTACCACCTTTATAGTTGCCAGAAACTGTACTTCCCATTGTAGCAAGTGTGTCCATAGCTGACAGGAGTCACCTTTTTTAAACTGGGCTAGTAAAAATAAATAAATAAATAGGGTGCCATTTCTATTTGTCTTATGTGCAGCTTTCAGTGCCAATGGAAAAGATGTGATTGTGGATTTCCCTCAGCAGTCTCATTGGACTGGTTTGCTGTCTGAGATGGAGCTGGTGCCCAGCATTCATCCTGGAGTCAGGTTAGTGTCTTTTTGGAAATTGTGATTTTAAAATACTCTGAGATTGCAATCATCTTGGCTCAGTCAAAAATTATGAAGTAATACCAAAGAAACAAAGCTAAGGCGAAACACAACTGGGGTTATGAACAACATGTGACGCTAATGATCACTGGGCTCTGCTCTGTTCAAAACATTCCATACAGATTTTGAACTGGAGCAGTGCGTGTTTCATTAACTGTACCCTGCAATGTAACTGCATTGTCCTGTCAGTACAGCAGTGCGTGTTTCATTAACTGTACCCTGCAATGTAACTGCATTGTCCTGTCAGTACAGCAGTGCGTGTTTCATTAACTGCACCCTGCAATGTAACTGCATTGTCCTCTCAGCAGTGCGTGTTTCATTAACTGCACCCTGCAATGTAACTGCATTGTCCTCTCAGTACAGCAGTGCGTGTTTCATTAACTGCACCCTGCAATGTAACTGCATTGTCCTCTCAGGTACAGCAGTGCGTGTTTCATTAACTGTACCCTGCAATGTAACTGCATTGTCCTGTCAGTACAGCAGTGCGTGTTTCATTAACTGCACCCTGCAATGTAACTGCATGTCCTCTCGGTACAGCAGTGCGTGTTTCATTAACTGCACCCTGCAATGTAACTGCATGTCCTCTCAGTACAGCAGTGCGTGTTTCATTAACTGCACCCTGCAATGTAACTGCATTGTCCTGTCAGTACAGCAGTGCGTGTTTCATTAACTGCACCCTGCAATGTAACTGCATTGTCCTGTCAGTACAGCAGTGCATGTTTCATTGTCTGTACCCTGCAATGTAACTGCATTGTCCTCTTGGTACAGCAGTGCGTGTTTCATTGACTGCACCCTGCAATGTAACTGCATTGTCCTCTCAGTACAGCAGTGCGTGTTTCATTGACTGCACCCTGCAATGTAACTGCATTGTCCTCTCGGTACAGCAGTGCGTGTTTCATTGACTGCACCCTGCAATGTAACTGCATTGTCCTCTCGGTACAGCAGTGCGTGTTTCATTGACTGCACCCTGCAATGTAACTGCATTGTCCTGTCTGTACAGCAGAGCGTGTTTCATTGACTGCACCCTGCAATGTAACTGCATTGTCCTCTCAGGTGTGATGGCTGTCAGATGTTCCCCATCAACGGGCCTCGCTTCAAGTGCAGAAACTGCGAGGATTTTGATTTTTGTGAAAACTGTTTCAAAACCCGAAAACACAACACAAGGCACGCTTTTGGCAGGATAAACGAGCCAGGTAAGTTTTTTTTTTTTTTTTTTACTGAGGTCTGTTAAAAAAAATCAGCACAACTTCTTATTGCACCTTAAAACCACACCACCTAGCACTTCTTAGTGCTGTTGTAAAGGCACATGCGCAATGTGCTACTCATTTATTCAGTTGTTTCTCATATCTTCATAGAGCTATCTGTACATTTGTGATCTCTTTATTCTGCCTCGACAGTGTGTTTAACTTGTGAAATGTTTTCGTCTAGGGATAGTGCAGCAAGTTGAAAAATGTATGTTACACCAGTGCTTACTAGGGGCTGATAATAAACTGATTTGAAATATTAAATATTGTGTGTGCTATGTGCCCCACCGATTGGGACATGTGGAGTTTCACATGGTCCGCAGTTTAAATAGCACCTCCATTTAGCACTGCTCTTGGTCAAACCAGAAGCATTTTTTCTAGTGTTCTGTCAAGCAGCTATATAAACCACTGCATTTGTTTGAACACGGTAGTGATTCGAATATCGTTGCCTGGACATGGCTGAAAGCTGCTTCTTTTACTTGCAGGGCAATCCCCTGTGTTTTGTGGGCGCTCTGGCAAGCAGCTGAAACGCCAGCACAGCAGCCAGCGAGGAATGCTGATTGATGAGTGGTCGAGAGTGGTGAAGAATCTCAGTGTGTCTTCCTCTGTGGATCAAGCTTCTCGTCTCATCGACAGCAGTGAGCAGTGCTGGCAGTCGTCTGGATCACAGGGCAAAGTATGTTGAGGTTCCAATGTGATTAGCCTTCTTGTAGCAACCTCATAACGATGCTGCAGGTTCCATGCAACAGCCATCAACTGCTCCACCTTCTGCAACATGCTAACTTAGTCGTAGCTCATACAATTGTCAAATGCTGTTCTTAGACATGACCCAAATGCATAATCCCAGTTTTGCTTTGCTTAGGTGCATTAGGTTTAGTCTTTAGTCCAGTTATAGGTAAATGACCTTTCATGCTTAAAATGCTTTGTATTCTTGAACCCAACCCAGCTTCTGCTGGATATTTTCACACTGTTCTGAATTTCAATATATGTATTCCAGGATCACAAACAATACTGTGGTCCCCTTTAACTGTTCTTCCTGGTGCAGCTCTGGTTTCTGTATCAGCCAGAGTGAGTCCCATTGGACAGACCATGAAGAAAGTTCTGACTTTGTTTTACTACAGTATGTTGCTTGAAAATTCTGCAACTCTTTTAGTTGAATAGTATAAGAAGCAATGAGCAGAAAGATCTCCATTGATGATACTGCTGATTGTTTCAAGAGTAAGAGCACTTGGTCTGAAGCCTGGGTTTGCATTCTTTCAGCACCATGTTGCGTTGCTTCTGTTTTCAGCACTGGATTCGTCTGGAGCTCTTCCCTGACGTTCTAGTTCATAGGCTCAAGATGGCTGTGGATCCAGCAGACAGCAGCTACATGCCGTTACTGGTTGTGGTTTCAGGTAGGGAAGAGATGACAGTTCTACAGTGGTTACAAAGTAATACTTCAGGGGGCGCTCGCCCTGCCAGAAAATGCTGTTTCTTGTTTTATAATGAAAGTGTGTGTTTGTCTGTCTGTCTGTCGGTTTTAGTTTAGTATCTGCACATGCTAGTGTTTAAAGTATGGGGTCCTGCTTTGTTGTTCCAGGTGGGAACTCCCTGAACAACCTAATCGAGCTGAAGACAATCAACATTAACCCAACAGACACCACAGTGCCCCTGCTGAATGACTGCACAGAGGTACGGCGCAGGCATAGTCACTGTTACTCTCTGTAGGAATTGATTTTGCTTAATAATAAGATTAAGAGTAATATGAATGCATTGATTTTTCTTTATGCTAAAAGAGCATCCAGCCTTGGAAACACTTTAGTTTTAAAAAGTGAAGCATTTGCATGAAAACGTAACTTGCCATGCTGAGCTTCCTGATTGCTTTGTGTGGCTTCAGTATCACAGATACATTGAGGTTGCTATCAAGCAGTGCAGGAGCTCTGGGATAGACTGCAAGATCCACAGCCTGGGAGTAGTGGGGCGCTTCCGAGCAGAGGACGAAGATCTGGCCACCGTGCCATTCCTGGCCTCCGACAACGAGGAGGACGATGATGACAAGACCACCACTGGCAGGTACTTCTGATAACGGCTATGTATGAACCTGTACAGCACTGTCGTTTCATATACACAGCTACTGTACTGATAACAGCTATGAACGAACGTATACTGCACTGTTGTTTCATATACACAGCTACTGTACTGATAACAGCTATGAATGAACCTGTACTGCACTGTCGTTTCATATACACAGCTACTGTACTGATAACAGCTATGAACGAACCTGTACTGCACTGTCGTTTCATATACACAGCTACTATACTGATAACAGCTATGAACGAACCTGTACTGCACTGTCGTTTCATATACACAGCTACTGTACTGATAACAGCTATGAACGAACCTGTACTGCACTGTCGTTTCATATACACAGCTACTGTACTGATAACAGCTATGAATGAACCTGTACTGCACCGTCGTTTCACATATACTGATGATAACAGCTATGAATGAACAGGCTCAGTTACCCAAGTCCACACATTCACTATTAATTTTCCGTTAACAAAAAATATAAACATGATGCAAACTTCAGTTCGCTAACTATATTATCTAATGACAATAGGTTGATCATTTGCAGTGATAGCTTGTAAGATGAAATGGTTACAGAACCTCCTGAGACATGGCTTCAGCTCACAGTCGTTTCTCTTCCAGTCTTGTGAGAAAGAAATCTGCAGGGCTGGAATGTGCTGCGACAATTCGAACTAAAGTCTTTGTTTGGGGTCTGAACGACAAAGACCAGCTCGGAGGACTCAAGGGATCTAAGGTACAGTCATTCACGCTGGCATCTCTTACTCTGTGCTGTATTTGTACATACTTTTGTGATGGATCTACACTGATGTAGATTGATGCGTGTTGTTTTCCACTGCGTTCGTGCCAAACAATTGTTTGCACTGAAAGTCTTGCCACATGCTGGTGTGAGACGAGCCACACTGTTGTATTGGAGCTAGATCCTCAGCTGAGTGTTCGTTAAAATGGATCTCTTTTTTTTCTGTGTAGATTAAGGTCCCATCATTTTCAGAAACCCTCTCTGCATTAAATGTGGTGCAGGTGGCTGGAGGCTCAAAGAGTTTGTTTGCAGGTAAATGTTTTCCAGACTTTTTCCTCCCAGATACATTGGTAACCACTGGCTTACACGCAATGTATGAGTAGTCCCGTTGATTTTTAATATTTCTCACCTTGCTGTATTTGCTCTCCACTCCCAGTCACTGCAGAGGGCAAGATGTATGCCTGTGGTGAAGCGACCAATGGGAGGCTTGGGCTGGGGATTTGCAGTGGAACCATCCCCATTCCCCGACAGATCAGCGCTCTCAGCAGCTACATCGTGAAGAAGGTAGCGGTGCACTCTGGTATGGGATTCTCTTCAATTCAATTGACTATCCTTTAAATGATAACATGACAGTATTCAAATATAGCAGTCTGGTGGGGCTCAATCCACTCTGAACCTTGGCATTTCGATTGTGTTGTGAGTTCACAATAACACGTGGGTTCATCTAAAACAATGCAGTCTTTGTTTCAAAGATATGCAGTATAGAATGAAAAGGTTTTAGTTTTTTGGGCAAATTGATACACTTTTATTAGTAGTGAATATCGCAGCATTCTGTGACCCTTTTTAGACAGTAGAGGGCATAAATAAGGAAGAGTATTTGTAGCTGAATGAAACCTGGATAAGTAGTTGAGCCATCTGTGTTTACAGGAGTATCGCTCTCTAGAGTGAGAAACATATGCCTGTATTTGGAAGTTAAAAAATCCTGATAAAAATACCTGTGCAAATTGATATATAATTGGCATGCGTAAGTATTTGCATAATGATGTGTGTTTTTGGTATTCCCCATTGGTGTTAGACAGGTCCAGTGCTTCTCATTAGAATGTTTTGCTTCTATTTAAAGATGACATGATTGTATATTCAGTGATACTCGGATATTTATAAGGAAAGGGTCTGACTTGGGGACAAGGGCTCCTCCCTACACGCTCTGTAATACACCAGCTTGGTTGTACTTCAGTGTAATTGGTTCCTTTCTTTTTTTTTAGGGGGACGCCATGCAATGGCTCTGACTGTGGATGGGAAGGTCTTTTCTTGGGGTGAAGGGGATGATGGGAAGCTTGGACATTTCAGCAGGATGTAAGTTTCTTTTGACACAGCTTTTCTTTGTCACAAGCTCAGTACTACATGTGCAGATCTATAGGGCACTGACTTGCTATGAAGTGGCAGGACAGATCAAGATCAATACTATGTGTGCAGCTCTATAGAGCACGGACTTGCTATGAAGCAGGCAGGACAGATCAAGATCAATACTACGTGTGCAGATCTATAGAGCACTGACTTGCTATGAAGCGGCAGGACAGATCAAGATCAATACTACGTGTGCAGATCTATAGAGCACTGACTTGCTATGAAGCGGCAGGACAGATCAAGATCAATACTACGTGTGCAGATCTATAGAGCACTGACTTGCTATGAAGTGGCAGGACAGATCAAGATCAATACTATGTGTGCAGCTCTATAGAGCACGGACTTGCTATGAAGCAGGCAGGACAGATCAAGATCAATACTACGTGTGCAGATCTATAGAGCACTGACTTGCTATGAAGCGGCAGGACAGATCAAGATCAATACTACGTGTGCAGATCTATAGAGCACTGACTTGCTATGAAGCGGCAGGACAGATCAAGATCAATACTACGTGTGCAGATCTATAGAGCACAGACTTGCTATGAAGTGGCAGGACAGATCAAGATCAATACTATGTGTGCAGATCTATAGGGCATGGACTTTCTATGAAGCAGGCAGGACAGATCAAGATTAATACTACATGTGCAGATCTTTAGGGCACGGACTTGCTATGAAGCAGGCAGGACAGATTGTCCCAGCTAGAACACCCCTAGTGGGCATTGTGTTAATTTTAAATATGGTTTCTTGGTTTGATAATTTCAACATACATAGAATTAATTTTAGCAATGCATACCATTTCAGGACGTTAGGACCAGGGTTGAGTTCGTACTGACCATCTGCCCTCTTCCCTGGCTTTAGGAACTGTGACAAACCTCGCCTCATCGAGGCCTTGAAGACGAAGCGAATCCGGGACATTGCCTGCGGCAGCTCTCACAGCGCTGCCATCACCTCCAGTGGGGAGCTGTACACCTGGGGCCTGGGGGAGTACGGAAGGCTGGGCCACGGGGACAACACAACACAGCTGAGGCCTAAACTAGTAAGTCGTGGAGTACTGGAAAAAATCCCAGTGATCGACTGGTTCATGGTACTCATAGGCTTAATTCTGTGTTATGAGCAGTGGCAAGCACCTGTTAGCAGCATTTATTTATTTCTACCTTTTCTAGGTGAAAGTGGTTCTGGGACATCGAGTTATTCAGGTTGCTTGTGGAAGCAGAGACGCTCAGACGCTGGCATTAAGTGACGAAGGTAACGGTGCGTTTTCTTCGTGTCTTTGTTTTTAAATGTAGCGATGTGTTGTATGCGTTGACACAAGTTCTTGTTCGTGCAGGCCTGGTGTTCTCCTGGGGAGATGGGGACTTTGGCAAGCTTGGCCGAGGGGGGAGTGAAGGGTGCAACGTCCCGCAGAACATAGAGAGACTCAACGGACAGGGGGTGTGCCAGATTGAGTGTGGAGCTCAGTTCTCCTTGGCACTCACCAAGACAGGAGTGGTGTGGACATGGTACGCTTCAATAAGAGAAACACCAGGCAAACTGGCTAGACCAGTACAAAAAAAAAAAACATATACAAGACCATCTCAAAGCGCTTCACAATAATAAAATACAAATAAAGTAAAAAGGCCTGTAAAACAAAACAAAATATATATATATATAGTGTGATGCTACTGGATTGGTGCAGTCCTGTTTTTATTTACATTGTGTTTTGTTTTCTTGTGTACAGGGGCAAGGGAGACTATTTTCGGCTTGGCCATGGGACTGACGTCCATGTTCGCAAGCCGCAGGTAGTGGAAGGTCTCCGTGGGAAGAAGATTGTCCATGTGGCAGTCGGGGCTCTGCACTGCCTAGCTGTCACAGAGACAGGGCAGGTACATAACCTCCTTTCTATTGAAACACAATGCTTTTCCATTCCAGTAAGAAGAGATTTCCACACTGATCAGTGATCAATATGAGATAATGGTGAACAAAACAAAAACAAAGATCTTAATCTAATTTATTTTTCCACCTCCAAAGTTTACCAAGCAAATGTGTGAATGTCCAGTCACTTTTTTCCAATGGGTTACCACTGAGGGAAGATAAAATGACATGTAGTTTTTGCAACATTCATGCGTGAAGATTACATTATGTGTTTTCTCGTAAGAAGCATGTACTTAGATTAACTATTGATCTGCACGCACAATGCTAATTGGAAATGTGTGCATGGTGCTCCAGATCAGTATGGTAGAATATGAGTGAGTCCATGCTGGCTCTTTGCTAATGCGTTACAAGTGCTGCTTTTCTGGGCCTGAGTCAGACGAGTGTCTTCTGTCGGCAGGTCTATGCTTGGGGCGACAATGACCACGGACAGCAGGGGAACGGGACCACCACAGTCAACAGGAAGCCCACGTTGGTGCATGGGCTGGAGGGGCAGAAGATCAGCCGTGTGGCCTGCGGCTCCTCCCACAGCGTGGCCTGGACCACAGTAGATGTAGCGACACCATCCGTGCATGAGCCGGTCCTCTTCCAGACAGCCAGGGATCCTTTAGGAGCCTCCTATTTGGGTAGGAAGCAGTTTAATCAACGCGGCCGCGTCTCGTCTCCACTCCGCTCGTTATCTTACTGCACTCTTCTTTTGTTATGGACAGCCCCAGACTGATGTCAAGCTAACCCACAAAGTGCTATATCCAATCTAGTCTTGAGGACCTTGTCATTTTAACAAGCTCCCAGCTTCAGTCCTTCAGCTGTCCTGCTAGTGCAGTAAATCCCCATATCCGTGTTCTTGCTTTGAGTCTATACATAGGAAGCGTAACTGTAAACCTAGGAAGTGATTACTGCCCTTGCCTTCCTTGAGTCGGCTTCTAAAGCAATTCAGTGTGTTGCAAATCTTCAAAGGTTGAAGTAATGCTGCTGAAAGTGAGTAAGAAGTCATTGAAAAGGTACAGCGGTTGTGTGGTAGTTATGTAGCAGAGGCGCCCAAATCCATGGCGCAGTTTAGAGAACTGCTTATCCAGTTGTTATAAGGCTTGCTTTTACTTTTCCATACAATGGATGTCCTGGTGCTTGTGGTACTGATGACTTGCGTGTTGTATGTAGAGTGGGATGAATGGCAGTGACATGCTTGATTTATGATCTTGAAATGTGCCGTCTGTTGTAATGACTGTCTTATTAGGTGTGGGGTATTTGTTATTAAACACATCTTCAATGTGTTCAGAACAATTTCCACTAAACTAACCAATATAGTTCTTTATTTGTAGAAATATTTGAACACTAGAATTTGCAATGTTCAGTACAGAATATTGGTCATGTTGATATAATATGTAATATGCTTTTATTTGTTTATTCTCGTTTTCATATCCTCAATATTGTGTTTATCTGCAGGTGTTCAGTCAGATACAGACTCTTCCACAGTCAGCAATAAAATCAGCGGGCAAAACAATTCCAAAGCGAACCGCCCATCTCTGGCTAAGATCCTGCTCTCCCTGGATGGGAACCTCTCCAAACAGCAGGCTCTGTCCCATGTCCTCACTGCTTTACAGATCATGTATGCCAGGTAAGAATGGCAGAAGCTTCCCCTGTTCATTCTCTTCACTATAACCACACAGGGATGTTAGAACCAGGACTGAGGGATCTGCAGGTCCCACTGCATTAGAGTTGGACATGCATGTGGGAAACCACATTCTAGTTGTAATGAAACTCCAGCAGGACATTTCAAAAGTGTATGTGCTTATCAGAATGGGGATGCCTTTCGGCTGTGTCACACTGGCTCTGTCACGTGCTAATACATTTCAGATTAGCTCTTTCCTCCTCCTCCTTTGTGTAAATGGGCTGTGTTGTCTTCTCTCCAGTATCTTGACCCCTCTCATGCTGTCTCCACAGGGATGCAGTTGTGGGTGCCCTGATGCCTGCCAGTATGATTGCTCCAGTGGAATGCCCTGCCAGCTCCCCAGTCCCTCCCTCGGAGTCCTCCACAGCATCCAGCCCCTCTGAGGGGGAGGGTCCCCCATTCCTTACAGAGACAGAGGAGAGGTTGAGCCCAAACCCCTGGCAGGACAGGAGGGGGGAGGTAAGAAACAGGCACCCCGTATTGAAGAAGATGGAGAAAGCCATTCATTAAATACCACAAAAAAACATACTGAGTACAGTAGTACCGTCCCCTGCAGCAAGAAGGTCCGAGGCAATGAGACATGACACTGAAGGTACAGGTGATGGATAGAGGTTCTTAGAGTTTTTTAAGTTTTTTTTTTTACACAGTTGAACTATTACGTAGTTGACTTGTAAGCTGTACGTTATTACAAATGCCTTGTTTCTCTGCCACTTTAAATTGACCTCATTACATAGTTATATGTTTATTTATACATATGTGTTGCCAAAATCTCATCTCATATCAATAGGCAAAGTAACGGAGTGCTAGAATTGACAGAATATGTTGTTGCTGTCAATCAATTCACTTTAAGGTTTTCACAGATCCAATTCAAATGTACCGGTAATGCAATTTCTGTGGCATTCTTTTTATTTTTGTGTGGAAAAACCTGCACTGCAGAGCTTCTCAATCTGACACTCTGATATTTCTACATGTATTTTCTAGTGCAATATGTTCTTTTGTTTTAAAAGAACAAACCTCAGAAACAGCGTGTATTGACTTTGAAGTGCCAGAAAGCAAGGCTGTGCAGGATATATCAAGTTATAAGTGAAATGAAATCTTATACCACCAGTGCTTTCAATTTCATTAAAATAAAGTGAATTGAGTTTTTAAAGTAGTTGTCAGAATGGGAACACCTGTGGAAGGTAAGCCTCTGTTCAGATAGAAATACTCTTTGATAAGGTACAGCATGCCCTAGGTAGAGTATGTGTTGCACTGTGGTGTTCATTTGGACTTGTTTGTCTTGTGTGCTCAGGTTGCTTGTTCAGAAGATGCAGGAACCCCTTCTTCAGCAGTAACTCCTTCTGCTTGTGCTGCGTCTTCACGACCGTTTATTCCAGTAACGGACGACCCCGGCGCCGCCAGCATCATAGCTGAGACCATGACAAAAACCAAAGAGGTGAGCATGTGCAGGCTTCAACAGAGACAAACGCTTTGATAATATAAACCAAAGAGGTGAGCGTGTGCCGGCTTCAACAGAGACAAACGCTTTGATGATATAAACCAAAGAGGTGAGCGCGTGCCGGCTTCAACAGAGACAAACGTTTTGATGATATAAACCAAAGAGGTGAGCGCGTGCAGGCTTCAACAGAGAGAAACGCTTTGATGATATAAACCAAAGAGGTGAGCGCGTGCCGGCTTCAACAGAGACAAACGCTTTGATAATATAAACCAAAGAGGTAAGCGCGTGCCGGCTTCAACAGAGACAAACGCTTTGATAACACTGTGTAACAATTTTTTTTTTTTTTTTTTGTTCCTGGATAGTAAGTGTTATTTCCTAATTGCTTATGCCTCAAAAGTATAGAAAATGTCTATTATTCCCCACAAACTTTGCTTTTGTGACCAGGACAGTGATATTTTGAAATATCACTATTTCCAATGAGAAAACAGGAGCTTTTGTGTCTTTTCGTTCACATAAAGTCAGAAAAAACAACATATGAATCCAAATTAACATGTATTTATACTAAAGTAATACAAAGATGACTACAAAAGATTTAGAAGCGAGTAGTTTTTCGAGATTTACAATTATACTGTAAATTTACAGTTTGAGGCATAAGCAATTAGGAAATAACACTTACTACCCAGGAACAAAAATTGTGTTACACAGTGTAATATAAACAAAGGTTTAGCATCAACTAGAATTGTAGGATTGAGAACTTTTATTTAACGTCATGTAATCAAAGAAACTGCAAAGTGATATTGCAAAAGCTTATCAGAAGCCGTACTAATAGTACAGTATTTCATGTTGGATTTAGAAATGTCACATTTTTTGTTGGTTTTTCATTAAAGTATATGGAAAATGACCAAGCGGTATGTAATTCAATATGTTAAGGTAACATTATTCAGCAAGTTTCCTTCGACTTTATGAAGTACAGTGTGTTAATTCTGTAGGGTTTCTCTTGTACGCACTGGGTACTTTTTTTAAAGCATTCTTAAATGATCTTTTTGTTTTATTGTATTTATTTTATCAGGGACATATGTAATTATAACAAGTGTCACTTATGTGTCACAGGATGCATTGCGTTTTCATTTGAGCCAGTAGGCTAATTTCCAGTGACAGTTTTAACGCTTTGAAGCATTTTTCAGTTGTGTTTTTTTTTTTTTTATTTCTTCCTCATATTGAATGCGAGCTGTGAACCTTTTCTCTCAACAGGATTCTGAAAGCCACAGTAAAACGGCTGGCCCAGAGCCCCAGTACCTGGATGAATTCACAAGCCTGCTGGTCCCCGATGACACGCGGGTCATGGTGGACCTGTTAAAGCTAGCTGTATCCGCACGTGCCGGGGAGAAAGGGAAGCAGGTGCTGTCTGCCGTGCTGTCCGGAATGGGCACTGCCTACCCACAGGTTGGTAAACACGAACAGCTTGTCATGTATCTATCTTGGCAGGCTTGGAGTGTGGGTTTTCAGTGGCTGCTTGTGTCCTGCTGCTCTTGCTAACTGGCTTCCTCTTGGTAGGTGGCTGACATGTTGCTGGAGCTGTGTGTCACAGAGCTGGAAGATGTGGCTTCAGACTCGCAGAGTGGGCGTCTGTCTGCACAGCCAGTGGTGGTGGAGAGCAGCCATCCCTACACTGACGACACCTCCACCAGTGGCACTGTTAAAATACCAGGTACAAACTAGACTAGACTCACGGCTTATTAGTCACTATTTTTAGGAATGTACCTTTTTTTATGGAGCCAAATCTCACTACCAGTTGATAGAAGGGTACTTGTTTCTTATTGTTTTTCTTTGGCTGTTCACAGTTCTGCACTGAAACTGTTTAATTTGCAGTTCTATCCGTTTCATTTCTGTCTTTCCTCACTAGCTAAGTTACGTTTTCATTGCTTGTTGAAATGCTGGTTTCCTCTGCCCTGACTTTCTTGTGCCGGTTGTGTTAGGTGCTGAAGGCCTCAGAGTGGAGTTTGACCGTCAGTGCTCTACAGAGAGACGCCATGATCCACTCACTGTAATGGACGGTGCCAACCGGATCGTGTCTGTCCGATCAGGTGACGCTCAAATCGCTTTTCTTTCTGCCCCGTTTCCTTGACGGTCATACAGCGAATGAAATCATATCCATGATATCGACTACGTGCAATTTCGGAGCACCTTGCTTACGACTTTTAGTCCAAGGCATATAATTCTAGCAAGCACCTGACTACTATTCAGCCCGAGATCCTCTTGCATTCTGATTTGAATGAAACTGTCAGAATGGTCGAGTCCAGACCTCTGTTTGAATGGACTCAGGTTGTTGTAAATGCTGCTGTCTGATTGTTGTGTATTGGCAGGTCGAGAGTGGTCGGACTGGTCCAGTGAACTCCGTATTCCTGGTGATGAACTGAAGTGGAAATTTACCAGTGATGGTTCTGTGAATGGCTGGGGTTGGCGCTTCACAGTGTACCCGATCATGCCTGCTGCAGGTGCGTCTTACACTGCATATTGAGACCCTTTCGATTTATTTAGATTTCATAAGAATGTGTTTAAGCTGTTTATTTATTTTAATACAGGCCCAAAGGATCTGCTGTCTGACCGCTTCATTCTATCCTGCCCCTCGATGGACTTGGTAACCTGTCTCTTAGATTTCCGTTTGAATTTTGCCTCAAACAGGGGTATAGTTCCTCGCCTGGCAGCCTCACTGGCAGCTTGTGCACAGCTTAGTGCCCTTGGTAAGTTTATATTGCTGCTGTACTACATGTTGCTGTATTCAGAAAAAGTAAGGATGACTAAACTCAAACAGTTATACATAATAAAAAGCATTAACAGCAGTGAGGCAGTTGTTTCTAAGCTAATCTTCAATGCTGGTCAGTAGATGCATGTTATCTGCAGTTTTGAATTCCTTAATGAGCAGACCTTTCTGCCTGTGCCTTTTTTTATTTTTGCTTTCAATGGTTTTATTTGTGATGTAATTTGTAGCAGCCAGCCTCAGGATGTGGGCCCTGCAAAGACTGCGCAAGCTGCTGACGACGGAGTTTGGACAATCCATCAACATCAACAGGATCCTGGGAGACGGAAACGGGGAGCCTCGCTCTGTGGTACGCTGCACAGGAAACTGGAGCTCTGCAATTGCAGGGATGGAAATATCACTCCTATTGCACAGCAGTTTTACCCATCCCAGGGTAAAAAGCTTGATTAGGCACAGTGTTTATGTAACAAGCTCAGGTGTGTCTTATTAAACTCGTAGTATAATCAGGAATGGCTCAAACTGCTATGCAATGGGAGTCTTAGTTCCATCCCTGAATTGGATGAATTTTTGGCTGCCAATACTTTGTAGTCTCATACACTGGGCAGGGACTGGACAGCTCCAAGTATAGCAGCAGCATTGTCCAGTGTGTATCCCTAGAGAGGCACCCATACCGTTTGCACAAATGTATGATTTTAATTGAAGAGTATTTCTTTTGAGGTCCTATTGAAGGTTTTGTGCATGCAGCTCATGGAAACCTCCTTTCCACTTGCTGGCCCCTGCAGTGTTCTGTTTTGTTGGCTGCATGGTGCTTCGCATGGCTCCATTTCTTTTGGTTTTGTTTTGTAGAGTTTCACCGGAAGTGCTTTAGCCGCTCTAGTGAAAGGACTTCCCGAAGCTTTGCAGCGGCAGCATGAATATGAAGATTCCATCGTGCGAGGTGGCAAGCAGCTGCTTCACAGCCCCTTCTTTAAGGTAAGCATTGCAGTCCATACCTACATATACAGAGGAAACACCAGGGAGCTGTAATAAGAACTAAGAAGTGGTCATTAGCACACAATGTTGAGCTGCCATGCCAAGGCTCCTCCAAGGTGCAGTTGGCAGAAGTTTACTCATTTTACTCGTTTCTGTGGAATCTTATTCCATCAGTCACAGCAGTCTATTCACATTTCATAAAACCTAAGTTTAATGAGTTACACAAGGGCAGTCTTTCTAGAAAGTTACTTAGTATTAACTCTTTCAGCACTACAAACCTGTAAAGAGGTCTAGGAACTGTAACTCCACTAAACACAGCAGGCCAGATAACCAGTCCTATGTCATTGTTGTATTTCTGTATGAGACTGTGAAACTTTAATTAGCTGCACTGTTTGCACTGGGGTTGTCTTTTTTTTCTTAATTTAAACACTACAGTAAAGGCTTTGAAAGTATGTCTTAATACGCACCATAGCCTACAAGCTCTATTCTGACTACCTGCGTCTTACTGAGCATCGGGAGCACATTGCAGCTACTATGCACACCTTTTCATTAGCGGTGTAAAAAAGGATTTGGACTAAGCTTATCTAATGCATTTCTGTGTGGACAGTATTCAACATGTTATCAACCTTTCTGGCTTAAGAGGGACCCAGTCTGTGGCTCCCATAGCATGGCTGTGTGTGGCGCTCCAACCATGTTACTGTGAGCTTGAAGACCAGGGAGCCCAGTGTGGTATTGAGCTGGAGGAGGTGGGGTGTTTAAATGGTTTCCTCTGTGTTTGTTTAGGTGCTGGTAGCTCTCGCATGTGACTTGGAGCTGGACACTCTCCCTTGCTGTGCAGAAACCCACAAGTGGGCCTGGTTTAGAAGATACTGTATGGCGTCGAGGGTAGCTGTCTCACTCGATAAGAGAACTCCTCTTCCACGGCAGTTCCTCGATGAGGTAATTTACATGTATTTTTTTTGGTTTTTTTGGATGTTGTGTGCGTCCAGTAACTCTAGTGCTGGTGGTTCTCTGTGTGCATCCCTTGGCATTATAATGATTCATCTCTCCACCTTGAGCCTTTTGCACGGTGTGGGGAAATCACCCTGGAGAAGAGAATGAATCACTTAAGGTGGTAAAGCAGCTTATTTGTAGTAGAGCAAAGAGATTCATTCAGAGTACCACCTTAAATCACCATTGTTATCAATTCTATGTGTATACATCTTAATGTAACGACACCAATGTTAGTTTTTAATTGGTTAGTGAATACACTATACAGAATACAAGAAGAATGAAACGACTGTGTTTGGGTTCATTTTGCTTTCTTTCCCGGTCTGTAAATTTGTTTGTTTTCAGGTGGCCAAGAAAATCCGAGAGCTAATGGCAGACAATGAAAACATGAATGTGCTCCATGAAAACCACGATGTGCACAAGAGAGAGCAAGACGAGCAGCTGGTGCAGTGGATGAACAGGTGAGGAGGGGTCTGCTGAGGCAATGAACACAGTGCTGTTTATCAGCTCCAATCAGGGATGTGTTCACTACGTACTGACATGCAAATCCTCCTTCTATGCAGGGTTGACTACAGGTCATAGTGGTATTCTGATAATGAAGCAATTCTAAGGTTGTCCGTTGTAGCTAATCTGTGACATACCTTTTGTACTAAAATGCAGGAGGCCTGATGACTGGACTCTATCAGCTGGAGGAAGTGGCACTATCTATGGTTGGGGTCACAACCATCGAGGTCAGCTAGGGGGCATTGAAGGGGCAAAGATCAAAGTGCCGACTCCTTGTGAGGCTCTAGCCACTCTGAGGCCAGTGCAGCTCATTGGTGGGGAGCAGACTCTGTTTGCAGTCACTGCCGATGGAAAGGTGACCAAAAAACTCATTTGAATAATTGTGTTCATTTATTTATTTATTCCCTAGCCTTTTGGTTACTTGCAACCTTGCTCCCTTGTGTTTTTTATGTTGTCCAGCTCTATGCAACAGGCTATGGGGCCGGTGGGAGGCTGGGGATTGGAGGCACAGAGTCGGTGTCCACACCCACCCTGCTCGAGTCCATCCAGCACGTCTTCATAAAGAAGGTGGCGGTGAACTCCGGCGGCAAGCACTGCCTGGCATTGTCATCCGAAGGAGAGGTGTATTCCTGGGGGGAAGCCGAGGATGGCAAACTGGGCCATGGGAACAGGAGGTAAGAACAGGAAGATCAGCTACAAAAAGCACCTGCCGCTTTGTGACACAGATCATATGAAATAAAGTAGGACTGTGCTTATTCATATTATCATTTAGTGCCATTGTTTTCTGTGAAGGGGGGTGGACATTATATAATAGCCAGTGTGAAAATTCTCGTTTCTTTTCTTTTAAGCCTGTCGCATACAGAAATACAGAGGATATCAATACCTAATTCTCACAGGTGTTGACAAGGAACAAAGACTGCTGATGAAATAATACATGACATGAATGGGTTTTAGTACTGTGAGTGTGCTCTGCTTCCCCTCAGCCCTTGTGACCGGCCTCGCGTGATCGAGTCCATGCGTGGTATTGAGGTGATTGATGTTGCTGCGGGAGGAGCACATAGTGCCTGTGTCACAGCCACCGGGGAGCTGTATACCTGGGGCAAGGGCCGCTACGGGCGCCTGGGCCATGGGGACAGTGAGGACCAGCTCAAACCCAAACCGGTATGTTTCACAGCGGAGCCCAGGGCCTGTGCTCTGTGATCTGATTGCAGCTCTGCTGCATACAGGCTCGAAGAATCAGAACGTGCTGATTATGAAGAACGCACAATCAGTAAACTCTGAGCAGCTATGAGAATGTATAAAGTTTATTATTTGCTTGCTTGAACAAACTCCTGAAGTTAGTGCTAGATGGTGATGAATTAGTGCTAGATGGTTTTGAGTGATGGGTTAGTGCTAGATGGTGTTGAGTGATGAGTTATTGCTAGATGGTGTTGAGTGATGAGTTAGTGCTAGATGGTGATGAGTGAGTTAGTGCTAGATGGTGATGAGTGAGTTAGTGCTAGATGGTGATGAGTGAGTTAGTGCTAGATGGTGATGAGTGAGTTAGTGCTAGATGGTGATGAGTGAGTTAGTGCTAGATGGTGATGAGTGAGTTAGTGCTAGATGGTGATGAGTGAGTTAGTGCTAGATGGTGTTGAGTGATGAGTTAGTGCTAGATGGTGTTGAGTGAGATGGGTTAGTGATGAGTAGTGCTAGATGGTGTTGAGTGGTGATGAGTGAGTTAGTGCTAGATGGTGATGAGTGAGTTAGTGCTAGATGGTGAGTTAGTGCTAGATGGTGTTGAGTGATGAGTTAGTGCTAGATGGTGTTGAGTGATGGGTTAGTGCTAGATGGTGTTGAGTGATGAGTTAGTGCTAGATGGTGTTGAGTGATGAGTTAGTGCTAGATGGTGTTGAGTGATGAGTTAGTGCTAGATGGTGTTGAGTGATGGAGTGAGTTAGTGCTAGTGGTGATAGTGCTAGATGAGTGAGTTAGTGCTAGATGGTGATGAGTTAGTGCTAGATGGTGTTGAGTGATGAGTTAGTGCTAGATGGTGTTGAGTGATGGGTTAGTGCTAGATGGTGTTGAGTGATGAGTTAGTGCTAGATGGTGATGAGTGATGAGTTAGTGCTAGATGGTGATGAGTGATGAGTTAGTGCTAGATGGTGTTGAGTGATGAGTTAGTGCTAGATGGTGATGAGTGATGTTAGTGCTAGATTGGTGTGCTAGAGGTGTTGAGTGAGTTAGTGCTAGATGGTGATGAGTGAGTTAGTGCTAGATGGTGATGAGTGATGAGTTAGTGCTAGATGGTGTTGAGTGAGTTAGTGCTAGATGGTGATGAGTGAGTTAGTGCTAGATGGTGATGAGTGATGAGTTAGTGCTAGATGGTTGAGTGCTAGATGGTGTTGAGTGAGTTAGTGATGGTGTTGAGTGATGAGTTAGTGCTAGTTAGTGCTAGATGGTGATGTGATGAGTGCTATGAGTTAGTGCTAGATGGTGATGAGTGAGTTAGTGCTAGATGGTGATGAATGAGTTAGTGCTAGATGGTGATGAGTGAGTTAGTGCTAGATGGTGATGAGTGAGTTAGTGCTAGATGGTGATGAGTGAGTTAGTGCTAGATTGTGATGAGTGATGAGTTAGTGCTAGATGGTGTGGGAGTTCCCTGCAGGGACATGATGACAGTCCCATGTTTCTGTAGGTGGAGGCTCTGCAGGGCCACCGCGTGGTCGATGTGGCCTGTGGCAGTGGGGATGCACAGACCCTCTGTCTGACGGATGATGACACTGTCTGGTCTTGGGGAGATGGAGACTACGGCAAGCTGGGGCGGGGAGGCAGCGATGGCTGCAAGGTCCCGATGAAGGTATGAGGGATTATTCTAATCTCATCAGTGGAAGGATAGTGGAAGCAACTAGATTCATTTTACTATGTATCTTAATCCATGTTATTAATGATACTGGACAACAGTGAGTCAATTGAATCAAGCACAACTGTCTAATCATATCCTTTATGAAAAGAGTGGCAGCCTTTCCTAATCAGAAAGGCAGGTTTAATTAGAGTTTGGCTGAAGAAAAAGAGCTTTAATCCGTGCCTCTCTTGGATGTGGCTGTAACACCTGATCATTTCCTCTAGGCATTGTGCTAGCTCTTGCAGATAAAGTCAACTCTCAATGGATATGTGGCTGCATGAAGCAGTGAAGAGTAATTGCATTGATTCAGTGATGGAGTCCTCCTGAGGGGCTCTGTGCTTTCAAATCACAAGACTTCTGAACCGTCTCTTGTATTGTGCAGATGGACTCTCTCACTGGCGTTGGAGTTGTAAAGGTGGAATGTGGATCTCAGTTTTCTGTAGCTCTTGCCAAGTCTGGAGCTGTGTATACATGGTATGTGGAATCAGAATGAACAGCTGTAAGCTTGTATTCTGTACTCTAGTGCAGGGGTTCCCAAACTGGCCTGCGACGCAGTCCCAAGTGGGCTGTGAGCAACCATGTTCTTTTGTGAATATATAATAACAAAAAGCTACAATAAAATACTAATGAAGGAAAAAATAAGATTCAAATGAAAAATGTTTATTTGCAGCATTAGAACTTTAAAATGTTTTGAATTTGTAATTTTTACTAAGTGCTAACAGTGGGCCGGAGGGCCTAATGTAGCTGAACAGGTGGGCCTCGGGGAAAAGTTTGGGAACCTCAGCTCTACTACACTGTGCTAATGTAGTGAGTCCTTGAGGGCTTATGATATGTAAGTGATTCAGTACATGCTGTGTAGGTGGGTCCATTGAGAAGTAAGCATTTCCTTCAAAGAGGAGTGCATTTGACACACAGACATGTGAAATAGAGATCAATATGTGCTTCCTAGGGCAGTGGTGTCTGTGTGCTGTTTGAAATGTCAGATTGTAATTACGGATTGTATTTGTTGCTGTTGTTTTTGCTTCTATTTGGGAGGGTTAGATGCACATCATGGGAGGACAATCTAGTTAACATGTATTAAATTAAACTGCCTCCCATGTGCCCTGATGGCATACATCTCCAAATCCCAGCAACCCATTCAGGAAGCGAAGACGTCTGTGCAGTAGCCTGTCTTTGAAAGGCCAGATAAGACTGCCATGGGGACCTAACAGCCATTTCCATTGTGCTGCATTCCTCTGCAGTCTTGCATTTCCATTGTGCTGCATTCCTCTGCAGTCTTGCATTTCCATTGTGCTGCATTCCTCTGCAGTCTTGCATTTCCATTGTGCTGCATTCCTCCACAGTCTTGCATTCCTCTGCAGTCTTGCATTTCCATTGTGCTGCATTCCTCCACAGTTTTGCATTCCTCTGCAGTCTTGCATTTCCATTGTGCTGCATTTCTCCACAGTCTTGCATTCCTCTGCAGTCTTGCATTTCCATTGTGCTGTATTCCTTCACAGTCTTGCATTTTTAATCTCGCACAGGGGCAAAGGTGACTACCACAGGCTGGGCCATGGCTCTGATGACCATGTGAGGAGACCGCGACAGGTCCAAGGACTGCAAGGGAAGAAAGTCATTGCTATTGCCACAGGGTCTCTTCACTGTGTATGCTGCACAGAGGATGGTAGGGCATGTGCATGCTACAATACACAAGCACTGAGCAATATCATGCGTTTCCTCTGGGTTATAGTAAATGTTTTAATGGAATGCTGTGGGTTCTGGGGTAATTATTCCACAGTGTGTATGACTGAATCACATGCGTCAGTCCTATTCAGTCTCTTTGATCAATTAGACCTATCCTGAATAAGACTAGGTCTGTGTTTCTTGTTTTTGTATTTTAACCCCCAGACTATTTTACAAGTGACTTCAATACTAACAAAATAAAAGCATGCTTCTGTTTAATATGGGTGTGCTGCGAAGCTTGTTTTCAGGTTACTTTTGCACTCAAGTCAGTCAGTTAAATGTACCGAATCCTCTTTCAGGAGGTTTAATCTTTGCGGCGTCCTTCTCATTATCCCTGCAGAATGTCTTCTTTCCCTTTCCTGTTCGAAAGCCCGAATGTGTTCAGCATACAAAGTACAGTACCGTACTACAATTTAAATGATAGTTTGGATTCAACTGAAGCACAGGATTTGTGACCTGTTTCTGTATATTAATGCTTCTGTGTGAAATGGTGAACATGTTATTTGGCATAGTACTTGTTTTTTTTATTGCCAATGTTGTTAGTTTTTTTTTTTTTTTTTTTTTTTTTTACAGAATTTTGATGTCCTTGCTAGTTATTTTCAACACAAATACATTGCTGTTTAAGAGAAACCTCTGCATTGTCTTATTTATATCAGGAGAAGTGTACACTTGGGGGGACAATGATGAGGGACAGCTTGGAGATGGAACCACCAACGCTATCCAGCGCCCCCGCCTGGTGGCAGCTCTGCAGGGGAAGAAGATTAACCGTGTGGCTTGTGGCTCGGCTCACACTCTAGCCTGGTCCACCAGCAAACCTGCCAACGCTGGGAAGCTCCCTGCTCAGGTACTCCACACTGCTCTGGTACAGTATGTTAATATTCACCTACTGGTGTAAAAGTGAGCTAGATAGCCAAAAGGCTTGTCTTGCCTGATATATTTTTTGTCAAATGAAATGCAATTCTAGAGCAATGTACCTAATAAACAAACAAAAAACTTCCAGGTTCCCATGGAGTACAACCATCTCCAGGAGATCCCAATCCTTGCACTGCGGAACAGGCTGCTGCTGCTGCACCACATCTCGGAGGTCTTCTGCCCGTGCATCCCCATGTTCCACCTGGAGGGACGGCTGGGTGAGGCCGGCCAAGGGCCTTCCGTCGGCTTTCATACACTACGTGGGATACTGATCTCACAGGGCAAGGTGAGCGGCCACATCGCTGGTGAACTGCTTTACTTGTGGGTCTTCAAAAGTAGCTGTGCTTTTAACAAGTGGAAATCATCTAGTTTTTAATTATTTTTTTATTAACTGCTGAAAACAAATTATTTTCTTCTATGTGTTGCCTAATTGTATTGCTAAAAACGAACTTCAAAAGAACAAACAAAACTATGAGGCTGCCAGCTGAAATATATATTTTCTTCAGCTTTTTTTTTCAGAATGTCAAAATGAAAAGTTTATTCACACTAGTTAGTGTAATTGAAGGATTGTTGTATATAATACAAAAGTATCCACATTCTCTGTGTGAATAGTCCCTAATCTAAACCCGGCAAATATATATCTATATATATTAATATAATATATATATATATATATATATATATATATATATATATATATATATATATATATGTATGTATATGTATGTGTGTAATGTGTGTATGTAAAGTGTGTGTGTTTATGTGTAACATGTTGGAATACTGATTCAGTGACCCCCTGGTCTCGCTCACATAGGAAGCTGCATTCCGCAAGGTTGTCCAGGCAACCATGGTGAGAGATCGGCAGCATGGACCGGTTGTTGAGCTGAACAGAATACAGGTACTGTTGGAAACCATGGGCTGTACTTGCAGAGTGTTTCCTGCAGTCTTTAATGAATCCTATTTCTGGAAAGCAGAACAAATCACGTTAATGTTACCCAAACAAAAACAAAACCCCTTGAGTGCTTTAAACAGCTTGCAATAAATATATTGCATCAGTGTGTGATTCGGGTGTTGTAAAATTAACAGGCTTTTTACAAGAAACAGGAGTCAATTCAAACTGGTGTAAAAGCTTAGAAAATATGGCCCCATAAGTTTAATTCATAAACTGCTTAGGTTTCTGCTAAAGTTTATACTGTATACTGCCAACTTAGTATCTGACATATTATTGTTTAAATGTATATGATAAATCTATGTTAAATGGTCCTGTCCTGCCCTGACTGGTCTGGTAAGTAAAGCATAGAGGGGTTTGGAATGGTTCCTGAAACACTTTCTTAACACCAATATTTAAGACACAGCTCTTGCCCGGGAGCGCTAGCACGTCTTCTCTCAGCGATTTCTGATGTTCTCTCTCGGCTGATGCAGCTTTCAGTCTGGGTATTTCGCTCTAGGTTCTGGTTGTGCTGTACATGTGATTTATTTGACAATGCTGGAGACTGTTATCCTTGTGTGAAAGCTTTGTATCCCTGTCCTCCCAGGACTGCAGTTTATTAAAGACCACTGCACCTTGCCCCAGAGCTACACAAATAATATGTCTTTGTTTACAAACATGCACAGTGCTTGACCATGCCAGAATGCCATCACAACTCATGTGCCTGCATGCTTGTTCCCCAGGTGAAGCGCTCCAGGAGTAAAGGGGGCTTAGCTGGTCCAGATGGCACAAAGTCTGTCTTCGGGCAAATGTGTGCCAAGATGGGCTCCTTCAGTCCGGACAGCCTCCTCCTTCCTCACCGCGTCTGGAAAGTCAAGTTTGTGGGTATGTTGAGCCAGTCCGCTGAATTATTTATTCCATATTTGATTACTTCAGTTCCCAATGCTGTCCAGAGCATAATATCATTTTGAATTCATGTTAGAAAACTGTTACCTGAACAAGCATTTATCTTTAAGTTTCTTGTTGCTAGTTTTTTGTAACTATCCAGTAATTATCTTGCTAAATCTAAGCCAGTATACAGCTATGGACAAACATTTTGCATTACCCTATAGAATTAACTAATTTTGCTTCATGAAGTTGAATGAAACCTGCTGAATAATGTTACGTTCACACATTGAATTGCATACCGCTTCGTAGTTTTCCATATACTTGATTTGCATCAGCCACCTCTCTCTGTGGTTATCCAAGGATTAGCCTGTACAATAAGGGCTTGATAATATCCACACTGATTCCCTGCTACAGTCCAGTGCTCTGAAACAGTTTTTGCAGGATTGTAGGCTGATCAAATCAGCCACTTTGTCACTCCGATGTGGCATACAAAAAAACACTGCATTTCAATATGCGCGTCAGCCAAGTAAAACACCAAAAAACACTGCATTTCAATATGCGCGTTAGCCAAGTAAAACACCAAAAAAGGGTGGCGGGCAATCCTGTACCTGTTTGTTTCTATAATATAAACCATTAGATGGAGTGGACTGTCAGTGTGATGGTTTGTGCTTCCCTAGGGGAGTCTGTGGATGACTGCGGAGGAGGCTACAGTGAGTCCATTGCAGAGATGTGCGAGGAGCTGCAGAACGGCCTGACTCCTCTGCTGATCGTCACTCCCAACGGCAGGGATGAGTCTGGAGCCAACCGGGACTGCTTCCTGCTGAACCCGGCAGCCAAGTCTCCTCTTCACATGAACATGTTCCGCTTTCTGGGTGAGTCACAACAGCACTTCTGAGTGCTGCATGCATTTAATACAAATAAAGGAAAGTAGAAAAATACCAAGCAAGAGCTGAATCCAATTTTTTAAAAAGGAGACGATTTCAGGTCAAGCAAACGCGTTGCGGCTACAGGCCTTCAGCAGTGCGGCTTTACAGACCAGTTCCTGCGCACGGCATTCCTGCGCATGCCATTCTTACACAGGTACATACATTTAATGACACTGGTGCTGCATATCTAATAATTTCTTTATTATTTTCTTTCTTCTTGTTTTGCTAGGTGTGCTGCTCGGCATTGCCATCCGCACAGGCAGTCCTCTGAGTCTCAGCCTGGCTGAACCTGTCTGGAAGCAGCTGGCAGGGATGAGCCTCACTATTGCTGACCTCAGTGAGGCGAGTACTAAACACTCTTCTAAACTCCACACCAACAAACATGGGCTTGCACCATTCTGGACGCACTGGTCGGAATCACAAAGGCCTATTCATACAGTGTTTCCATTTCCTTCCATGTGTTTACCATGACCCAGTGGCTGCAGCTTCTCATGATTCAGTCTGATTGCGATTCAGAAATGTGAAAGCGCTTTAGTCACATGTAAATAGAGAGGGATTGAAGTTGTAGACGACTTCTTCTCGTGGGAAAGCGCTTCACCTTGGACTCATTTAGAAGCCGCTGCACACACTGCCAGTTAGACAGCAACAGCAGAAACCAGGAAACACTGCCGCAGATTCACTGTATTCCCAAGCAGGTCTAGTGTGCACATAGTGGTCTGCAGTGCAGAAGACTGTTGTGTGACTGCACTCTTCATCATGGCTGTTTGCAAAAGTTAATCTGTAGCATGGGTCTCTGCGCTGATTTTACATCAGATTCAGATGGCAAATTTCTTTGAAGTTTCTTAAGCAGGTTGTTAAACCTGTAAAAATGTTAATTACCATTTTATATATATTATGAACAAGACACTAATGTGCAATATGTTATTTTCCAACAATAAATGGGTAGTTGGAATTTAATTTTTTTTAATGAAACGATTCCTCTATAATTTAAAGTAATCCACTTCTATGTTTCAGAATGACCCACATTGCATTTATGTGTCTGTGGGTTTGTTGTGTTTTTTTTTTTTTTTTTTTTGGTTTTTTTTTTTTTTTTTTTCAGCTGATATTTTAATCATGAGCTTGATCATGACTGGAGACACTTGATTAATTACCAGGGCCAGCTAAGGGATTTATTCACTACAGAGACTGCATTGTTGAACGTTTTTGCCCAGAGATATCTGCAAGGTTAACTCTGGAAGTTATTCCTACACATGGCTTGGAAAATGGGAAAGATGTTCAGTTTCTGAACATAAGAGCAGCTGCCTTACAGCGGCCCCAGTGTCGGCTCCATGTCTTCTCTCAACAGTTTCAACTGCAGATCAGACTTAGAAATGGCAAGAAAATAGCTGCGACCTTTTTAAAAGTTCAGTGTGGATAACCGTTTTAGAATAGGTTAGAAACACTGTACAATTCATCAGTCTGCCTCCTGTAACAAAGCAGATCAGCAGGTAAAGAGAACAAGGCTTCTCATTCTCTCTGATAGGGGTGTACAGAGTTGGCCGTATATGTGCAGATCAGTTTGAGTTCTAGTTACATCTAGAGACCCTCTAATCCATTCCTGAGCACAAGCTGTTGGTGCTATCAGAATGTGGGGGATAAGGAGTTTGTGTCTGTCTGACTGTCACGCCTAAATGTTCGCGTCTCTGTAGAGGAGCATGCTCCGTGGTAATGAAACCCGTTCTGTGGGGTACATGGAGGTGTGTCTGTACGTGTGCATGTGGTGGATGCGTTCCATAGTCATGATCTTGCTAGCTCTCATTTTATATTTCCAGCAGTGGTGGGGGGTGAATGGTGCTTACATAAGTAGGTGTTGTTTGTCATTGAGAACGATGCGTAACAGCACAATGTTTTGTCTGCTATAGGTTGATAAAGATTTTATTCCCGGGCTCATGTACATCCGAGACAACGAGGCGACAGCTGAAGAATTCGAAGCCATGACCCTTCCATTCACTGTGCCAAACTCTAGTGGACAAGACATTCAGCTGAGCTCCAAGCACTCGCACATAACTCTGGGGAACCGTGGCGAGTATGTGAGATTAGCAATACATTACAGGTGAGTGGACAATCCATCCTTCAAACGATAACACTGAGGAACCGAGGCGAGTATGTGAGATTAGCAATACAATGGCTGAGTGAGATCAATAGGACCTGAATGAAGCCGAAAAAAAGGGCATCTCTGATAGCCCCGTGCACAACAGAGATAACATGGACACAAACAAAGGAGGTAGCTGCTTCCACATCCAGCGCTCAAAGAATGTCACAAACATTTGCAGAGCTTTTTGAGATTTTACAGTAATAAAATAATGACTTGGATCGCATTATTGTGGAGTTTGGTGATAAAACGAGTGATCAGGAGAGGATTTATCAGTATGCATGTCTATAAAGAGGTATGTGAAAAATACAGTGAACAAGGGGTGGAGCTTGGCTGGAGATGCAGTGCTGATGTCCTTTTGCCATACACTGCCTTTTAAACCTGTTTTACTCTGAAGAAACAAATCTGTGAAGTAAATGGTGTGTGTGAAAATAAATTGGACCTGATGCGCCTGACAAGCACTGAATAAATGGACCACTAAGGGTTAATGTGAAAGCCAGCCATTGCATTTAAATTTCCCTGCATTTTCTCCATTGGACTAATGTCTCAATGTGCGCCAAGAGTCCCTGTGTGTGTGTTCCAGGCTCCGGGAGTTTGATGAGCAGGTCTCTGCAGTCCGAGAGGGAATGGCCCGCGTCGTTCCTGTGCCTCTTCTTTCCCTCTTCACCGGATATGAGCTGGAAACAATGGTATGCCTCTCTTGTTCCAATTGTTTTCCTCTTCAGTCACATTGCTTCAGTACGCCCTGCTTGGTATTACAGGGATAGAAATAAAAACTGTTGCATAGCAGTTTCATTCATTCCAGGTTTTATTATAAGCTTGATTAGCCACAGTGTATTGGTATCCAGCTCTGGTGTAGAAAAACCAGGAATGGATCAAGCTCTATGCAGAGGGAGTCTTGTATAGTAATGGCTTGCTGCTGAAAGGGAAGCTCGATACTTTATGCTGTTCAATGATTTCAGGTGTGTGGCAGCCCGGACATCCCTCTACATCTCTTAAAGTCGGTTGCTACGTACAAGGGTGTGGAGCCCACTGCTCATTTGATCCAGTGGTTCTGGGAGGTGATGGAGTCTTTCTCCAACACTGAGAGGTCCCTGTTTCTGAGGTTCGTCTGGGGCAGGACCAGGCTGCCCAGGACAATCGCAGACTTCCGGGGGCGAGACTTCGTTGTTCAGGTTAGTCCTGTTTCCTCTGTGCTGCAGTCCGTCCAAAGGCATTTCTGAAATGGCCGAGGTGTTGTCATGCTCTTGTGGTTTTAGACGTGTGCTTGGGAACCTTGTTTTAAATCGGGACAGGTTGGGATTTATTGAGTTATAACAGGGTGTGATAAGGAGCTATTGCATTTGCATCTGTTTCATACTTGGTAAATGTAAAACAAGAGAGCTTGTTTTGAGATCACCAATTCATAGATTGCAGGACGTACCACATGTTTGATCAGAGTGTATGGTGTGATACAAATATCTAAAGTAAAATCTAGAGGGGAAAAAAATCAGCATGTGAAGCACCTGTAAAGCAAGCATGTGACCCTCCTGTCTGTTTCCAGGTGCTGGATAAATACAACCCTCCTGATCACTTCCTGCCAGAGTCCTACACGTGCTTCTTCCTGTTGAAGTTGCCCAGGTACTCCTGTAAGCAGGTGCTGGAGGAGAAGCTGAAGTACGCCATTCATTTCTGCAAGTCCATTGACACCGATGACTACGCACGCATCGCACTGAGTGGGGAGCCGGCTGCAGACGACAGTAGCGAGGACTCGGACAATGAGGACGCTGATTCCTTCGCTTCGGATTCCACGCAGGACTACTTAACTGGGCACTGAGAGAGTATCTCCCAGTGGAAGAGGAAATCGCAGGACTACGTAACTGCGCACTGAGAGAGTATCTCCCAGTGGAAGAGGAAATCACAGGACTACTTAACTGGGCACTTGGAGTATCTCCCCAGTGGAAGAGGGAATGAATCGGAGAAGTGAAAACCAGACGAGAACCAAGCGAACGACAACTTCTATTTTAACCGCACTAAATATTATTTATTACTTTATACGTAGTTGGCTAATAATCCCGTAAGACATATGTGCAATTAGCTATAATAGCAACGTATCCTGGAGAAAAGAGGGTTTCTTTTGAATTTGCTTAAAAAAAAAAAAAAAAAAAAAATGAATGATATATTTTTGTGTTTACTTATGTCATGTAAATGTTTCTATTTTAAGTAAGCAGTGCAACATGTAACACATGGCATTTAGCCTGGCACTGTGGTAGACGATTACAAACATGTGCTGTGCCCTTCATATTAGTTTGTTGTATAGTGGAGATAATGTGCAACACATGAGTTGTATTTTACATATTTCTTTGACGGTAATAGAAGTGTTTCTTTAGAACAACCTTTTTTGATTGACAGGATGAGTATTCCTTAAAATACTTCTACTCTCATAACACAGCCTGCTAATGTGTCATTTTAGTGTCTTCATTATGTGTCTTTAATTACCTTCACAAGCATATGCGTGCACATTGTAGTCATTCGGAAATGTATATATAATGATTGTGCCATGTATCCACCACAAGCATCTCATTTACCTGTGAATAAACTTCAGCTGAAAGTGATCCTTCTGATTGCAGCCCACGATGCATCCTGCAGAAACGTAGCCTGTCATTGGCTGGAGAGGTGACCAATGTCCTAATCGAATATCAGACAGGAAATAGACGGCACTAACAGGTACAATGAATAAAAAAAGAAATTGTAGATGCCTCAGGAAATACGACTGAAAACCTCCAGTGCGTATTATTGTATCTGCAGTTTTCTGTTTTTGATTTCGGTGTTAAAAGGTAGGTTTTCCGCTGCCCCCTGCATGTGCTGCTTACCTTGGCCCTCTTGCAGTCTGCTTGTTGTTAATCATAGTTTTTACAGAGAGTTCAGCTGGGATTAGTTAGAATACAGCGGTACTGTAGTACTGGCTAGAACATTCCTGAGGAATTTCACTGCTAGGAGTTGGCAGTCTCTAGACTTCTATTGAGGTGATTTACTGTATGGTTCGCTTGTTTTGTTTTTTCATAAAAGGCTTTTCCAACACAAATGTTGGTGTAACCACCCCCTAGCATACCAGGTAAGCAGCAGCGAAGAGGACTTTGTTAACCTTGCTGTGCATTGAAATATAACAATCTTTACTTTTTTTATTTTTATTTTTTTATTTCCTATTGAACTAGCCAGTGAAAGCAAGCATGCTTTCTACCTTTTTTTTTGCATGGTTGTTAAAATGGCCCCTCAGACTTAATGTACAAGTTCCACGTTAATATTGTTCTGCAGTCCTTTTTCTGTAATAATTTCACAGTATAAAACCCATGAGCAGCCTTGTACAATGCGTGCAACTAGTATACTACCCTATCGGAAAATACCACAGTACATCTACTAGAAACTGTGTGCTAAGCATTCCGTGTATCCCCTGCAGCCTGTACACAGCACACTAACTCCTACAGCATTATATTCACATATTCATATATTCATTTATCCCCCAAGTGCAAGCTATTTTAGTTTACAAAAGACATGTTTAAAAAAATAAATCATAATTATAAAAAACCCATCTTGCATGCGTTGTTAGATCTGCTCTGTGTAGAATCTGATTACTTTAACTTTGACACCACGTGACATCAACTCCAGTTTATTTTCAAAGCACGATGCATCAAGATACCAATCTAAGATGATCAAGTAACAGTATATCAAACATTTTAATAAATCGTGTAACAAGATGAATAACTCTATTTTAGTTTATTTAAATATTAATAGTTTCAAATTAGACACAAAAACGTATTAGTCCTAGGCATCAATAGGATTTTTAAATTAATGTTATCAAGTACAAAAGTTAGTATGAAAACATTTCTATAAAAGTCTCCATCTCAAAACTTAACCCACAGTAAAAATGCATTCGTTACAACTCATAGGTGAAAACCAACATTCTAAATAAATTGATACTAACAAATTAATATCCCAAAACCATGAACATTTTTTAAATAACTACTTTTTACCATCTGTTAGTATCACATGATCTTCATGTAGAGCAATCACATGACCTTGACATTGACGCATCACCAGAGCTGTGATTTGCAAATGTTGTGTTTTGATTGAATCTGCCAATACTTCCTTGCTGTGGTTTCTTTTTCTAATCCCAGTAGATAGACGGTGCCTCTATATGTTTTAATCATTAAAGTGGGCTCAGAAAGGGCCGGGCCTGGGTGCAGTCCCTTGCTCCCCCAGACACTGGCCCTGGTCTGTCTTCAGTACCAGACTGCAACCCTAAACTGGGGGCACTTGCGGGTCTGGTTGATAAACACTGTCTTGAAAGTTATATATATTTGAGCTCTTTAGGAGGTGGGTGGGTGCTTTAAAAAAAAAAAACAACAAACAAAACAAAAAAAACCCACAGCATTTGTAAAAGATGAATTCATATTTTCAACAAAAATGAATTCAACAAAAACATGGAAATTGCCCCCGGAATATTGATGAAAAATAAACTCTGAATATTCCCCCGACGTGCACTGTGAAGATATTATTTATGTCTTTCATTTGCGTGACTGAGTGGCAGTCAGTACATTTAAAAGCACACCAGTGGTCATGTAAAACAGGTCTCTGGAATATTGCACGCAGTGTTCTCAATGCTAGCATCCCGGATCACGCACCTTGGATTCAGCCTTAGTACTCTGAGTGGACTGCTAGTTACACCTCAAACTTCACTTTGTGTACAGCTTTACTGGTCACAATGTGGGAATATTCCTGCTTTTTCATCAAAATCTAGGTGTTCTTGACACCCATCCTTCAATCATGTTCATTATTTCTTGCTGTGAGCATATTTGTGCAATATTACCCATGATCAGCAGAGTTCATTATTTTTCTATGCCAGTGCTCAATACCTTCTACAGGAATATTCAGGCCAAGTCAATGCTGGTTATGAAGGTCAGTGAGAAAACATTGCTTACATTCTTCTTGCTGCCAACAGTGTAGTGTATTAGATGAATGCAAATCTATAGTAATGACCGTGGTGGATCCCGATAGCGAGACTAGTAGTGGCACCCATTGACACCAATTATAATCCCAAAGGTTGTGTTTTTCTGGTTTTCCCAGCGTAAGCCTGATGTTCAAATTGTTAACACTCTTCCCCTTCCCATGGCTCTGTTCCAGTTCACATTTCTTTTACTGGGATCTAATTAGCCAATGGTGCCAAAGTTCACATACATAGTTTTGAGGCCCCACTCATTCAGGTCTGATTTATACAGTCTCACATGAAAACCTCAGTGTTTAATGATGGCTTAATGTGGTTTAAGATTGTAAGCATATTTCCTAGTCTTAGCCTGTCAGTTTAAGAGTAATTACAGTACACTACTGTAGAGTATAGTCCGACGGTGCTTGCATGAAGTTACAGTCTGAAAATGTACTTTACTGTATGTAAACCCATTCCATCCTAGAGTATGTGTTTCCTTATTTCTCTGTGCAGAATGCAATACATGCATCATGATGATAAACCATTTAAACAAATGTATTTTATTTATGAAAAACAAGGCTTTACATTTAAAATTAATAGATTATTAATTGTTTAGCTCTTAAACCATCATGCGCATTTTCAAAACAGATTTGATTTAGCCTTCATGACCAGTTTTATGTTTGACTTTTGTATTTAGAAATGTCATATACAATGCTTCAAGATGCTACTATGTAAATGATTGAAAAGATGGGACGATCGTGAGATTCCAGTTAAACGTTGAGTAAAATACTACTGTGTGACTATTAGGGTTAAACACTGAACCCTTTTCAAGCCTCAGTTAAACGTGTGCTGCCAGGAGATATTTTAAGGGCCACTCATACCACGTTGCCATCCTTGTGTCTTCTATAACCACGGACTAATGCACCGCCATTACAAGTACTGTTTCACACAATTCAGTAACTTTAGTATGAAGCCAAGGTTCTCTGTGCATTTTCAGAGTAAGAGTAAGAATGTGTTTTACAAAGGGGCAGCCCAAAGTCCTTCACATGTCAGAGGTCAAAGGAGCTGAGCTACAGTAACAAAGCCTTGCAATGGGAGGGCATGGGTTTGTCCGGAATGGCGACAGCTTTTTTTTTTTTTTTTGCAGAAAATCCTACCAGAATATTAATAGTAAGTTCACCCAGGACACAGGGCTTGATTTTATTTTGTTAATGTATTTATATTTTACTTTCCTTTTAAGCCTCTGTTTTAAGGATTATCACTCACAGGGTAAAAATCTTCTTAACGAACTCGCTGTATAAGATTGGCCTGGATTGGGTCGAGCTCCGCAGGGGAGCATGTGATGTATTTTGCTGGGTCTTCAAGATGGGTAGGTAGAGTAGGCTACAGTTCTGACATCGGAAATCATCAGAGGTTGTCACATGACCCGCAGAGCTCTCTCTCACAAGTCGGGCTTGAGGTTGGGCCAGATTATCTCTGCAGGATCCATTCATTATTGTAAGGTTGATCCTTGGGTATTTGGCAGAGGGTGGCCTGTACTTGCAGTTATTTAACAAGAAATCACATGGCGCTCTGTGCAAAGCTTCTCTGTGCTGGATGCTCTGTTTTATTTTCCTGGAGGCCGGTGGTCCTGCATGTGATCCTCATCACTACGTCACATCTTCATGTGATCAGACAATATGAGGGATAATGAGCCACGCGTTGTCCTTTCAGCAAGAACTTCCATACAGCATGTTACAAAACTAGCACGTTACAAAACAGCTTCTACCTGACCATGGGTTGAGTTAGCAGCTATTACTGTAACATTCGGAGCTACTTGGCTTAAGATGGATAGCTGCTGTTACTGTAACATTCGGAGCTGCTTGGGTTGAGATGGATAGCTGCTGTTATTGTAACATTTAGAGCTGCTTGGGTTGGGATGGATAGCTGCTGTTACTGTAACATTCGGAGCTGCTTGGGTTGGGATGGATAGCTGCTGTTATTGTAACATTCGGAGCTGCTTGGGTTGGGATGGATAGCTGCTGTTACTGTAACATTCGGAGCTGCTTGGGTTGGGATGGATAGCTGCTGTTACTGTAACATTCGGAGCTGCTTGGGTTGGGATGGATAGCTGCTGTTACTGTAACATTCGGAGCTGCTTGGGTTGAGATGGATAGCTGCTGTTACTGTAACATTCGGAGCTGCTTGGGTTGGGATGGATAGCTGCTGTTACTGTAACATTCGGAGCTGCTTGGGTTGGGATGGATAGCTGCTGTTACTGTAACATTCGGAGCTGCTTGGGTTGAGATGGATAGCTGCTGTTACTGTAACATTCGGAGCTGCTTGGGTTGGGATGGATAGCTGCTGTTATTGTAACATTCGGAGCTGCTTGGGTTGGGATGGATAGCTGCTGTTATTGTAACATTCGGAGCTGCTTGGGTTGGGATGGATAGCTGCTGTTATTGTAACATTCGGAGCTGCTTGGGTTGGGATGGATAGCTGCTGTTACTGTAACATTCGGAGCTGCTTGGGTTGGGATGGATAGCTGCTGTTACTGTAACATTCGGAGCTGCTTGGGTTGGGATGGATAGCTGCTGTTATTGTAACATTCGGAGCTGCTTGGGTTGGGATGGATAGCTGCTGTTATTGTAACATTCGGAGCTGCTTGGGTTGGGATGGATAGCTGCTGTTATTGTAACATTCGGAGCTGCTTGGGTTGGGATGGATAGCTGCTGTTATTGTAACATTCGGAGCTGCTTGGGTTGGGATGGATAGCTGCTGTTATTGTAACATTCGGAGCTGCTTGGGTTGGGATGGATAGCTGCTGTTACTGTAACATTCGGAGCTGCTTGGGTTGGGATGGATAGCTGCTGTTACTGTAACATTCGGAGCTGCTTGGGTTGGGATGGATAGCTGCTGTTACTGTAACATTCGGAGCTGCTTGGGTTGGGATGGATAGCTGCTGTTACTGTAACATTCGGAGCTGCTTGGGTTGGGATGGATAGCTGCTGTTACTGTAACATTCGGAGCTGCTTGGGTTGGGATGGATAGCTGCTGTTATTGTAACATTCGGAGCTGCTTGGGTTGGGATGGATAGCTGCTGTTATTGTAACATTCGGAGCTGCTTGGGTTGGGATGGATAGCTGCTGTTACTGTAACATTCGGAGCTGCTTGGGTTGGGATGGATAGCTGCTGTTATTGTAACATTCGGAGCTGCTTGGGTTGGGATGGATAGCTGCTGTTACTGTAACATTCGGAGCTGCTTGGGTTGGGATGGATAGCTGCTGTTATGTAACATTCGGAGCTGCTTGGGTTGGGATGGATAGCTGCTGTTACTGTAACATTCGGAGCTGCTTGGGTTGGGATGGATAGCTGCTGTTACTGTAACATTCGGAGCTGCTTGGGTTGGGATGGATAGCTGCTGTTACTGTAACATTCGGAGCTGCTTGGGTTGGGATGGATAGCTGCTGTTATTGTAACATTCGGAGCTGCTTGGGTTGGGATGGATAGCTGCTGTTATTGTAACATTCGGAGCTGCTTGGGTTGGGATGGATAGCTGCTGTTATTCGGAGCTGCTTGGGTTGGGATGGATAGCTGCTGTTACTGTAACATTCGGAGCTGCTTGGGTTGGGATGGATAGCTGCTGTTATTGTAACATTCGGAGCTGCTTGGGTTGGGATGGATAGCTGCTGTTACTGTAACATTCGGAGCTGCTTGGGTTGGGATGGATAGCTGCTGTTATTGTAACATTCGGAGCTGCTTGGGTTGGGATGGATAGCTGCTGTTACTGTAACATTCGGAGCTGCTTGGGTTGGGATGGATAGCTGCTGTTACTGTAACATTCGGAGCTGCTTGGGTTGGGATGGATAGCTGCTGTTATTGTAACATTCGGAGCTGCTTGGGTTGGGATGGATAGCTGCTGTTATTGTAACATTCGGAGCTGCTTGGGTTGGGATGGATAGCTGCTGTTATTGTAACATTCGGAGCTGCTTGGGTTGGGATGGATAGCTGCTGTTACTGTAACATTCGGAGCTGCTTGGGTTGGGATGGATAGCTGCTGTTACTGTAACATTCGGAGCTGCTTGGGTTGGGATGGATAGCTGCTGTTATTGTAACATTCGGAGCTGCTTGGGTTGGGATGGATAGCTGCTGTTATTGTAACATTCGGAGCTGCTTGGGTTGGGATGGATAGCTGCTGTTATTGTAACATTCGGAGCTGCTTGGGTTGGGATGGATAGCTGCTGTTACTGTAACATTCGGAGCTGCTTGGGTTGGGATGGATAGCTGCTGTTATTGTAACATTCGGAGCTGCTTGGGTTGGGATGGATAGCTGCTGTTACTGTAACATTCGGAGCTGCTTGGGTTGGGATGGATAGCTGCTGTTACTGTAACATTCGGAGCTGCTTGGGTTGGGATGGATAGCTGCTGTTACTGTAACATTCGGAGCTGCTTGGGTTGGGATGGATAGCTGCTGTTACTGTAACATTCGGAGCTGCTTGGGTTGGGATGGATAGCTGCTGTTATTGTAACATTCGGAGCTGCTTGGGTTGGGATGGATAGCTGCTGTTACTGTAACATTCGGAGCTGCTTGGGTTGGGATGGATAGCTGCTGTTATTGTAACATTCGGAGCTGCTTGGGTTGGGATGGATAGCTGCTGTTACTGTAACATTCGGAGCTGCTTGGGTTGGGATGGATAGCTGCTGTTACTGTAACATTCGGAGCTGCTTGGGTTGGGATGGATAGCTGCTGTTATTGTAACATTCGGAGCTGCTTGGGTTGGGATGGATAGCTGCTGTTATTGTAACATTCGGAGCTGCTTGGGTTGGGATGGATAGCTGCTGTTACTGTAACATTCGGAGCTGCTTGGGTTGGGATGGATAGCTGCTGTTATTGTAACATTCGGAGCTGCTTGGGTTGGGATGGATAGCTGCTGTTACTGTAACATTCGGAGCTGCTTGGGTTGGGATGGATAGCTGCTGTTACTGTAACATTCGGAGCTGCTTGGGTTGGGATGGATAGCTGCTGTTATTGTAACATTCGGAGCTGCTTGGGTTGGGATGGATAGCTGCTGTTACTGTAACATTCGGAGCTGCTTGGGTTGGGATGGATAGCTGCTGTTATTGTAACATTCGGAGCTGCTTGGGTTGGGATGGATAGCTGCTGTTACTGTAACATTCGGAGCTGCTTGGGTTGGGATGGATAGCTGCTGTTACTGTAACATTCGGAGCTGCTTGGGTTGGGATGGATAGCTGCTGTTACTGTAACATTCGGAGCTGCTTGGGTTGGGATGGATGCTGCTGTTATAACATTCGGAGCTGCTTGGGTTGGGATGGATAGCTGCTGTTACTGTAACATTCGGAGCTGCTTGGGTTGGGATGGATAGCGACTGTTAATGTAGCATTGTTAATGTCACTGGTTTAGTTTGCCCCCTCTTTTTTAAGGAGATGCAGGCAAAATATCTCAGTAATTTGTTTCATAAGAATATGAGCACACAGGCTATGTACAGCAAGGTGTTGAAACACATCTGCACATCCTGAGCACACAGGGCGTGTACATGTGTCTGTTTCTATAGCCTTCATTTAGAAATGGTCAAAGAGCTAGATAATAGTTCAAATTTATTTTAGATTCCTGTCTTAGAGAAAATATGAAACCAGGACCATGGGCAAGAAAAAAATCTGCCAATTCCCTTTGAGCTCGGTGTTAAGAATCGATGATGACCAGTCTCATTAAAGCCCATGCTGCTTTTAGAATTAGGGTTGGATTGGTCTTCTGATGTTATAGTCTTGATTTTGCAAAGCATAATAAGGCAGTGATATAAATGTTTTTCTTTTTATTAAATAAACATGGAGCTTTGTAAGCACAATAAGCCACTCCAGGCAGGGTGTGTGGTAAGATCATTGGCAACTGGAATTCTATGATGGAATGGTCATACCTGCTACTTGTACTCATGTGCTGAGGGGTTTGCTCTGGTACATGAATGCATTTGCTCTTTAAACATTTTCATTGCATGATGTAGATCTCATTTAAATGCAATTACTGGGAGTACATCGCCTCCTCCTCTTCCTCCTTCTTCATTCCTAATCTGGTCATATGTTGCAGTTGTATTATTGCATGTGATGCTCATTCATTCAGCTTCTTGTTCCACATGACCAGGCTTATCCAGCTTCTTGTTCCACATGCCCAGGTTGATTCACTCCTTCTGGCTCTTGTGTAATGAAGGGTAGCTCTTCATAGCCCAGTGGTTAGAGAAAGGGATTTATAAGGCTATTGTGTTAACTCTGAGGACTGTATAACACTGTGTATGAAAAGAGGTCTGTAATTAACTGTGTATCTTTATGTTAGTTGTGTAGGAACAATGAATCCAGAAGACACTGAATACAGTATGTGGGCTACAGCCCTTTATCTCAGATTCTCAGCGTTGTCACAAACTTCGAGAGGACAAACACTTGATGGTTTGAGTTTCCCAATATGACTCTTGAGGCTTTTCAAAGAGTTCCTTTCTGCCCTGAGTACGTCCAGGTGGTGTGTATTGAGGTCATGTGACTCTTGAGGCTTTTTAAAGAGTTTGTTTCTGCCCTGAGTAAGACCAGGTGGGTGGACGTGAGTTATTTTCTACAGCTGGTGGTAATAAGACAGGAGAGGCCTGAATGGTCCTCTAATATTAAAATGGTCACCACACAGTATAACCCTGCCTCCTACAACACACGTCACTGATGGACAGCATTCTGACCCAATCACTGCCTGCCATTTACTCACTCGCTCAGCCCAGTGACATGAATGCAACCCAATAACAGAACATAAACAGGGACTAATTTTAGCAGGGGAGCCCTCCCAATTATTAACACTGAAGGGACTGAAAAGGATATCAAAGCAACAAACACCCTCGCAGTTTGCAGCTTGTAAGTTATCAGTGCGCAGCTAGTAAAAAGAGAAGGAAAGGACAGAATGTTCCAGCACACAAATAGGTTGGGCCAGCTGTCTGGGGCATAGGGAAGTTAAGTAAGAATGTGCAATGCTTACTTAATCATAAAAACCAGTATTAACTAGTTTCTGAAATGGACATAACAAACGCACAGGGAGGGGAGAATAGAGTCCCAAAGCCAATGCTGATTGATTAAACCAAGGGGTATAGCAATAATTAAGAGGCAGTGACTAATGAATTGTTTGCTGCGTGCTCGATTCTGATAGTGGTAAGGGATGCTATGTAGAAACTATATAACCCATGTACATGCTTTACCCCGGTAGAATACTCTAGTTACTGATGAAGTGACTGATGTTCTCCGGAGATCTCTGTTGTTGATGACCACTGCAATAAACCTTTGATGCAAAGATAGGTGTGATCGTTTGTCTTTGAGCAACTTTAGAGCTTCAGCAAATTAACCCTACAACACCGTGCTCTGAGGCTCGTTCATGTAGTCCTACACCGAGTGAACCTGACAGCCTAGTCTCCAGTGGGGATTCCCATGCCAACGACTGTAAACACCGCAGGGGTTACGCCCTCTGACACAGTATCTTTGGGTTATAGATCCACAGCGTCTTTACAGCTGGTGCAGAGCTGTATTCTATGATTCTCACAATACACTGTCATGAAACTTGGTCATTCTTACTCTATACTGTTCTGTACATTCTGTAGATATATGTCCTGGCCATCAGATCATTTACAGCCATGGCAGGGGATGCATGTTACTGAAGTACTTGTTTACATTGAATTCATTTTTCTAACCCATTCAATCAGAGATACCACTGATCTTACATATGCACCCGGGTGCTTTGTTTTTGTTCAACATCCACATTTCTCATTTTAATATTAGATAATAATAATAAAAACCTACTAAAGAATATTATTGTATTATAATATTATAAAAGTATTGTGTAGAGCAGCAGGTTTGAAACCCAGGTCCTCAAGCACCCGCACAGACCTTTGTTTTAAACTCTGTGCCTGTCTCTAAGTGCTGTCTTGTGTCCTGGAAACCAATGCTCTAAAACAAATGTACAATATAGCTCCAAGTGAAAGCGAATCCCTGGGCTGTTAGGGGTACTGGAGCCCTGATGCTACGTGTCACAATACACACCACAAACAGGACCCACCAAAGGAACAGTGACAGATGCTGCAACAGAGAGCTAGCCTTCACAGCAGCTTCTGCAAATCTGGCAAACCACTGTTAAATAGGACTTTCTGCTTTGTGCTTGTTTGGATGGCAGAGTAAAGGCATTTCCCTTGCTTTGTGTGTGCACACTCCCTCAGGACTAACAGCAGTGTAATTTATATAGCAGTCTAATCAAACACTGGCTGGTAATTAGACATCACATGGCAGGGAACCTAGGCAGCCCAGCTGTATCCATGTAAGTAAAATGAATGGGAGGGTCACTGACTGTAAACTGATCCTGCTTCTGCACAAACCCAGCCAACCATTACTGGACCTCTGCTTGATTCAGGGAGAACAACCCAGCCGAGCATTACTGGACCCCTGCTTCATTCAGGGAGAACAACCCAGCCGAGCATTACTGGACCTCTGCTTGATTCAAGGAAAACAACCCAGCCGAGCATTACTGGACCCCTGCTTCATTCAGGGAGAACAACCCAGCCGAGCATTACTGGACCCCTGCTTCATTCAGGGAGAACAACCCAGCCGAGCATTACTGGACCCCTGCTTCATTCAGGGAGAACAACCCAGCCGAGCATTACTGGACCTCTGCTTGATTCAAGGAAAACCTGAGGATCTTTTCTGT